>NC_052156.1:151788764-152088764 GCF_902713615.1 Scyliorhinus canicula
AGTTGGGAAATTTATTTGCTTTAATTTAATCTTCTGCTCAATCTTCTTTTCCCTGTACACTTGTGGGATAGAATCTTGATGCAGGAGACCATTCAGCCCCCATGTCTTTAACCATATAGATTATATTGAAGTGGCAAATACATAAGTACCTATATTTTTATTCCAAAACATTCTGATTATAATACAAACAACTTGTTTCTCTTAAACAAAATAATAATAACACTAAAGCCCCCCCCCTGTCCCTTTCTAGGTACTGTCAGTTGCTGGCCACGTACAAGTCTTTACAGAAGATAATAAATGGCTTCCACCTTCCTCTGACCCTCTAATGACAAGTCCCCCAACCACAGTGGCCCTGGGTGGTGTCGATTGACTTCCATCCAAGCAGGACTCTCCGCCAGGACATCGGGCTTCTCTCGCCTCCAGGAGTGCTGGCGAAGATCGCCACTAATGGGCGAGGCTGACGCCCATGATCTCTGACATAGTCTCGAAAAAGGAGACCAAAACAACTTCACCGGCCCCCTCAACGCTCACACCAGTCCTCTATTCTGGGGAAGGACCCACTCATGCACGCTAAGTGCACCCAGTGAACTACTTTAAACTGTATCAGGCTCAGCCTGCCACAAGAGGTGGAATTCACCCTGTGCAAAATCTAACACACGCCCCCTCCGTCCAAGCCCAGTTTCCCCTCCCATATCCCCATTACTGTCTCCAATGGTTCTTTCCCTGTCTCCAACCACCCATATATTTGATATCTTCCCTTCCCTATCTCATCTAGAGCTAGGGTCTTGTCCACAAGTGTACATCCTTGTAGCCGAGGGAGTGAAAACTGTTTCTTATGAACAAAAGTTTTTACGTATATGCAGGTGTAAATCAAACTCCGTTGGTTGAAATTTCTCCTCCATTCTTGCAAACCTACCCTCCACAAACAAATCCCTGAGCGCCTCGACCACCTCCCTCTTCCAAATCTTATACATTGTGTCCATCCCAGACGGCACAAAGCAATGGTTGTTACAGAACCCTGCCTAAATTGCTTCAAAATTCTTAGAGACGCCACCACCACCGGGCTCATAGAAAGCCTGGCCAGAAAGAACTGAAGAGGAGCCGTAACCAGTGCCCTTAGACACGAACCTACACAGGAAGCCTCGTCCATCCACCCTCATTTACCCCGATGTTCGGTGCCCAGTAATGGAAAGTCAAATTCGGTAGCGCCAGCTCCCTTTGCAGGAAGGATCTTTGAATCCGGGGAGTTTTACTCGTTCAGATAAAAGCCGAGGCTTTGATGAGTCATCCAGACTTGAAATGTTAGTTCCCTTCTCTCTCCACAGATGCTGTCAGGCCTGCTGAGATTGTCCAGTATTTTCTGTTTTTTGTTTCAAAGGCCGAGATTGTTAACCCAATGAAAGAGTTGGGGAGAAGCAGGAGACACTAGAACACAAATAAGAACCTTGATAGAATGTTCATTTTGACTGTCTGTACTCACTGCCAGGGACAATGGGAGGGCATGCCACCTCACCCCTTCAGACTGGCTAGGTTTTATGCAGCAATGCCCACTCGTGAGCCACCTGAATCTCTAAATAACTAAACTGCGTCATGGTCTCTCCAAATCCACTTCCTTCCCCAGGCGATATTTAATTTGTACTCTTGAGGACCCCCCCCCAAATTTCCTCAATAACTCCATTATGCTCCCCACGGTGGAGAGAGGATCTGAAACCTATAACAGCAGGTTGTCTTGTATAAAGGGACACCCTGAGCTCCATGGCCCCCTCTCCATAACCCCTCCACATGATGCTCTAAGCATGATGACCAACGGCCAGCGCAAACAACAGGGACTGCCTTGTGCCCCGATACAACCGGAAGTACCCTGAACTCAACTGTGTTGGTCTGACGCTGGCTGTGGGGCCACTATACAGCAGTCTGACCCAGGAGATAAATGTTGGCCGAAACCCAAATCATCCCAAAGTTTCAAAGAGCAACTTCTCCGCATCCATGGAGATTGCCTCTGGGATTTTCCCCAAGGAAGGGGTAATGCCATTTGAAAGTCTCCTGATGTTGACCGACAACCATCGGCCCTTAACAAACCCTGTCTGGTCACCTCTCAACCACCTCTCCAGGCGTTTCACCATCACCTTAGTTAATGCCTTTGTGTCAGTATTAATAATAATCTTTATTAGTGTCACAAGTTGGCTTACAGTAACACTGCAATGAAGTTGCTGCAAAAATCCCCTAGTCGCTACATTCTGGTGCCTGTTCGGGTATATTGAGGGAGGATTCAGAATGTCCAATTCATTTAACAAGCACGTCTTTCAGGACTTGTGGGAGGAAACCGGAGCGTCTGGAGGAAACCCACACAGACACTAGGAGAATGTGCAGACTCCGCACAGATAGTTACCTGAGCCGGGAATCCTGGGACCCTGGTGCTGTGAAGCAACAGTGCTAATCACTGCTACTGTGCTGCCCATAAACCATGCTATAGGCCTGTAAGACCCACACTCCACGGGATCCTTGTCATTCTTCAAAGAGATCAATCAACACCTGTGCCGATATAGCCGATAGCACTCCCGAGACGGTGTCATTAAACATCCCTGAAATGTGACGCCAACAAGGCTGAAAACTGTTCACAAAATTCCACTGGAAAACCATGTGGCCCCAGTGCCTTCCCCAACTCATAGAACCAATACAGTCCATAATCTCCAACTCCAGTGGTGTCTCCAACTGCTCTCCTCCTCCTCTACTGGGAAGTCTAATCCATCCAAAAACTGCTCCATCTCCAGAGGCTCAGATTTGTACAGTCTCTGGTAGAAAGCCTCAAATACCCTGTGAGCCAATAAACACTGGCCTTCTGACCACACTTTTATAAATGCCCTTAGAGTGGCAAAAAAGTTGACTCTCCACCTTTCCTGTTGATTCCAGCTTGAAATCCACCTGTAGCCTCTTTCTGCTAACAACTCCACCATCGGGGCTGTGGAGTATTGCTGGTTAACCACCAGAATGGAGTCACCTTTCCACCTTTCGAGCCTTATTCCTGTGGGCCTTGAACAAAATTATCTCTTCCCCCCACCCCCCTGACCACTGCCTTCAGTGCTTCCCAGAACGGGGGGGGGGGGGGGTTAAACCTCCCTATTCTAGTTTTTAAAAACTACACTGTTCCTGATAGGCGAGGCTACCCTTTACTAAAACCACCTAATAAACAATGCAACCCCCCCCCACCTTTTGTCCTCTCCTCAGAATTAGAGTGGAACACCTGCCCCACCCATCCCTTCCTTAGCCTCAGCTGATCCCCAATCCTCAAATGCATCTCCTGCAAAAAGACTACAGGCCTCTTAAAATGGGCAAATATCCTGGACCTTTTAACTGGACCATTTAACCCCCTCATCTTGCACATAACCATCCTAACTTGGGGGGGGGGGGGGGGGGGGTCTCTGAACATCCCCTCTACTAGAATCGGCTATACCCCACAGTGAGGAAATCCAACAGGGCTCAAACCTACTTTGATTTCAGGCACACCCAAAATGGCCACTGTCACCACCCTCACTTTTTAAATTTAGAGTACCCAATTTATTTTTTCCATTAAAGGGCAATTCAGCGTGGCCAATCCACCTAGCCTGCACATTTGTTGGTTGTGGGGGCGAAACCTACGCAAACACGGAGAAAATATGCAAACTCCACACGGACAGTGACTCAGAGCCAGGAATCGAACCTGGGACCTGTGGGATCTGGGGTTGTGAGCTGAAGCAACAGTGTTGACCATTGACCACTGTGCGTTCTTGAATTTTCCCGTAAGGAATTCCACTAACTTCTCCGTGGTCTGGTGGCTCAGTGGTTAGCACTGCTGCCTCACTGCACTGAGACCCAGGTTCGATCCCGAATGCATATAGTATAGATAATGCCAGAATGTTGGAACTTTCCCAACAGTGAAACACCAATGCCAGTTGCATCTGACTCATAGAAGGGGGTGCGTGTAAATCTTTGGGTCTATTTCTGTGCCTTGATCTTTGGAGCACAATGGCTGAACATTTTAAATGGTGCTTTGGCAGATGTCCAAATTGCATAGTCTTGGTGCAACTTGGAACATATCGAATAGTCCAAGTCGCTTAACTAATACAACATTTTTCACTAAATTTCCAGTTTGCTTGTAATTCCAAGATCTTGGTGTAATCGAATGAGTGCAAGTACAATTTTGATTTTGCCCAGGAGTGGATTCAGCACTTCACATCCTCTTTCCATGTGAAATGGTGCTTCAAATGGCTGTTTGCTGTATGTATGCAGTTGTACTGTTGTGATGTCATTGAGATGCCATCATGAACTTGATCCCACTTGTCAATATAGCTGCAAAATGTTTTTTTTTTTAGAAATCTTGGCCAAACTTGTTTCGAAGGTAATTCGATTTGGCACATCCCTAGGACGCTCAAATGAATTCACATTTTTGTTTAGTTTTTAATGACATGCCGATCGCTGCAGGAAATGCAACGAACAACGCTCTAGTCTTTGTCATTCCGACATCCTAGCATAACCTCTGATTCCAAATTTAGTTTCGGGTGTTTCCTGCATTTCAATCAAGCACTTATCCTGAGGATCAGAATCCTGATCCCAGATTAAAATCACTGGAAAGTATAAATGTATTTGGGGGCATCTTTGCCACATGGACTGCAGTGATTCAAGAGGCAGTGATGGGGCAGCTGGAAATGAACAATAAATACAGGTCTTGCCACAGTTTGGGAATGAAGGATTTTTTTTGTTGCTGGTGACTGTCACCAGTTATCCTTTGCTAACGCTCGCTGCTGTCTGCCAAGCATCCCAACTTGTTTATTTTTATTGGTTACTGGCAGTCTGCAGGATTGTTTAAATTTGCAAGAAAAGAAAAAGATAAACTGACCTCTGGCCAAGGTATTAGTCACTGCACATGATGATGTTTCAACTGTTTTGAAATACTGAGAATGCGCAAAGGGAAAATAGTCCAATGATTTGGTACTGATTGTTTTAAGCACCAGGTTTGTATGACAGGACAGATTTCCCCTTTTTTGTGGTTTTCAAAACCTGCTGAGTTTCAATAACAGGGCAATGTAGGAGTTCAAAAATTGACATTTTTCCTTTCTAATCACAACTACCATACTTGAGGATCAAGAACAATAGTGGATTGTTTGTATCAAACTCTGGCGGTGCTATACAGTTAATGGGAAACATAACATTACGGAAACTCTGTAAACCAGTATCAAAGGTCAAGATAAAGCTATAAGGATATATTTTGCATCCTTTTCTTCCAGTGCAAATCCTTCTAGCACTGGAGGACAGGCAGTGATACTATTGAATCTGAAAACAAACTTGCCTATAAATTGTCATTCCTAGTTTAATTTCCTTGGGTATAGGGCCTGAATTGATTGTACAAGTGAGAACTCTTAAAGTTTGGGTGAGTTGGTAGATATGGTTGGAGGTTTGAAGTCAATGGCTGATTCTGGGTTTTTAGCGTTACAGGGTGACAGTGGTTAGCACTGTTGCCCCATGGCCCCAAGGGCACAGGCTCGATCCTGGCCCCGGGTCACTGTCCATTTGGAGTTTGCACATTCTCCCTGTGTCTGTGTGGGCCTCACCCCCCACAACCCAAAGATGTGCAGGGTAGGTGAATTGGCCATGCTGAATTGCCCCTTAATGGTGGGGAAAAAAGAATTAGATACACAAAATTAAAAAAAAAGTTGTAGTGTTATTGGATGTATATTTGAAAATCAATAAACCTGATTCTTCTGAATTTGGTTGTCTGGAGAGAACACTTGAGCTGAGCTGCTATAATGGTTACAAAAATAAAAACTTTTGCTCACGTAAGTTGTGCAGCGTTGATTTGAGGTTCAATTGCCCTAAATTACAGTTAAATCTGTTTCCGCAACCCTTACAAACCGAGCATTAAAACAATTAGTACATTTTCTTTGTGCTCTGGGTTTTTATAAAAATTAAATCATGTTCTCTGGTTATAGAGCTCTGTCAGTAGAAACTGTTTTTCTCCATCTTCCATCAAAGCCCCTCATAATTCTGAACATCTATTAAATCCCCAGAGATAATTGAATTGCAATCGCAGTTTCTCTAATCTAGACCTTGGGCGGGATTCTCTGAGCCTCCGTGCCGAAATTGCGATCGGTGTGGAGAATGGGCCGAAATCCGGCACGGCACCGCTTCCGTGATTCTCGGTCCCCGGCGAATCGTATATGTGCATGGGCTACGCGGTGTGGGTAGGGGGCCATTGACAGGCCCCCGCGGCGATTCTCCAAGGCTGTCATGGTCCCACGCATCGGGGACTCGGTGTGGCGGCTGCGGACTCAGTCCGTGTCCGCCGGGGGGGGGGGGGGGGGGGGGCAGCAGCAATGTCCTGGTGCTGAGGTGATTAGACTTCAACAATCCTTTTAATTAATTAGGGCAGCATGGTAGCACAGGGGTTAGCAACGTTGCTTCACAGCTCCAGGGTCCCAGGTTCGATTCCCGGCTTGGTGCGGAGTCTGCACGTTCTCCCTGTGACTGTGTGGGTTTCCTCCCACAGTCCAAAGATGTGCAGGTTAGTTGGATTCGCCTTGCTAAATTGCCCTTAGTGTCGAAAAGCTGGGGTAAGATTATTGGGTTACGGGAATAGGGTGGAGGTGTGGCCTGGGTAGGGTGCTCTTTCCAATGGCCCGTGCAGACTCGATGGGCCTAATGGCCTCCTGCACTGTAGGATTCCAATTTTCACCCCAGTGCTCTCATTCAGTTCACTTTTACTAGCACTCCTTGATCTCGCACTGAAAAATACTGTCTTGACTGCCTGCCTGTCCTCCCTCCTCCCCATACACTCCTCCCCCCTCCTTGTCTGGAGTAAACTGGTCCTGTCTCAAAAACACTTTCCATTACTTTATGAAGAATTGACAGACTGGTGAGGTGACAATGATTGACTTTGTCCTGCTTTTTGTGACAAGGACATCCTGGATGATTTTGGCATAGATGCCAGTATTCTAGCTGTTCTAGAATAGCTTGGTTAGGGGCTGGTCTTTATTCATTCAGTGGGTGTGGGTGTCACTGGCTGGGCCAGCATTTATAGCCCATCCCTAATAGCCCTTGAATTGAGTGATTTGGTTTTCTAGGGCATTAAGTGTCAACACATTGCTGTGACCCAGTAAGGATGGCAGATTTCCTGCCCTAAAGAACATAATAGTGAACCAGATGAGTTTTTACGACAATCAACAATGGTCATCATTAGACTTTTAATTCCAGATTTTTATTGAATTCAAATTTCACCATCTGGTAGGATTTGAACCTGGGCCCTCAGGACATTGCCCTGGATCTCTGGATTACTAATCATAGAATCTACAGTGCAGAAGGAGGCCATTCAGCCCATCGAGTCTACACCGGCCCTTACAAAGCGCACCCTACTGAAGCCCATGTATCTACCCTATCCCCAAAACCCAGTAACCCCTCCTAACCTTTTTGGACACTAAGGGCAATTTATCATGGCCAATCCACCTAACCCACACATCTTTGGACTGTGGGAGGAAACCAGAGCACCCGGAGGAAACCCACGCACACAGGGGGAGGACGTGCAGACTCCACACAGACAGTGACCCAGCCGGGAATCAAACCTGGGACCCTGGAGTTGTGAAGCAACTATGCTAACCACTGCTACCGTGCTGCTCAAAATCTAGTGACCATTCCACTGCGTCCCTATAACCTGGAGCACTGGCTTTGAGTACTACAGCTGGAATATTGTTGGGGCTTATAACCTTTGCTATAACCGTTGTGCTCAGCAGTTTTTAACATTTGATGTCCGGAAGTGATACTGATGATTTGAGGTTAGATAGAGAAACAGAAGCATTTCGACTCTGCTGATAATTGTTGGCTTGTTCAGTTATCTTGATCAGTTATCTTGATAAGTTAGTTGTGTAAGACCAGACCAAGTAAACAGAGGAGAAATTTAAAAATCCTGAACTCAACAGAAAGATAGAATGAGACATTTTTAGATTGGGTATTGTATGTAAGGTGATTATGGTGAATGGTATTTCCAACTTCCATGGTGTACATAAAACATACAGTGCAGAAGGAGGTCATTTGGCCCATTGAATCTGCACCGACCAACCCACGCAATCTCCGTAACCCAATAACCCCAGCAAATTTTTTGTCACTAAGGGCAATTTATCATGGCCAATCCACCTAACCTGCACATCTTTGGACTCTGGGAGGAAACCGGAGCACCCTGAGGAAACCCACGCAGACATGGGGAGAACGTGCAGACTCCGCACAGACAGTGACCCAGTGGGGAATCGAACCTGGGACCCTGGCGCTGTCAACGGGAAGTCTAGTTCTTTATCCGCTGCCCCTCTCTTTCCCAAACTGGCTGAGGAAATGAGTGCTAATTGTGCTAAATTAAGATTTTGAGTGCAAGTCAGTCTGGATGTCTGGGAGCTAGTGGTGTGGCTCTTGTGACAAGCGAAGCAAGGGGAGTCTTGTCGACCAACTGCTTAAATATGGTGCTGATTGTCTTGCTTAATCTCGTTGATGTGGGTTGCATGTTAACATGCCATGGGGTTTTCACTTCACCAACCACCCCTTAATAACTAAAAGTGACCAATTCCTAGAAATAACCAAGAAAAGGCTGCAATTTCTGATTGAACCCAAGGGGTTCAATGCACTATGAACTAGTATGGTGATTTTCCTGTAATGTTGGTGCAGCTGATATTGGCCTCTGTCTTTTTGGGTGGTGTGAGCTGTGTATCTACCAGTGACTGTGAAGGATGGCCATATTGACTTCACACCAAGTCATGAACAGGGAGTGTTTAGCATTGGTGAAATTGAAACTACACTCCTATTTTTTTAATATGCACTTGGTTACCTTCCTGTATTGGTGAAGACTGAGTGAATATTTCTAGCAACAGATGTTTCTCTTTCAGAATTCTCCAAGTAGTAGCAGATAGGATATTCCGCATCATGTACATTGGAATCCTGAACTCCCAATAGTCTCCACTAGAATCAGATCTGTGGTAGGCCCTGAAACTTTGAACTCTGCCTGAGACTGTTGGTTATTTTTCTTCCTATTTTCCCTCATGATCCCTTAGTTTCCCACAAGAATCTAGTTCCCTAGGGACTAGTGAGGGATGAATCAAGCTCTGGCTGGTATGGAACAGACCAACTTTTTTTCTCTCGGCAGTCTTAGCCCAGCTATTAGCTATCAATTGTCACTTTGTGCTATTGAATCTTGCTCGAGCCTCATGGGGCTATTCGTGGTGGGAAAGTAATTGATGTCTCAAGTACCCCAGTCAGTGGGTAACTACATTGGGGATGCCAATACTGGGAAAGGAAACTGCATTGAGCACAATCCTCAAGGTTAGGTTTGATGCATAATGTGCTTCACTTCTATAGATTAACTAGTAATTGCCAAGCCTATTCCTACTCCAGCTAAATTGTAATGAGTTCTGACTATTGAGTGAAACTCTCCATAGTGAACTGTTCATCATGACAGCTTCACATCTGCCTCACTATAAACCTCTGCTTGAACTTGGTCATATAGTGACTTGTGGATACAGAAGTTAATGTAGAAAACTTTTAACAGTCTACTGAGGACTTTTCTTTTTCCATCGATAGACTTTGGGAGGGCGAGTGAGCTAAGAGCAGAAGCACCTCTCTATTCTCTGACCCTGTGGGACAGGCACTGTGGGCTACATCTGCAGACTGACATGATGGATGCCCCTTCACCAAGCACACCAAAATTATTATTCCCAGGTTAGTCCAGCAAATCTCCACATCTAATCCTGTCTCCATCTCCCCCCTCCTGCCAACAAAACGTATGTGGCTTCACTAGAGCAAGGGGTGTGTTTTATTAGACGTGCCTTTGCTCATTGAATGAGTCTCCATACTCTCTCTCCTATTGAGAAGTAATTGGTGTGAATGGTCTGCTTTTGTTAATGAATTGATGAACCTGTACACTTTCCAAGTTGATCACTCATTCACAACTGAAGTTGGATTAACTTGGACTAGTCTAGTCTAGTTCCTCTATCAACAGTTTGAAAAGAATCCACTACTGATAACTTGTTCTGTAATGGACATGATTTTAAAAATAATTTCAGTGGATCATTAGGTTGCTGGCTTGGGTTACCAGTGGTGTTCAGTATGTGTTCGCTTCCTGAATGACAGTAGTCTGGTCAGTGCATTATTACCATAGCCAAGATATATAACAGCAGTACTGTATTGTTTTACACAGCTGTGAGATGGACCTTTCCTGTAGTCTGTATTTATTTCTTCCCGTGGTTACTTTGGTTTCTGAATAATAGAATGGCTTTGGAGAAAAATCACCTGGACTAATTAAAACTTGTATTTCCCCCAATTCAGATATTGGCTTTTGCCATGCTCACACCTGAGGCCACGGGGCAAGTTAAGGGTAGACTGTGCTCTTTCTAACCATTATTTTGGTTTTATCACAGTGACCTGTTCAACTCCAACCCAAAATCATTCATGTGAAGGAATAACATGTCCACGCTGCCTGATGATGACCACCAAGACTACACTGTTGGCAGAGAATGAGGTGGAGGCACATAAACTGGCCAACAACTACAAGGTCAGTATGATGTTTGTGGTCCATCAATATTCTACGATGGTTACATTCCTGCACTTAGTTTGTTGAGCAGAAAATGACTGCACCCAAAATGTTTCAAATACATGTTTGAGAACATGCAATTGAAAAATCCCCAGTGCAGTATTCACTTCCTGCGCTTTAGCAATATTTAAATATTCTTTATATTCGGTCAGAACTGTACTTGCATTTGACCATCCTAATTGCCCTCTAAGGTGGCAGTAAGTTGCTTTCTTGAACTGTTGCAGTCCATGTGGGGTAGGCAGACCCACAGTGCTGTTAGGGATACAGTGAATGTAAAGGACTGGCAACATTGTTTCAAGTCAGGATGATGTGAAGTTTGGTGGGGGGGGAACGAGCAGGTGGTGCATCTGCTGTTCGTCCTTCGAGGTGGTGGGTTTGGAGGGTGCCATTGAAGGCACCTTGGTGAGTGGCAGCAGTGAACGTTGAAGGTGGTGGTGGGGTACCATCAAGCAGACTGCTTTGCCCTGGATGGTGTTGGGCTTCTTACTACTCAATTCTGACATGCTCTTGTAGACATTGGTAATCCCAGGATGTTAATCAAGGAGGGTTCAACAATGGTAATACCATTGAGATGGTGAGATTCTCTTGTTGGAGGTGGTCATTGCCTGGCATCTATTTGCCTGGTTACTTATGAAATGAAAAAAAAAATGAAAATCGCTTATTGTCACGAGTAGGCTTCAAATGAAGTTACTGTGAAAAGCCCCTAGTCGCCACATTCTGGTGCCCGTTCGGAGAGGCTGTTACGGGAACCGTGCTGCTGGCCAGCTTGGTCTGCTTTCAAAGCCAGCGATTTAACCCAGTGTGCTAAACCCAGTATCAGCCTAAGTGTGAATGTTGTTCAGCTCTGAACTGCATATGGTCATGAACTGTCAGTATTGGAAGTCCCAAATGGTACTGAACATTGTGCAAACACCCCCACTTCTGATGTTGTGATTGGGGGAGGGGTTAGAGAGAGGAAAGATGTCAATAATGGAATAGTTGAAGATGATTGGGCTGGACATTACCCTGAGGAAATCCTACAATAATGTCTTGAGACTGAGATGATTTGACTTCCAACAACTAGGTATGACCTTAAGCAGTGGTGAGTTTTTGCCTGATTCCCATTCACTTGAGTTTGGGCTACTTGATGCCTCACATGGTCAATTCTGCCTTAAATTTATTTTTAAATATTTTTATTCCCCTTTTTCACATTTTCTTCCAAATTTACACCCACCAACGGACAATAAACAGTACCGAATACGTTGTCAATCCCCTTGTATATTTCCTTGTATATTTTTTAAATTACTTTATCAGAGTAGCAAAGCCAGAAGAGTCTGGACAGGGACGAACTCCTAATCCAGCTCCTTGCCTGCTCCAAAATCCAATTCGAATTGAATCCAATTCATGGTCCCCACGAGAGACATACAAGATCCAGGCATTACACCTGACCTCACGCTCATCTTAGCCAAAAGGCTGAGAAGCGATGTCAGTCCCCTTATCAACAACAGTTCTCATTTTAACAAACACAAGGGTAGCACAGTGGTCAGCACTGCAGTCTCACGACACCAAGGTTTGAATCCTGGCTCTAGGTCACTGTCCGTGTGGAGTTTGCACATTCTCCCCGTGTTTGTGTGGGTTTCGCCCCCACAACACAAAGATGTGCAAACTAGGTGGATTGGACATGCTAAAATGCCCCTTAATTGGAAATAAATAATTGGGTACTCTAAATTTATTTAAAAACAACATAAATACAAAAAAACAAGGAGGAATCAGGAAACATCCATAGTCCCTGTTAATGCGTACAGTCCACACCCCCTAATGTTCAATGTTGTCCAATTCCCGAAAGCGCAGAATGAACAACGCCCATGAATTCTGGAACCCTTCCCCTCAGTTCAAACTTTACCTTCTCAAGAGTTAAGAATTCCAGCAGGTCCCCTGCCATTCCAGGGCACAGGGTGGAGAGGTTGATCTCCATCCCAACAGGATCCGCCTTCGGGCGATCGACGAGGCGAAGGCTACGATATCTACCTCCACAGCCGTTTTCAACCCCGGCTGGTCTGACACCCCGAATATGGCCTCCCGGGGGCCTGGGTCCAGTTTCACATGCACCACTTTAGAGATTACCCTTAAATACTTCCTTCCAGTAATCCTCCAGCTTTGGACATGACCAAAATATACGAACATGATTTGTGGCCCCCACCCCTCCTCTCACATTCTCGCACATTTTCTACCCCCTCAAAGAATCGACTCATCCTCACTCTTGAGGTGTGCTCTGTATACCACCTTCAGCTGTATCAGCCCCAACCTGCGCACGAGGTGGAGGCATTCACTCTCTGGAGGACCTCGCACCAGAACCCCTCCTCCATACCCTCTCCCAACTCTTCCTCCCACTTTGATTTGATCCCTACCAACGGTGCCATTTCCTCCTCCAAAATAGCCCTGTAAACTGCCGACACTATTACCCCCTTTTTCAGTCCCGCTGTCGTCAGCACCACCTCCAGCAATGTGGAGGCCGGCTCCACCGGGAAGCTCCTTCCTACCAAAGTCTCGAACCTGCATTTCCCCCTTGTTCCAGCCCCTAGTTCACTAACGCCTCCTTCAGTCCTGCAAATCGACCCCCAAGAAACAAATCTTTCTGTCCTACTTCCTCCTATCTCAATTTCCATCCTGCTACCTGGTTCCTCCGAATCGGCATTTCCCTTAACCCTGCCCCCAACCCAAAGTGGTGGCAAAACTGCCTCCAAATTCTCAATGAAGATATCACTACTGGACTCCCTGACTATTTCCCCAGGGCCATCGGGAGCGGCGCTGTTGCTAGCACCTTCAATCCCGATCGCCTACACAAACTCTCCTCCATTCACTCCATTCTCACCCACTGGGAATCGACCTCCCTGACCCAGCTCTGCACCTTCTCCACATTCGCAACCCAGAAATAATACATCCGGTTCGGAAACCCCAAGCCCCCTGCCTGCCTTCCCCTCTGTAGCAGCACCTTTCTAATTCTGACCACCTTCCCCCTCCATATGAATGAGGTAATCATTCCTTCAACCTCTTAAAAAATGCCGTTGGCAGGAACATCGGTAGGCATTGGAAAATAAACAAATCGCGGCAACACGTTCATTTTGACCGGCTGTACCCGGCCTGCCAGTGGCATAGGGAGATCATCCCACCTTGCTTTCACCCTCTCCACCAGACTAGAAATATTGTACCTACGGAGCCTTCTCCAAGTCCCGAGCAACTTGCACCCCTAGGTATCTGAAGTGAGTCCCTGCCCTACGGCATGGCAGACCCTCCACCCCTGGCCAAGACACCACAAAATACTCTCGTCTAGACCCAAACACCCAAAGCAGCTCCAATATTCCCTCTATTGACACACACACTCAGTTCCGACATGTATAAGGACAACCTGCACTCTTATCCCATTCCATACCCCTGAACGTCTTAATGCGATGGTCAATCGCAAGTGCAAATAGCAGGGGGGATATAGGACATCCTTGCCTAGTCCCACGGGTGGAAAGAAAAGTATTTTGAACTGGTGTTATTTGTGAGGAAGCTCTCCCTTGGCTCCTTGTACAATAGCTTTACCCAGTCCACAAATTATGGTCCAATCCCAAACTGCTTCAGAACTGCCATCAAGTACCCCCAATATAGCTGGCGAAACACTTTCTCCGGTGTCTAATACCACCACCTCTGTATCCTTCACCTCTGCCGGTGCCACAACCACGCTCAATACCCTCCTAATGTTCGAAAAGAGCTGCCTTCCTCTCTCAAGCCCCATCTGATCGTCACCTATCACCTTCAGGAGGCACTCCTCCAGCCTACTTGCCAGAACCTTCGCCAATACCTTTGCGTCCACGTTTAAAAGTGATGTGGGCCTATATGACCCACACGCCGTCAGATCCTTATCTTTCTTTTTAAGCAACAGAGAAATCGATGCCTGCCCCAAAGATTGTGGAAACACCCCCTTCCCTATCGCCTCCTCAAACATCCCTACCATCAGGGGTGCCTGCTTATCCTTGAATTTCTTTATAATATTCTACCGGAAATCCATCTGGGCCTGCTATGTACCCCCAACTGCATCCTCCCAATCTTATCTTTTATCTCCTGCTCCACTATCACCCCTTCTAATGTAGCCCTGTCGCCCTCCTGTAACCTCAGGTACTCCAGCCCATCTAGAAATTCCTGCATCTCCCGATCTGCCCCAAGTGGTTCTGACCTGTACAATCTCTCATAGAATTCCTTAAAGACCTTGTTAATCTGATCCGGAACAACCACCAACTTCCCTGTCCTCTCCCGCACCTGTACAATTTCCCTTGCTGCCACCTCCCTCTGAAGCAAACCCACTAACATACACTGCACCCCTTGAGATTCTGCCTTGATGATGAGGGGAGTCACATTACTCGAGTTCAGCTCTTTGGTCAACATGGACCAAGGCTGTAATAAGGTCATGAGCTGAGAGCCCTGGCAGAACCCAAATTGAGTGTGAGCGAGCAGGTTATTACTGAGCAGTGCTGCTTGGCAGAGCTGTCGGTGGCACCTTCCGTCAACTTTGCGAGTAGACTAATGGGGCAAGTAGTTGGCTGAGTTAAATTTGCCCAGATCCAGCCTTGTGCACAGGACATACCTGGGCAATTTTCCATGTTGCTGGGTAGATGCCAGTGTTGTAGCTGTACTGGAACTGCTTTACTAAGTGATGGCTAGTTCTGGAGCACATCTTTTGCCGAAGTGTTGTCAGGGCTCATAAAACGTTATAGTTTCCAGTGCCTTCAGTTTCTTGATACGTGAAGTGAGTCTAATTGGCAGACTGGAATCTGTGGGGCTGAGGTGTGGAGGATGTATGTTGATTATCATGTGACAATCATCTTTTCCAACTTTGTAGTTCGGGTTCAAGAAATGGAAGAGTCATGTGACAGAGAGACCCTTAGAAGATCGTTCTGCAATAGTGAAGGAGCTGTATTCCGATCTAAATGTCATCAAACAGTATTCAGGTAATGTGGTGCATGAAGTTTTTCAACTTTTTCATTGGGCTGTGAAGGAGATGCAAGTGGCAGTTACAGGTTTCATGGGGCTGCTGTAGTTTATTGCTGGTCTCTCTGCTGGGGCAAGAGTGGATGTGCGGTTGGTGGTGTAGTTATGAGCTTGGCAAATCAAAGCTTCTGAAAAGTATCATCTCAGGCCTGTGAATTTTGTGACATTCTTTGATAAACTGAGGGCATTGCCTGAAGAGTTGGTTTGGGCCTTTGATCCGACATGTATAATTATTACACTGTTTGTTTGTTGGCATTGAGGCTGTGCAACTGTTTTCCTCCGTCTCGTGGAGTCTCAACTAGGGGTCATTGTCTCTTAAAGCCATGAAGGTATTTTAAAATCCATAAGTTACTTGCCCCCTGCAAGTCAACGAGCATGGGGGTGATTAGTGAATAGCAGTTAGTGCAAGATGCAGACAGCGGAGTTATGGATAACCATGTTTGCGGAGGGTAGAATGTGGGAGATCAGGCAGGAGGTAGGCATTATGATCCCAGACCAGAACCCAATAATTACTAGGATACTGGGCAGCAACCCCAATATTAATTTTATAAGATTGTGGGAAAAGGATACCTCGTTCCAGGAGCGAGTGCACGAAGAAATAGGGATATGGTATATTCAAACAAAATGAATTACTAACAATATTAAAATATCTTCAACAACACACCAGAAGGTAGCTTACAATTGGCCATTAAAACAATACTAATCAACAGCGAATGCGGTAATCCTTAACTGCAAACTCTATTCCCACTCAAACAAAAACAAAATCTCCACTTTCAATCCGTTGTTTAGCACTCCGAATACCTGCTTTACAGAGATGTCAGGATACTCTTTCAACACTGTTTTAAAGAAAAGATCTGAATCCTGTCAGGACCATGCAGCAACTCTGGCTGTATTTCTTCAGAAGGTGCTTCGGCTTGTTTCAGCTTGCCTTCTAAGCACGTTGTTCTGAACTGCAATTGGGGGGGGGGGGGGGCTGTACAGACGTATATTTTAACTGCTGAGATACTACTGCTCGCAGCTGAGATACTTCTGCTCGCATCTCTATCAGACTCCACTAACATGCCTGTCTACAAAATGCCTGATATAGAACATAGAACATAGAACGATACAGCGCAGTACAGGCCCTTCGGCCCTCGATGTTGCACCGACATGGAAAAAATCTAAAGGCCATCTAACCTACACTATGCCCTTATCATCCATATGCTTATCCAATAAATTTTTAAATGCCCTCAATGTTGGCGAGTTCACTACTGTTGCAGGTAGGGCATTCCACGGCCTCACCACTCTTTGCGTAAAAAAACCCACCTCTGACCTCTGTCCTATATCTATTACCCCTCAATTTAAGGCTATGTCCCCTCGTGCTAGCCACCTCCATCCGCGGGAGAAGGCTCTCGCTGTCCACCCTATCTAACCCTCTGATCATTTTGTATGCCTCTATTAAGTCACCTCTTAACCTTCTTCTCTCTAACGAAAACAACCTCAAGTCCATCAGCCTTTCCTCATAAGATTTTCCCTCCATACCAGGCAACATCCTGGTAAATCTCCTCTGCACCCGTTCCAAAGCTTCCACGTCCTTCCTATAATGAGGCGACCAGAACTGTACGCAATACTCCAAATGCGGCCGTACTAGAGTTTTGTACAACTGCAACATGACCTCATGGCTCCGGAACTCAATCCCTCTACCAATAAAGGCCAACACACCATAGGCCTTCTTCACAACCCTATCAACCTGGGTGGCAACTTTCAGGGATCTATGTACATGGACACCGAGATCCCTCTGCTCATCCACACTACCAAGAATTTTACCATTAGCCAAATATTCCGCATTTCTGTTATTCATTCCAAAGTGAATCACCTCACACTTCTCCACATTAAACTCCATTTGCCACCTCTCAGCCCAGCTCTGCAGCTTATCTATGTCCCTCTGTAACCTGCAACATCCTTCCGCACTGTCTACAACTCCACCGACTTTAGTGTCGTCTGCAAATTTACTCACCCATCCTTCTGCGCCCTCCTCTAGGTCATTTATAAAAATGACAAACAGCAACGGCCCCAGAACAGATCCTTGTGGTACGCCACTCGTAACTGAACTCCATTCTGAACATTTCCCATCAACTACCACTCTCTGTCTTCTTTCAACTAGCCAATTTCTGATCCACATCTCTAAATCACCCTCAATCCCCAGCCTCCGTATTTTCTGCAATAGACGACCGTGGGGAACCTTATCAAACGCTTTACTGAAATCCATATACACCACATCAACTGCTCTACCCTCGTCTACCTGTTCAGTCACCTTCTCAAAGAACTCGATAAGGTTTGTGAGGCATGACCTACCCTTCACAAAACCATGCTGACTGTCCCTAATCATATTATTCCTATCTAGATGATTATAAATTGTATCTTTTATAATCCTCTCCAAGACTTTACCCACCACAGACGTTAGGCTCACCGGCCTATAGTTACCGGGGTTATCTCTACTCCCCTTCTTGAACAAAGGGACCACATTTGCTATCCTCCAGTCCTCTGGCACTATTCCTGTAGCCAATGATGACCTAAAAATCAAGGCCAAAGGCTCAGCAATCTCTTCCCTGGCTTCCCAGAGAATCCTAGGATAAATCCCATCTGGCCCCGGGGACTTATCTATTTTCACCTTGTCCAGAATTGCCAACACTTCTTCCCTACGCACCTCAATGCCATCTATTCTAATAGCCTGGGTCTCAGCATTCTCCTCCACAATATTATCTTTTTCTTGAGTGAATACTGACGAAAAGTATTCATTTAGTATCTCGCTTATCTCCTCAGCCTCCACACACAACTTCCCACCACTGTCCTTGACTGGCCCTACTCTTACCCTAGTCATTCTTTTATTCCTGACATACCTATAGAAAGCTTTTGGGTTTTCCTTGATCCTACCTGCCAAAGACTTCTCATGTCCCCTCCTTGCTCGTCTCAGCTCTCTCTTTAGATCCTTCCTCGCTTCCTTGTAACTATCAAGCGCCCCAACTGAAACTTCACGCCTCATCTTCACATAGGCCTCCTTCTTCCTCTTAACAAGAGATTCCACTTCTTTGGTAAACCACGGTTCCCTCGCTCGACCCCTTCCTCCCTGCCTGACTGGTACGTACTTATCAAGAACATGCAATAGCTGTTCCTTGAACAAGCTCCACATATCCAGTGTGCCCAACCCTTGCAGCCTACTTCTCCAACCAACACATCCTAAGTCATGTCTAATGGCATCATAATTGCCCTTCCCCCAGCTATAACTCTTGCCCTGCGGGGTATACTTATCCCTTTCCATCACTAATGTAAAGGTCACCGAATTGTGGTCACTGTTTCCAAAGTGCTCACCTACCTCCAGATCTAACACCTGGCCTGGTTCATTACCCAAAACCAAATCCAATGTGGCCTCGCCTCTTGTTGGCCTGTCAACATATTGTGTCAGGAAACCCTCCTGCACACATTGTACAAAGAATGACCCATCTAATGTACTCGAACTATTTCTTTTCCAGTCAATATTTGGAAAGTTAAAGTCTCCCATAACAACTACCCTGTTACTTTCGCTCTTTTCCAGAATCATCTTCGCCATCCTTTCCTCTACATCCCTAGAACTATTAGGTGGCCTATAGAAAACTCCCAACAGGGTGACCTCTCCTTTCCTGTTTCTAACCTCAGCCCATACTACCTCAGAAGAAGAGTCCCCATCTAGCATCCTTTCCACCACCGTAATACTGTCCTTGACTAGCAGCGCCACACCTCCCCCTCTTTTGCCCCCTTCTCTGAGCTTACTAAAACACCTAAACCCCGGAACCTGCAACAACCATTCCTGTCCCTGCTCGATCCATGTCTCTGAAATGGCCACAACATCGAAGTCCCAGGTACCAACCCATGCTGCCAGTTCCCCTACCTTATTTCGTATACTCCTGGCATTGAAGTAGACACACTTCAAACCACCTACCTGAACACTGGCACCCTCCTGCGAAGTCAAATCTGTGCTCCTGACCTCTACACTCTCAATCTCCCGTACCCCAAAACTACAATCCAGGTTCCCATGCCCCTGCTGAATTAGTTTAAACCCCCCCAAAGAGCACTAACAAATCTCCCCCCCAGGATATTGGTGCCCCTCAGGTTCAGATGTAGACCATCCTGTCTATAGAGGTCCCACCTTCCCCAGAAAGAGCCCCAGTTATCCAGAAATCTGAATCCCTCCCGCCTGCACCATCCCTGTAGCCACGTGTTTAATTGCTCTCTCTCCCTATTCCTCATCTCACTATCACGTGGCACGGGCAACAACCCAGAGATAACAACTCTGTTTGTTCTCGCTCTGAGCTTCCATCCTAGCTCCCTAAAGGCCTGCCTGACATCCTTGTCCCCTTTCCTACCTATGTCGTTAGTGCCAATGTGGACTACGACTTGGGGCTGCTCCCCCTCCCCCTTAAGGACCCAGAAAACACGATCCGAGACATCACGTACCCTTGCACCTGGGAGGCAACATACCAAACGTGAGTCTCTCTCGCTCCCACAAAATCTCCTATCTGTGCCCCTGACTATTGAGTCCCCAATTACTAATGTTCTACTCCTTTCCCCCCTTCCCTTCTGAGCAACAGGGACAGACTCCGTGCCAGAGGCCCGTACCCCATGGCTTACCCCTGGTAAGTCGTCCCCCCCACAAGTATCCAAAACGGTATACTTGTTACTCAGGGGAACGACCGCAGGGGGTCCCTGCACTGACTGCTTCTTCCCAGTCCCTCTTACAGTTACCCATCTATCTCCAGTCTTTGGTGTAACTACTTCCCTGAAGCTCCTATCTATGACCCCCTCTGCCTCCCGAATGATCCGAAGTTCATCCAGCTCAAGCTCCAGGTCCCTAACACGGTTTTTGAGGAGCTGGAGTTGGGTGCACTTCCCACAGATGAAATCAGCAGGGACGCTGACGGCGTCCCTCACCTCAAACATTCTGCAGGAGGAGCATTGTACTGCCTTCCCTGACATCACCTCTAGATTTAAAAAAAAAACAAGAAAAAGAAAAAGAAAGGAAGAGCTTACCTGATATTACTTCAAACCCTGCTCCCGCTGAAAGGTAAGCAAATTTAAAGGCACTCACTCACCTTCACGACAGGCCCCTGCTCCCGCTGCCCAACCACTGTGGGGTGGGGGGGTTGGTTAGAGGAGGAGGTAGGGTGGGAAACACTCGCAAAGTGTTTCGGGTTTAACTGTCACTTGCCAACAGCCTCTCCACAAACCACCTTCAACTTAGGCTGACCGCACTGCACGTATGCAAATTTCCCCAGAACAGCTGATCAGTAGCTCTGCTCTGCTGCCCTCTGCTGGATGATTGCCTTCACTCAAACTCCTCGGGTCTTCTTCGCAGATTCACCTTCAACTTAGGCTGACCGCACTGCACGTATGCAAATTTCCCCAGAACAGCTGATCAGTAGCTCTGCTCTGCTGCCCTCTGCTGGATGATTGCCTTCACTCAAACTCCTCTGGTCTTCTTCGCAGATTCACCTTCAACTTAGGCTGACCGCACTGCACGTATGCAAATTTCCCCAGAACAGCTGATCAGTAGCTCTGCTCTGCTGCCCTCTGCTGGATACTTTGGCTCCGCCCAGCAATGACATCTCACCAAGCTGAAATCTAATTAACTCCACAGCGAATCCCCTTAATCCAACCAACATTTCATTAGCCCAAGCTTTTATGATGGCTTAATTTCACCCTTGCCTCCTAAAATCTTTAAACCCAGGGCTCTACTACCTAGGGTTGTAACCCTTACTGCAGCAAATACCGATAATACATTCTATCTGAAATGCCTACATTCATTGTACAGGAAAGGCATGGATGAGGTTTCCAGCACCTGACTAGCTGAGGTAGGGGTGAAGTTGGCTGATATGGAAATGCAGTCTTGCATATGAGCATACAAATTGGGAGTAGGTCACTTGACCTCACGAGCCTGATCTCCCATTCAATAAGATCATGGATGAGTGGTTGTATTGAAGGCGGTTTTATTTTAAGTGAGTGATTACTAGCAGATTTTCCTTGCATAAAATGACATGTAAATTGGATTGCAAGTCAGAGCAGCAAATGTATTGCTGCCTTCTATGGCTTAATTACTATTCTGTGCCACTTTGGCACACCATTAAGGGTCATTTTTTAAACTTTCCTGGTGGGGTGTAATCTGGCCAGACAGTACCTGCCTGGTTTGTTCTCCATTGAAATCAAAGGGGGTACAATGGAGTGGTTCACTCCACTCCAGGCAGCTAAGTAAAGAAAATACCCTATATGTCACAAATGAACATCGGCCATGAGGGTTTAACCCCTGAGACTCACTTGTGACTATGATTTTGATTCCTGACCAAAACCAGTGGGAATTATGTCACTGTTAGACAGGAATCAAACTAGAGAGAATAAGTTGACCATAGGCCTCTGGAATTAATTCCTGATGAAAAAAATAAATAGGGGCTGGAGTCGGGGGATCATAGTCTGTGCCCAAGGGTGGGAGGAAGCCCACTTTGGTAGAAACTCCCCAAGTGCCCACGTGGAGTCGGGAACAGCATTCCCATTCCTTGCTCAAACCAAATATGAAGTTTGTCCTGTACCCCTGACATCAGTGACATTTAGTCAGTTTCAAAGCCCAGAAAGGGGCCCTTCGACCCATCGCGTTTGCACTGTCCATCAAGCACCTGTCGATTCTCAGCCTGTTTGCTGCCAGATTGAACAGGACATGGGTCATTGTCAACTCACTGTTAAAATGCCAAATCCAAAGGAGCATAGTAACATTGAAATTGGGCCTTTCTCTCCTCCAGCTGATAACATCCATTCTGCATACATATACATTGCAGCACAGTGTTCGCAATTACATTCTGGCCCAATTGCTTCCAGTAGGTTCACGTTTCCTGCTTTGAACAATCTATAACTGGACAGTTGTTATGAGCAGGGAGGAAAATTGATGGCAGTGCACTCACATGACCTAGCTGCCTTTGGCTCTGCACGGGTGCTGATTGCTGTGCCCTTCCATCATGTGTTTCTAACTTTAGAAATCCCACCATTTTCTCTGAGCTTAGCTGATTCTGTGACCCAGGAATCTAACCAAGCACCTTCTGGCTTGCTTGCCCTTGTACTTTCAGCAGGTGCTGACTTTATCCACAAAGCCAACATGACAAATTAGGCTTATAACTACTACCAGCATGTGCCTGATCCCTCCACCTCGCCAGCCTTTTTATCACTTCAGTTTTATTGTATACTGCTGGTTTCTGTGGTAAGTGGCATCGAATTTGCTTGCTCAAGTCTGGGATGTGTATATGGAGTTGCTGGTGTTTGCAGGATACACACTACCTTTTAATACTAATAAAATCATTTCTGTGTAACATACTCAAGAATTTCTGTGTCTCTTACAGGATCTCTGGTTACCTTTGGAAACTTGTTGTATGTGCTGCTATTTGGATGGTGGGTTGCGCTGCTGTACTACCTAATCGCTGTAGTTATGTTTCTTACCGTCGTGGGAATACCTTATGGTAAGTTTTCCTACCCTAGTGTGGAAGAAGTGCTGTCCTGGATTACATTCCCAATTTGTTTAGAGATGGATTTGTACATCAACCCATTCTGCAAATATTGTACATTGTGTTCGCCTTGATGCGATTTAACCCCCTTTTCTGTTTTTGTCTGCTGCTCTGTGCACAGGTTCAGTTCCCCTTTTTGAGCCCCTGGGGACTTTGCAACCTTTAGCTGTTCTTCCTTTTTTCAATGGTCACTGGTTTTGCTCCTAATAATAGTTTATGCCCTTTTAATCAGCTCTGTTGCATACTGGATTTCCCCTTGCATTCTGCCAGACCTCATTTATATTCCATTATGTGACTTGTACCCTGCTCCAGCAGATACCTCCCTTGTCAGCTGGCTGTCCGTCACACTGAAATGGCTTCTGCTCTCCTGACTGACTGACTGGATAGGAGCCCTCGCACTGCTGAGTTTGCAGCTATAAGTTTGTTTGACCAAAAGACTGATCTGGAAGAACACCATTTTGAAGTTGCTTTGCTCATTCTCCAAGTTGAAAACCTACAATTCTTCAAATTCCAACTTGATTCAATGGTTTTCTCTTTCCCCCCCCCCCCCCCCCCCCCCCCCCCCCCTCATTTTACTTAGAAAGCCATTCCATATGTGAAGGGCTTCCTGATATCTGATCTAAAGTCTTGTCCCATTGGAATTTAGTGTTTTATATCTTAAGAGTACACAATTAAAAAAAAACTAATTGGCAATTTAATGTGATCAATCCACCTACCCTGCGCATCTTTGGGTTTGTGGGGGTGTGACCCAAGCGGACACGGGGAGAATGTACAAACCCCACACAAGCGGGGGTTGGAATTGAGGTCGGGTCCTCTGCTTTGTGAAGCAGCGGTGCTCACCATTGCGCTGCCCAATGCTAAATTGTCTTCCATCCTTTGAATGCTTTTTGTTAGCATTTGTTATTTGGGTCGTTGTGTAGGGAAAGCAGTGAATTTTTTTTTTTTAAAAAGTGGTTCTGCTCTTTCCCAGGGAAGATGTGCTGCAATCTTGCTGGATATTACTTCTGGCCATTTGGGAAAGTAATTCAAAAGGTAAGTGCAGTAACTATTGCCCGATATGTCTTTAGTGTACGTGTATTGGTAAGTTGCTTGATTTGCTGTAAGTGTAAATATTCGAATCTGAGAATTGGTTCCAAAATGTAGAAATCTATTTTGGGAAGGCTCGAGTTGAATGACTTGCAGCTGACCCCTAGCTGCTTGATGGGTCATTTTTTTCCACATTGCATTAGTAAATGAATTCTCTTGTAGACGCAGAATGTGGTAACTAGTTGCGATGATAATCTTCCTGATGTACACTTGCCTGATGTATACTTGGGCTTTTACTCCATGGGTTGAAGTATAGGTGCTCGCACGCACTCTCTTGCGTGTGCTCCTAAATATTTGGGGGAGTCTACCTATGATTGTTCTGTAATCTACCCTTGCAGAGCTGCACTAATTGTACATTTAATAATGACCCTATTTGCATTAGTTAAATTACTGGATTAACTATAGTTTACTCTACCACTTCTGGTAGCATAGGAAGTGTAAAGAACTTAAATAGTAATGCACAACATAGAGGAACCAAGTCAAAGTTCATTACCTCTTTTTTTACATTGGTCTGAACTCTCTTCTTTAGTATCCATCAAATAGAACTGATCTAGAACTGGACTAACCTTGTGTTAAGGAATCCTTCCTTCTATCCAACTCTGGAACATTGAAACTTGGAAACTAACTACAAAAGGGATCTGTTTAAGTTTCTTCCACGGGCAAGGCCAAATAAGATTGGAATTTGAAGGTACAAAGGGTGCATTTGACAAATTGAAGTTTGTGAAAATCTGTTTCATGAGCCAAACATTGGGCAAACATTCACCTTATTAAACCTTTCATTCCCCTTTTAAGCACTTTCTCCAAGTTTTATATTGAATAAGTTTGCAACAAAAAGAAAATCAAATTAGTACAGGGTGATCTAGAAAAAGGACCAGGGATACTAATAATAGCTAATCTGGACCTGTAATGAAGGTGAATGGAAGCCTCGAGGCATTGTAAGATTTTGCAATACTAGCCAAATTGCACGAGAACTACTATGCAGATTGTCACATTAGAAGGCTTGCATGATTTGGAGAGAGTGAATGGTTGAGCAAGTGTGATGTGACTACCTACGGAAAGATCTTTTAAAAAAAAAAAACTCTTGTGCTCTGTATAAAAGACCCTGGGGTATAAAGCATTCACTTAATGAGCTGAAACCAGAATATTGCATCCATAGTTGCTTTAAAACCAGCATTAAATTTATTTCACTTGGGGAAACTTGCCGAAAGCTAGTGTTTGAAACAAACATGTTGGACTTTAACCTGGTGTTGTAAGACTTCTTACTGTGCTCACCCCAGTTCAACGCCGGCATCTCCACATATCAATCTTGAGGAAGAGGATTGTACTTGATTGTTTTGCTAGATACCTGCATTTACACCAAATTGCTACACATCACCACCTGGATTTGTTTGAAGGTGACAGTGAAAGTGTCTTCAGGAGAGCAGACCTGGAGGTGGAGAGCAGTATGTGTTGAAAAATCTTGCTATAGATTTGAAGTGACCAGCAAAACCTGTTCAGATCTTGCTGAAAACCTGCCTCCTTGATCAAGCTTTTAGTTGTCTGTTCTAACATCAAAATTTTAAAAACATGTATTTCCACATAGTGGTTGGGAAATTTCAACACATTAAAAAAAAGTTCCCCATAAATGCAAGACGCTTCTGTCGATAACTAACTAGTAAATGAAGATGAAGGCTGTGCTTTGCTTCTGTTTACACAAGCGTGCAATTATTTCTGTGTGCTAGTGTGGTACTTAAATGATTTCTAAACATCTGGGTCTTTCCTTTTTTTGAAGCCATACATCTATCCTAGGAAAAGCAGTGTTCGATTTTATGGTGAGGATGTTGCTGAGGTGACTGCGGTAGAGACGACAACACTCCTCGATGTCTCCGAAAGAATTGAAGATTCCTCTTTACAGACTCCAGCAGTGGGAGTGAAGTACTGGGTAGGTTAGCTGTTCAGAGATTGCTTTGTCCCACAAGTAACCCCCTCTGGCTGTGTAGGGGGAATTTTTTAAAATTTAGATTACCCAATTCATTTTTTCCAATTAAGGGGCAATTTAGCTTGGCCAATCCACCTACCGTGCACATCTTTGGGTTGTGGGGGTGAAAACCACGCAAACACTGGGAGAATGTGCAAACTCCACACGGTCAGTGACCCAGAGCTGGGATCGAACCTAGGGCCTTGGTGCCATAGGCAGCAGTGCTAACCACTGCACCACCGTGCTGCCCATGTTGGGGGAGGTTTTAATATTGAATGAGCAACATGGAAATGGAAGTGTTAAAAGTCTTGAAGGCAATCTTCAAATCCTAGGATTGGGTCCCAGGGACTTCAGATGGTGCAGTGCTCTCCACATGTATGTTGTATGTACATATTCCCCACAAAACCCTTTCGACCAGTTGCCCACAGGAAGGTGATAACTACTCGGATCGTCAGTTGCATCCTGAAGCTTTGAGAAATGCTTCAGTTTCACAACTGCAGAGATTTTCATACCTTCAAATTATTTAACACATTCACTGTCTAAATAATTAATACCAAAAATGACCAAGTGGTTCTAAACTTGCCTTCCTTGCTGCAAGGCAGGTTTGTGCTATTTCCTGCAGTTTCTTTGAATGAGCACTTTGCATTGTGTGGTATTCATTGTGGGTGGCTTTGTTAACGGGAGTTAATTAACTCCTCCTGCATCTTAATGTTGACTATAACCTGGCTTGGCTGATGTCACGGGACAAGCTGCCTGTTCAAACTTTTGGGCTTGTGTATTTTGTCGCCTTTCAAAATGCTAATGTGCGACTGTGTCACTGCATTGTAAGCTGAAATGCTGGCTTGGCAGCATGTTTGTTTTAGTGGCTCCTGCAGACTTCTCTTTGCCAAGTGACATCACCCACAGACAAACTTAGAACATGGTAGTTGTGAGTAAAAACATGATATTGGAAATTAATCCACTCCCTGTTTTGTCTCTTGCTAGAAGTCTTGTGTGGTGCACAGCTTCCGTGTTCTCTCACTTATTCAGTTTTGAATACTGCTCCCAAACTATTGTTTTTCTGGTTGTCAAACCTGCTACACTAATAGAATAAGCAGAATCTTGTGTGGATATTCCTGGAACAAGGTGCACTGAATTAAATATCCAGGCAATACCGTGGATGCTGGAAATCTGAAATGAGAATAAAATGCTGGAAACACTCAACAGGTCTGATCAAAGATCACTGACCTGATTCTATCTGCCCCCAGATGCTGCCAAACTTCTGTCATAATATCCACTCATGTATATAATGAAGTGCAGACAGGCAGTGATTGACACACAGGATGACCAGTAAGCGCACAGAACAGAGCAGCCAATCGCCAGACAGGACACTACCACTATAAAGCCAGAGGGCACTAGGTTTCCCGCTCTCTCTGGTCCCAGCCACTGAGTCCACGAGCTAGCCAGTCAAACACCATGCGGTAGCTAGTAAGTCTGGTCAGGCTAGTACCAGGTTTCCAGTCAGTTCAGTATAGTGTCGACCCACAGCTAAGCATGTATGTTAGTTATATCGTTGAATAAAATAGTGTTGGATCTTCTCCAGTATTAGAGGTCTGTCTCTCGCCACACTGCATCAAGTGCAGTCCACGTTGAACCAACCTGCCTAACACATCAACTTCCTGAATGACTCCAGCATTTTATTATTTCCGATCCACCGTATTTTGCTTCTGTTTCAGAATTTACTTTCTTCTTTACCTACTTTCCAGCACCGTCCGAGCACCTACATGTGGTTTCTCCTGGGGTATCTACCTCTTGTGCTTGTCCATGGCCTGGCTTCCTTCATTGCCTGGATCCTGGTAATCACCATCCCAGTCGCCAAGTTAAATGCCAGAGCCATTGCTGTCATTCTACTGATCCCTCCTGAGCAGCTTCAGATCAGACAGCCTAAGCGGGTAAGGAGCTTTTTCAGCAGTGTGTTATGTCCTTCTGGGATGCACGTGAAGTTTAAACTTTTCAACTTTAAAGGGCAGACGTACAAACCTTCAGGAATATTCCTTAGTTTCACCTCCTGAAGGATGGATATTTGTTTGCCCAGTATCCTGTTGACATCCACCCTGAGTGAACTTGCACTGAGCTTTCATATTACTGGCTCATCCCATGGGCAACAATGGCAGTGTACCAGGAATTTCCTGCTGTGGATCTTTGCTGGTTTGCCCAGGGCAAAGCAAACCTTTCCTTTGAGATGTTTGTATGCTTTCAGTTTATGGCGAAGATGGGTAGAATAAAAGGGGGTTGAAGTTATACCCATGTTTATAGAGTCCTGGTTAGACGACAAATGCAGTGCTGTGAGCAGTTCTGGCCACCACATGTTAGGAAGAATACATTGGCCTTTTGTTGGGTAAATATATCAGAATGATACCTGGACAAGGGTGAAATTATACAAAGTAGGGTCGTGTTCCCCACGACGTGTATGGTGCAGGGGTGATTTGATTTATTATTAAGGGGAAAATGGTCAAAGTATTTCCTATGGTGTGGGAGCATTGAACTGGAAAGGAGTGGGTGCATGCCTAAAAAATTAGAAGCAAATCCAGCTAGAAGTGATAAAGGGTGGCACAGATTTGAAATACTCTTCTGCAAATGAAGTTGATAGATCTGAGGATTATAGGGCAATGGTAGGCATATGGAGTTTGGTCACCGATAAGACATGACCTTGTTAATGACTAACTATGGTTTACTGCTGTCCCAATGTTGGTCATCTGTTACCAGCTTTGTAAGAGTGGTTTCCTCACTAGGTATTGGCTAGTATGTTACCACAGTATGAAGTCTTACAACACCAGGTTAAAGTCCAACAGGTTTGTTTCAAACACGAGCTTTCGGAGCGCAGCTCCTTCCTCAGGAAGGAGCTGCGCTCCGAAAGCTCGTGTTTGAAACAAACCTGTTGGACTTTAACCTGGTGTTGTAAGACTTCATACTGTGCTCACCCCAGTCCAACGCCGGCATCTCCACAGTATGTTACCAGGCTGCCTATTTAATCTGTTGTGGGACTGAATAACCATTGACAGTGAGCCAATTTTGTGCTTTTATTTACCCCTGCTGGAGATACCTAAAGTTTTCCTTGACCCTAACAATGGGGTCTTTATTGATGCTATCAGTAAAGTTTCCATGGCTCTCTTCTTGCATGAATCCATCCAATGGTTCTGTTGGAAATGGTACATGACGCCCTTTCCATTCCCATGGCAGAGCAGCAAGGATGTGCAGTTTGAGGAATGGCTGCCCCATGTTCATAAGCTCTCATTCTGACCTGTTCTCAATTTGAATTGTGGATAGTTATAGCAGAGTACCTGGAAATGTTACTGTTGCATTTGCCCATATAGCAAGGGTTGCATGTTTCATTAAACTTTGAGATGCCTCAATGTCAGGATCTGTAGGAACAAATTTCACTACTTTCTGTTTCGCTTCCTACCTCAGACTGAAGTTCCACTGGACGGGGAAGTGGTCCTCTGCTGTTATCAGGCTATGAATTTCTACTATTACAAATATACTGTGGTTGGCATAAATGTATTTGCTGTGAGTATCCTTTGCTTCGGTGCAGACAATTTAACTGCTGGTGGGCAGGGCAGTCGTATCATTGCCTATTTTACACTTCATTATTCATTTTCAGGCTGTTGCCCCCCCCCCCCCCCCCCCCAAACTGAGGTTTAAGTGCCTTCTGACCCTCACGGGGTAAAGTGCCTTGTGACCCAGTTGTAAAATGGGAAGAGCTGTGCAATTTCCTTTCCTCCAGCAAGTATGTCCCTGATTACAAACTTCAATTAGCAGCACAATATACAGGAAAGCACTGTTAGTCTCTACAGCAGTGGAAATTGGTGTGCGTTAACACTGAGCCAAGAGCATAATTTTAAAAAAAATTTCCAACGAAGGAAAAATTTAGCATGGCCAAACCACAACCCTGCAGATCTTTGGGTTGTCGGGGCAAGACCCACGCAGAACTCCCATGTGGACAGTGACCTGGGGCTGAGATCTAACCCGGATCCTCGGTGCCGTGAGGCAGCAATGCTAACCACTCTGCTGCCCAAATGCATAAACTGTAATAGAAAACACCTTGCACATCATACAGGTAAATGTACTTCCATCTATATTTGCCTAATTACCATTTTGATAATGGAAGCAAAATAGTTAGTTTTATTTTAGCAAGAAATGCAAAAAAAAAGTTAGTTCATACATCGTATGAGATCACATGCCCATAGTATGAGATCACATGCCCAATGACTAACCCAAAAAACAATCTGTACAATTAACCAAATCTACACCTTATCTCCCAGTCAAAAGCAAACAGTGAAACAGCCTCCCACCCCAACTTCAACTGGACTCACTTCGGACAATGTTTTTAATCTTCATTCTCCAGCGTGATGGAATTCTTGGGCTGGACCCTAACCCATTACTGGTTGAGGAGACAAAATGGAGGTAGGGGGCGAAGGAGGATGTGGTCAGTGTTCATGGGACAAATGCAGAATCCTTGTATGGCCAATTTGTGTTCATTGCTGACTTGTGTTTTCTATTCCATGGGAGTTATTTCTTTTAACTGAGTCTTCAGATCTGCTTCCTCTAGTAATAGTTGCTCTAGTGCTGGGTTACGGTGATGCAGATAATCGCTATGCCAGCTCGCTTGTGAAATTCACACTGTCTGTCGTGGCCATAGTTCCTCTGTCGCACTACATTGGGATGGCAATTGCTAGGTAAGTGAAGTTTTCCGTACAAGAAATCGGTCATTTGGTCCAACGATCTATTCTGATATATTCCACAGGAGTCTCCTCCCATCCTACTTCATCTAACCCTGCCAGAATATTTTCTCCCTCATGGACGTGATCTAACTTCCCCTTTTGAATGCATCATTTGTCATTTTGCTCCAACTGCTAGAACATAGAACAGCACAGTACAGGCCCTTCAGCCCACTATGTTGCGCCGACCATTTATCCTAATCTAAGATCAATCTAACCTACACCCCTTCAATTTACTGCTGTCCATGTGCCTGTCTAAGAGTCACTTAAATGTCCCTAATGACTCTGACTCCACCACCTCTGCTGGCAGTGCATTCCACACACCCACCACTCTGTGTAAAGAACCTACCTATGACATCTCCCCTATACCTTCCTCCAATCACCTTAAAAACTATGTCCCCTTGTGACAGCCATTTCCACCCTGGGGAAAAGTCTCTGGCTATCCACTCTATCCATGCCTCTCATCACCTAGAACACCTTGATCAAGTCACGTCTCTGCTGCCTTTGCTCCAGTGAGAAAAGCCCTAACTCCCTCACTTTTCTTCATAAGACTTGCCCTCCCGTCCAGGCAGTATCTGGATAAATCTCCTCTGTACCCCCTCCAAAGCATCGACATCCTTCCTATACTGAGGCGACCAGAACTGGACACAATATTCCAAGTGTGGTCTAACTAGTCACAAGTTCCACATTCTACATTTTGAAGGTAACTTCAGAGTACCATCATCGATTTTGTACTGGGATTGGTTGCCAGGCACCTTTTTTTGAAAATTAACCTCCATGGCTGAGCCAACTGGACATCTGGTAACCTGGGACTTTCAATTGAGCTCCTCCAGCAAAGGTGCTGCCATGGACTTCTAAAGTTGTTCTCAACTAGCATACCCACTTCTGATAACTGCCCTGTAACCCTGAAAGGATTGAATGTTGGATGTGGGCCAGTTTGAGCTTGGCTGTGATACCCTCTGGGGTTGATGGTTGCCTGTACCCATGGGCCAGGGTGGTGATGGTATCAGGGGTGTGTGCAAATTCAAGATTTCACACAAATCAAAATTGACAATCTCTGCTAACTTTCACTTTCAAACTTTCTCAACTGGTTTCTCACTACTTGGTTTTTACACACTCAAAACCATCCAGCTGATTGCAAACTTGGCAACCACTACACCTATCACCACCATCTGACAAATACCATTGTAACTTTCCCAGGTGAGGTCCAAATATCCTATCAAGCCCCAGAACCATTGGAAATTCCTGTCCCACATGTCACCTATCTAGGGCACCCCTGCCCTCTGGCAGCCTGCAGTACTATCAGAATGATCATAAAAATGAAGCAATGCCCTACACCAGCTGTATTGCAACTGGAAGAATAGGACTTCGAGCTTCATTTGAAAATCGCTTATTGTCACAAGTAGGCTTCAAATGAAGTTACTGTGAAAGCCCCTAGTTTCCACATTCCGGCGCCTGTTCGGGGAGGCTGTTACAGGGATTTTAAGGTGGTTATTGGACTGTTTCAATTTTTAATGGTCACCAGCCATCCTCCAACTCCCTTGTCCACAGGAATATCAAATTAAAGGTGTTCAGCGCCTTCAGCTTCCTAATCTTAAAGTTCATTAATGCCTTCCTGTAGCCTGGCTAGTTCTCTGAATCCCCTAATCTGGATCTACAAATTATTGAATCTCAGGCTGAATTTTAAAAATCCAGGCTGTTTTGTAAAGTGGTCCCAACACCAATTAACTCTCCAAGTAACTACTGTTAATCCTACTGCACCCCAAAGCACAAAGATGTGCCACACTAAATTGCCCCTTAATTGGGAAAAAATAATTGGGAGCCACTTAATTGAATAAAAATAATTGGGTGCTCTAAATTTATTTTAAATTTAAAAAAAAAAAACCTATTCCAGTTCTGTTTTAAAGCCAATTTGCAATGCATTCTGCTATTTTTTCCCTTGAATTCCGATGTTCTGGCCTTCATAAAAGTGTCTACTAAACAATACTTTATCAAAGGCCTTTGGAAAGCTAATGTCTACTGCATTATACTCACCTAACCTTTGATACTACTTCAAGAGGATTAATATGAGCATTTGTTGCCCATTGAATCTATCCTGATATTTATATTTTTAGTTTCTAGATTACTTGTCACATGCTTGATTTTAAGGATTTCATTAACTTTTTTAACCACTGGCATTAAGCTAATTAGTTCCCTTGCTTGTTCTATATTGGCTCGCCACCAGTTCTCTATTTTTCTTTTTCCCCCTAGTGACTTTTTAAATAATCTCTTCACCCGGACCAGGGATTTTACCTTTTTTGTTCAATTAGTTTATCCTCTTCACCTGTTTCCCCAATTTTATTCAATATCTCATTCCTTTTTTGATCTCCTCTCATGTCTGACATGTTGGTAAGTGCTGAGGCAAATATTTCTGCCATTTTGTGGTCTCGCTCTCTCTCTCTCTCTCTCTCTCTCTCTCTCTCTCTCTCTCCTTACACCCACATCCTTTTTCTAATTGAATGTATTTAAAAAAAAAAAAAATTAGAGTACCCAATTTGTTTTTCCCAATTAAGGGGCAATTTAGTGTGGCCATTCCACCTACCCTGCATATCATTGGGTTGTGGGGGTGAGACCCACGCAGACATGGAGAATGTCCGTGTGGAGTTTGCACAGTGACCCGGGTCCTCCTTGTCGTGAGGCAGCAGTGCTAACCACTGTACCGCAGTGTGGCCTTTTCTAATTCAATGTAGAATGTTATACTTTATGTTCCTTTATTTAGTTTCATAAGAGTAGGAACAGCAGTAGCTCGCTCTTGCTCACCATCTAATACACCGTTGAATAAATTCAATCTCCCAGCCTCCACTGCTATTTGAAGCAGGAATTTCCAAAGGTTAATGACCCTTTGGGGGTCAAAGGTTAATGAATGGTGATGGACAATTAAACAACTGAGGAGGAGGCTTCACAAATATCCCATCCTCTATGATAAGGGAACCCAGCACATTAGTGCCAAAGATCAGGCTGAAGCATTCACTACAATCTTCAGCCAGAGGTCCTGAGTGGATGATCAATCTCTTTCTCGTCTGGATGTCCCCAACATCAGAGGTGCCAGTCTTCATCCAATTTGATTCACTCCAAAGAAACAGCTGAAGACACTAGATACTGCAAAGGCTATGGGTCTTGACAATGTTCTGGCAATAGTACTGAAGACTGCTCCAGAACTTGTTATGCCCTTAGCCAAGCTGTTCCAGTACAGCTGCAACACTGGTGTCTACCTAGCAATGTGGAAAATTGCCCAAATGTGTCCTGTCCACAAAGCGGGGTCAATCCAACCCAACCAATTTTTATTTTTTTTTGGATGAAAGCAAATTACTGCAGATGCTGGACTCTGAAACAAAAACAGGAAATACTGGACAACTGCAGCAGGTCTGACGGCAATCTCAGCAGGTCTGTGGAGAGAGAAGGGAGCATTCTGGATAACTTCGTCAAAGCTTTGATGGAGTCATCCAGACTGGAAAATTGAGCTCCCTTCTCCAGATTGTCTCACCTGCTGTGATTGTCCAGCCAATTTACTCATCGGTCTACTCTGTTCAGTGAAGTGTGATGGAAAGGTGTATCAAGTAGCACTTGCTACAGAGACGAGCTGAATGCCAGAAGTGAGATGTGAATGGCTGCCTTTGACATCAAGGCAGCATTTGACAATGTGGCATCGAGGAGCCCTAGCAAAACTGCGAATCCAGGTGAACTTTTGCTGGTTGGAATCATGACAGCACAAAGGAAGATGATGGTTGTTGGAGGTCAATCATCTCCGTTGCAGGCGTTCCTCTGGGTAGTGACCCAGATCCAATCGTCATCCATGATCTCCCATCCACCAGGGTCAAATGGGGATGTTTGATGATAATTGCATGATGTTCAGCACGAGTCGTGCTGGTGACTCAGGTACTTTCCAAATGTACCAAGGCTTGGGTTGACTAGTGGTAAATAACTGACGATGACCATTTCCAAGAATCTAATCAAATGACATTACCATTGCTAAATCCCTCACTATCAATGTCCCTGGGAGTTACCATTGACCAGAAACTGAGCTGGAACAGCCATTTAAATCCATGTGGCTACGAGAGCAGGTCAGAAGCTAGGAATCCTGCAGCAAGTAACTCTTCCCCCTGACACCACAAAGCCTGTTCACCATTTACAAGGCACAAGTCAGGAGTGCGATGAAACACTTTCACTTTGTGTGGATGACTGCAGCTCCAAACACTTCAGCTTGACCCCATCCAAGCAGCCTGCTTGATTGGTATCCCTTCCATAAACATTTGCTCCCTCCACCACTGACTGACAGTGGCAGTAGTATGTACCGCCTGCAAGATGGCCTGTAGGAACTTTGCAAAGCTCCTTTAGACAGCACCGTTAGAACCCACTACCATCTAGAAGGATAAAGGGCAACAGACATATGGGAACATCTCTACCTGGAAGCTCCTCCCAAGTCGCACACCATCCTGAGTTGGAAATGTATTGCCATTCCTTCACTAATGCTGGGTCAAAATCTGAAACTGCCTCCTGAAGAGCACTGGGTGTGCCTACGCCCCATGGACTGCAGCACCCCATCACCTTGAGGATGGGCAATAAATGCTGACCTAGCCAGCAAAGCCCACATCCTTCAATTAGTTTAAAGAAAGTGGCCTCCATTTTATCTTTCAATCTTCTTTTTATTTATTTTATTTTTTAAAATAAATTTAGAATATCCAATTCATTTTTTCCAATTAAGGGGCAATTTAACATGGCCAATCCACCTAACCTGCACATCTTTGGGTTGTGGGGGTGAAACCCACGCAGACACGGGGAGAATGTGCAAACTCCTCAGACAGTGACCCAGGGCCGGGATTCGAACCCGGGTCCTCAGCGCTGTAGGCAGCAATGCTAACCACTGTGCCACCGTGCCGCCCATCTTTCAATCTTCTTGACTCCAATGTGTTAGCCCAACTTGCTCAAATGTTCCTCAAGATGAGCCTTTCATCTCCAGAGTAAACCTAGCGAACTGTTTCTCATTAAGTGGACCAAAACTGTAATTTGTGATCTCTGGGTGGTTTCATAGACTCTCTACAGTACAGAAGGAGGCCGTTTGACTCGTTGAATCTGCACTGGCTGTCTGAAAGAGCATCTTTGCTAGGGTCAGGCCCCCGTCCTATCCCAGTAAACCCACCTAACCTTTTGGACACAAGGGGCAATCCTCCGAACCTGCACATCTTTGTACTGTGGGAGGAAACCCACGCACACTTGGAGAGAATGTGCAAACTCCACAGACAATCACCCGAGGCCAGAATTGAACCTGGGAGGGACCTGGCTGCTGTGAGGCAGCAGTGCTAACCATTTCCCCATTCTGTCCCAAGTGTGATATGTTTCTCTTGGACTCTTATGAATTATTTTTATTTCCCACTACTATTCTATTGCGATAAAATTTATAACTGTGGTCTTTAATCTTGCATCTTGATCTTTTCAACTTAAAATTGGGTATAACTCCGTCACCAGCATGTCATTTTTTTTTCCTCCAGTGTGTATTCTTTCCAATCAAAACAAACCTGCCTTTTGTATCCCCCCCCCCCCCCCCCCCCCCCCTCCCAAAGAATAAATGTACAAATGGGTTTTTAGAAATATCCTGGAGGATATAGCAATATATGTTTTTGACTCTGGGACATTACCTGCAGTTTGGTTTTATTGGGGGTGGTATATGTTTCTGAGTTGGCTTAAAGGTAACTTGCCCTTGGTTTGTTTCTGTTCCGTCACATGGCCTAAATGGTTTCCTTTTTGCATTTAATATTCTCATCTGTTTGCAAAACTGATTAGTTTGTGTTTTAAGCAGCATCTGCGGATAGAATTCTATTTTTATGTGCTGACCTGTTTCGGGGGCTCCAAACCTTTTCCTTCTCCCTCCTGTTGCTGTATTTATCAAACAAAAATCCCTGTAACACTTTTTTATTTAAAAAGAAAAGTATACAGTTGAACTTTAATGCAATGGGTGTCACAAAGAGTCGCTAATTGCAGAAGGAGGCCATTCGGCCCAAGTCTCCACTGGCTCTATAATGCTACTTCCCTGCCACCTTGCCATAAACCTGCACATCGTTCCTACAGTGGCTCCCTATTTATGCTGCCCAGACTCCCTCAAGATTCTGAATCTCTGTATAAAGTCTTTCCGCAACCTTTTTTCTCTTGCCTATCTGAATAATGCTGTGAATTTCTTTGTTCTGTCCAATGCAATGCAGTCCCTTCATCTTTTATGTCCATGTGACCTCTTGATGTACTCCAGTCTTATTCTAGTTCTGTTCAGCCTTTCCTGGTCGGAACCTCAGTGCCTTCTGTATCCTTGTAAACTGGAGATGAGAACGTTTCACAACAGGTGTCTGTCTGAATGAGAACCGGGTCCTGAACTAGGCTTGCACCTTGTTTTCCCCCCTTTTTTTTCTTTTGGATCTTGCTGGTGATTGTGTTGAGACCAGATTCAACTTGTCACCTCGCCAGCAGTTGCAAAATGGAGTGATGGGCTTTCTTTTTGGGAAATTATTGCAGTTTCTTTGAGTAATATGGTGTTTTGTCAGATCCAGGATTACTGGCTTTTTATAAACAAAACAAAATACAAAAAATTCCTTGTAGGCTGGTTAGGCTCGAATGCTCGCATCGAGCCTGCTCGACCATTCCAGTGAGGTAGTGGCTGATCTGATTTGCCCTTAACTCCACTTGCCTGCCCCCCTTGACTCCCTTGTCAATCAAACATCTGGAACACCACCTGAACATATATTCAGTAATCCAGGCCCCCCCTTACCCGAGAGTTCCAAAGATTAACAACCATTAGAATAAATTATTGCTACTCCTCTGTCTTAAACATGCCGCCCCTTATTTTTACACCGTGCCCCCTAGTTCTAGATTCTCCAAAGGAAAACATCCTCTCAGCATCTACCCTGTCAAGTCCTCTTAGAATCTCTTGTCTTCCAATGAGATCACCTCAGTGTAGAGTATAGCCTCCATCTTTCCTCCCAAGACAACCCCTTCATCCCAGGAATTGGTCAAGTGAACCTTCTCTGAACTACTGCTTTTCATATAATTCTACCCCCCTCCCCTCAATTTAAGGTGACCAAGACTGAACACAATACTCCAGGTGATCTCTCCAATCTGTCCTGTTGTAGCAAGACTTTGGTACTCCATTCCCCTTGTAGTAAAGGCCAACATTTCACTGACCTTCCTAATTGCTTGCAGTACTTGCTTGTTAACTTTGTGATTGATGTACACAGACACCCAGGTACCTCTACTGCGGCATTCTGTAGTCTCTCTTCAATTGAATAACATTCTGCTTATCCATTCTTTCTACTTAAAGTGGACCACCTTACATTTTCTCATATTATACTCCCATCTGCTTTTTTGTTTTGCCCGCACACTCTTCTGTAATCCCGTTGCAAACTCTATCTGTACTGGAGCCATGTCCCTTCATCTTTATTAATAAACCTTGTCAATAGTTGATTCTTGTGGCATGCCTAGTTGCAGTTTGCCAACCTATAAATGATTCACTTATCCCAACTGTTTCCTATTAGTTAATCAATCCCTTCATCCATGCTAATATTTCATTGCAAACTCCTGTGCAGTAAACCTTTTTAATGTAAGAAGTCTTACAACACCAGGTTTAAGTCCAACATGTTTGTTTCAAACACTAGCTTTTGGAGCACTTGCTCCTTCCTCGGGTCCTTTTTAATGTGACACCTTTATTAAATGTCTTCACAAATCCGTACTACATCTACTGGTTGTAATCTTCAAAGAACGTGATTTCCCTTTTATTAACATGTTGACTCTGCCTGAATAGTATCTCAAAACCGAGGTCTTGCCAGATTTTGGGTTGGGCAATTCGGGTCAAGCATCTCTGAGCATGAGACTAGATTGGCATGTGAGTGGTTAATGACTACATGGTGGCAAATCAAGCCAGTTGTCCAAGTTTTAAAATTATATTTAATCAAGATTGCATGGTGCATTCTAAAACCATTTTAGTTTTTGGACAGCTAGATTTGAGACTGATTTTTGTAAATGCTGTGCTACTTTTTAATACTGGAATCTAGTATTTTTGGAAATTAAATTATTGGATTTGTTTGTACATAGCTATCATCTCCCCCTCCCCGGTGTTGGTAGGGGTCTCTTCTTTCTCTCTCGCTCACCATACCACCCCCAGGCCCCTTTAAGCCAACCATGCAAATGGTGTATCATGAAGTTTGTGCTTTCTTTGTATACAATAACTGTACCTCTGGCCTGGAGTTGGTTGGAAGGGTTTGGGTGGCCCTTCCTGTTCAAAATTGTCTCTAATTATAAATCTATTCTTGTCTTCAGTATTTCAGCTCAGAGTAACTTTGCAGTAGGTGCCGTAGTGAATGCCACGTTTGGCTCAATCACTGAGTTGACCTTCTACATAACGGCTTTGATCAAAGGCAGTCATAAGGGGAATAAGTGCTATGAAGAAGTGGTGAAAAGTGCTCTGACTGGAACTCTGCTGGGATGTGTCCTCTTTATCCCAGTAAGTTGTCATTTTAGCAGCTTTCTCTCAAGGTAGGAAATGTCACTCTGCTGGATGTGAAACCTCGAGTTTATCGACAACTCTGAAAGACAGCACTTCCAACAGTGTAGCAGTCCCTCTGCGCTAGCATTTCCAAAACATTTAACACTAGTTTTTACTTTTTTGATTCTTGTGATCAGAAACTGTGTTTGTCTATAGGGTATATCCATGGTGATTGGAGGATGCAAACATCAGGAGCAGAGGTTCAATAGCCGGTCAGCTGGTGTCAGTTCAGCGCTGCTCTTCATATCCGTGGGAGGTAGGTGGCAAGATCGCAAATGTCACATACTTTGATTTATACACAAATGCGTTGAAACCCCGCAAGAGCCTCTATCTCAGTGCAGACTATGCATGTTAGAGATCACGCACAAGCTCTAGTGAGTGATGGTTTGGAGCTGCTATCTTCATTTTGAGTGGAATAATATGGCAATTTTAAAGGTGAATCCTGAAGCCAATTGTAAGGGGGCCTCAATTGATCCCTTTCTCCATCCCTACCCAAGAGAGCAAAAGAACATGAGACCAGTCAGCCCATGTCTGTTTGGCTGTTCAATCAGATCATGACTGATAGAAGTTTCTTTCATATCCCTATGCCCTTGACAACAAAATCTGTCCATCTCAGTCTTTGAACTTTAATTGATCCAGTTTTTTGTGGGGGTGGGAGAAAGTGTTGGTTTGGAGCTTTAGGATTGTTCCCTCTTTAAGATATTACCACACCAGGGAAAAACCCTCTCTGAATTTACCTTTATTGAAGTGGGGCTGCTGACTGACCCCCTAATCCAACAGGAGGGTGTAATTGGCCAGGGTTTCCCCAATGCAATAAAGGTTAGATGTGTGTGTATAGGTAGTCATGACTTGTGCGGTATTTGGTTCCAATGCCCACTGTGTAAAAACATGCCATCGTTGTCTCTGTTAGTGAGGCGTGTGTGTGTCATTGTCAACTGTTGTTCCCCGTTGGAATGTGTACCTGTCTTCAAAGTCCCTTTTTCAAAACTTGCCACAGTCAGGGCCAGCTTGTGGTGTGCGGTTGGGTTTCCGAAGCCACTGCACCTCGTATTTCACTGAAATTGGTGGGATAGCAGATGTTGCCACTCTGGGGACAAGAGACCAATTGAGGGTTTTTTTCTGTGACAAACTGCTCTTCCTCCAGTTTGAGTAGCTGTTTTTTCTCTCTTTTATAGGGGTGTTTGCACCGACACTCTTTGCCAAAGTCTATGGAAGTCTAATATGTCAAGGTTGCACCAACTCTACACAGAATGAATCTGGTCCATTTGAGTGCAGTGACTGTCACTTCAGTGGGGTATGGATTTAATCTTTTATGAAAAAGCTTCATTTGAAATCTGCTGTTAGCTGATTATGTGGATGAGGAATTAAACTGTACAATCCTGGGTATGATGGGTTGTGTAATTTTAGCCAGAGTCTACTGCTCCTGGTCTTTGATCTGTTGGCCTTTTGTTGCTGGCAGGCAAGGCCTTGCTATAATGGTTGGACATTCACAGTGGTTAGCATTGCTGCCTACGGCGCTGAGGACCCGGGTTCGAATCCCGGCCCTGGGTCACTGTCTGTGAGGAGTTTGCACATTCTCCCCGTGTCTGCGTGGGTTTCACCCCCACAACCCAAAGATGTGCAGGGTAGGTGGATTGGCCATGTTAAATTGCCCCTTAATTGGAAAAAATGAATTGGATATTCTAAATTTAAAAAAAAAAAAAAAAAAAAAAAAAAATGGTTGGACATTGAACGTAGAGAGCTAGACTGAGCCAGGTACAATAATTGATCACGGGTTGGCTACTAAGGGAATCAGCATTTTGCTGCACTCTGTTGCTCAGCACCTGTGTCAGCCAATTTATTTGCTGACGGTAATGATAAAACTGTGAAAAGCCCCTAGTCGCCACATTCCGGCGCCTGTTCGGGAAGGCTGGTATGGGAATTGAACCCATGCTGCTGGCATTGTTCTGCATTACAAGCCAGCTGTTAGTCCACTGTGTTAAACCAGGTATCATCTTGGGTGGAGGGGCAAAGGTGGTGTTGCCATCTGAATCCATCCTGAACAGACCATTTGATACTGTGACTGAAAATCCTAGAGCATCCCCAACCTTTGTTTGGTTAGCCCTGTGGCAAGTGAGACACCCTGCCCTACTGATCCTGGCCACTGGGTGTCACTATGTAGAGGATGCAGTAAGTGCTGATCCTGGCCATTGACTATCAAGCCCAAGATTGTATAGTTGCCTTTGTAATGATCTGTGTCCAGCTAAACACGAGCAGTTTGTTGCTTGTCAATTATTGCAGCTTATTAATGCTAATGCCACCAGAAAGTGAGGATCATGGTTTCTGGATACCTCGGTTTTGATATCTGCTCCTTGGGTGCATTGAGCCAACCTGTTTAAAGTAGATGAGTTAGAAGTGGGGGTGGAGAGGGAGAAAAATAAGTCATGACCTCAGGATATTCCTAAACTACAAGTTTTTTAAAAATTCTTTAGTTATTGTTGTAATGTTGGAAACTTTATGTCTGCATTTATTGCCCATTTGTAGGGCCGCCACAGTCCCAGAAGACCATAGGCTGCTCTCTCCTTGGAACTAACCGGAGGGTCACCCACCTATGGCAAGGTTCAGAAGGCAGGGCCTTCATGAATAACCTTAGTCGGTATAGGAATTGAACCCACTCTGTTGGCATCACCCTGCATCACAATCCAGCTGTCCAGCTAACTGAGATAACTAACCCTCTTACTAATGCCCATTAGTAATTCCATTGAGAGTCTCTGACAGTGCACTGAAATAGATTATCAGCTCTAGTGTCTGGAATGGGACTTCAACCCACACAGCTTTCTGACTCCCAAGGCAGCAACAATGTGACCCATGTAGCTGATAGCTTTAAAATGAGGATAAAGACACAGGACTGCATATAAAAGTTCCTTTTGAAGTTTATCTCTACCCACTCCCCTGCACCTTTTTGGACGCAAAAGAAATTGAGTTAGTGAGGGAGGAAATTACATCTGTTTTTAAGCTTTAATGACTGAAGTATTGTATGCTTAACAGTGGCATCAATACTAATTGTCTCAGGCATATCTCTGCATACCTTTTTTATTTTGGGAGGGGGAAGTGAGGCTTCAGCTGGTCCTCTGGCTTTGTTTTGGGTGAGGATACTGTGGGGCTGTGCATTTATTATTTTCACTGGGCATTAACGACACAAAGAAAATCAAACTGTCTGTAATCCTCAGCAATTGTGCAGAATGGCTGCCTCACCGTACCAGGGACCCAGGTTTAATTCTGGCCTTGGGCGACTGTCTGTCTGGGTGCTCTGGTTTCCTCCCACAGTTTAAATATGTGCAAGTTGGTGGATTGGCCAAGCTAAATTGCCCAGTCTCCAATGTTCAGGTCAGGTGGGGTTATGGGGATGGGGCAGGGCAGTGGGCCCAGGTAGGGTGCTCAGGAATTGGTGCAGACTCTATGCACTGCAGGGATTTGCACTGCAGGGATTCTATGGGATAGGATTGTAGAGGCCAGAAGCCTGCTATTACAGTCCGAATGCTGCGTGGACTATGTCCTACTTTCCGGGTGATTTGAGTCTGTCTCCTGCTTGACTGTAGCTGGATTAAAGTGAAATTGAAGATCTTGCTGTTTCTACTGAATTATTAAAAATATATATATTCCACCTCTTTCCTTCCTCACAGCTGCAGAGCGCTTTGTTTCACAGTCACATCCAGTAAGTACATGTTTTAAACAATATTTTAGGCTCTTATTTCATTCCTTCTGCTCTCGGTGGGAAAGCATGTGCTGAATGAGCAGTGTACATGCACAGATTTGTGTGCGAGCAAATGAGGAAAAATAATGGTAAATACAGTGGCTGAGCAATTGGTCATTTTCTTGTAATGTAGAAGACTGCTTCGGTGGGATAGTGAGATTTACTATGCTTTTATACAGGGTGTCACTGAAGCATCATACATGGTCACCCTTCCTATAACTCTGAATCTCTGTCCCTCCTGTAGACCCCTTATCTACACTGTGTCAATACTTCTCCCTGCATCGTATGTGATTGGTCTCATCTTTTCTCTGAAGACTCACAACCACATTTACGACATTCACATTAGTGACCGCCATGGTAAGTGACATTTCTACTCCCCACCTCTTGGCTATTCATAACGTGTTTGCTCTGCTGCCAACTTCCCCACAACTCCATCTCTCCCAATCACTGCCCATGTAGATTTGTCTGTTCTTTGCCCCCTGCAGTAGTGAGCTTGCAATGTCCCATTCGCTCATCACAACTCTCAACTGCTGAGATTTAATTTTTACTTTTGTTAAAAAGCTAATTTCTCATAGAAATTCCAGTTCGCAGTATTGGAGACCATTTCAGCCCATTGTGTATGCACCAGCTGACCAGAACCCATTCAGCCCAATTCCTGCCCCCTTTTTAAAAAATAAATAAATTTTAGAGTACCCAATTATTTATTTTTCCAATTTAGCATGGCCAGTGCAGCTAACCGGCACATCTTTGGGTTGTGGGGGTGAAACCCACGCAGACCAAATCCCCCTTTTTAATCAGCCGTGTGGTTGTTGCTACATATCAAAATACTAAATGTTTGTGAAGGTTTCTGGCCCTACCACTTTTTTTTTTTTCAGGCAGTTAAGTTCCAGATCCTTCCACTGTCTGGGTGAAAAGATTTTCTCTAGAATCTCCTATCCAGATCCTAAACCTGCGTCCTCTGCTTATGGAACCCTGAATTAGGGCGAATAGGGTCCTCCTATCCACTTCTATCTGGATTTTATGCACTTGATCAGATCTCCCCTTGGCCGCCTCCATTCCAATCGTGTCCTTCACAATCCTTCCTCCACCATTCTCCAGGCCATATCCTCCAATCCTCTCGTGCAGTCGCATCTTTCCGATAATGCAGTGACCAACCAGCATGTAGTACTTTAGCCAGTGTTTTACATAGCTTTGACATCACTTTCCTGTTCTATATTCCATGCCTTTTGCTAATAAGGCAAATAGCCTGCAATGCCTCTTAGGCTTTTTAATCTGAGGAACTATTTCCTGACATTGCAAATCTGGTTGGATCTAAATGAAATGAAAATCGCTTATTGTAGGCTTCAATGAAGTTACTGTGAAAAGCCTCTAGTCACCACATTCCGGCGCCTGTTCGGGGAGGCTGGTACGGGAATCGAACCGTGCTGCTGGCCTGCTTTAAAAGCCAGCGATTTAGCCCAGTGTGCTAAACCAGCCGCTGGATCTAGAGAAATTTGAGAAAATGCCATCTTTAGTTGACCCCTGACACTATTAGCCACTCCCACTCTCAGCCTTCGAGGGTCATGCCAAGTTTTCCAAACATGTTCCAAGTGAGCTGAGATAAAATGAGGCAGGCAGGAAAGTAATCTATTTGTAAACCCCCAACAAAATAACACTGCATCCTCGGCAATGGATTCCTCCTGCGTCTCAGGAAGGGAGCATTTAACTTGCTGTATCTAAAAACTCAATTTTAGAAATGATTGGTGAGGATGTGTAGATTGTAGGTGATGTAGAGTTGGAACCGTAAACTTCCTGCTTCAAATGGTGGTTTCAGCTCCCTGTACATTGGACTGAAGCCAAGAACGTGCTTCCTGACTATTCTGCTGGTCTTCAGTAACACAGACTCTAGAGCAATCTTATATATGCTCTGTCCAATAGTACAGGCAGTTTCCTCAGACCGAAAGACCCCTGCAATGGGGTTCCATGCCACCTCCTGTGCTAAGGGGAATGCTTGTTAAATGTCTCTTTTCCACTTGCTAGCCAGCTTGATTCTATACCGTATGTTCTGCAATTTGTTTGGCTTTATACGCACCTTTTGTAAAACAATACAGGATAGGAGGCTATTTGGCCCATTGTGTCTGTGCAGAAAATAAGTTATCCAATTAGTCCCCCTTGCCACCTGTACAAAAGATGTTTGCTGGTGTCCAATTAACATGCACCTTCTCAGTTCCAGGACACAGCCACAGTGTTGTTGTTCACTGGTCACGATGGAGAGCTGTGGTGTTGCTCATTGTAGCCACTATTTTCATGTCTGCCTGTGCTGAGCTGGTATCTGAGCACATTAACCCCTTGCTGTCCAACTCTGTAATCTCATCGGTAAGTCCCTCTGCATTTACGTCTGTTCAGTGAGCTGATAGCACAGTGTGTGTGTTTGTTTTATATATCCACACTTAATGAATGACTGAATTTTGGTGAGCTGTGTAGGTTGGTGCTGTCTCTGCAGAGTTCAGCTGTGTATAAGTAATTGTTTTGTCTGCCAATCCTATAACTGGCTCAGTTGTATGTTCCTTGGTATAGGTCTGCAGTTTGACTCGTAGAATTGTGTAGTGCTGAAGGAGATCATTAATACATCCAAGCTATTTAATAGTACCATTCCCACTCTTCACGTCACCATGCAATCTGTATCAATATCACTTATTGAAAGTTGCTGTTGAATCTTTTTCCACCAGCACCTTTTTTTTTTCAGGGTATCATTTCCAGTTTTGATTCTAGAACTTTAGATGGCATAATGATCTGTACCACATGAGGCAACTTATTCATGTGATTTAATAGACATCAAGAATCTGTTGCAAGATATTTTTTCAGAAACAAATTTGATGTCTTGGCTGCTTGGGTGTATATAGCGCTGCAAGTGTGCACCCAAGATGTTATCATCAAACACCTACCTTTTTTGATTTACTGAGGGGACGTTGGCATTGCTGGCGAGGCCGTCATTTATTGTTGATCCCTAATTGGCCTCCATGGTGGAGGTAAGTCGCTACCTTCCGCTGTCATCCCTGTGTTTGGGAAGGGAGTTCAAGATCAGAAATGGTGATAGAGCAAGGATGTGCTTGGATTAGGAACAGGCTGAGGATTGATTAGCTTTCCTGGAGGGGCTGGGGAGGGCATGTGTGCAGATCTATGAACAAAACTGAAATTGAAGGAAAAATAACTGCCTGTAGGTTAAATAGGGTAGAATCTGGGAGATTTGTGTGGTGCTGGTTTGGTACTTTTGTGTTCGACGACTGTTTTGTTTTTCTCTTTTGGCTGGAAAAGGGCAGAAATTAATGTGGTGACTGCTTTCTTCTAACTGCTCCCCTCTTGTGTGTTTTGTTGCTATCCAAAACAGTACTTTCTCGGTGTGACTGTCTTGGCAATGGTCCCTGAGCTTCCCGAGATTGTAAATGGAATCCAGTTTGCACTGCAGAATAACATCAGTCTCAGGTATGTTGCTGCTAAATGAGGGGCAGAGAACAATGTGTTACTGTGTTCTTCAGCTTTTGTGAACTGGCCTGACTTTTTTTTTTCTTGGCTCCTCTTTGTGCCAGGTATATTGAGGAGGCTGTGAGGTGGTGCAATGCCTATTTTTTGTGGGGTTTTTTGGGAGGGAGGGAGTTTGTATGTGTGGAATTGCCGTTCCTCACTTTACGTTCTGCTGAGTTGACCAAAGTTTTTCTTCACTAATGTGAGGGTAGAAGTCGGTTTGGCAATTGATCTGGAAACTAGTATCCATGCTGAATGTAGTCTTTGGTGTAAAGTACAAATAACTTAAAAATCTCTATACCTTTAGGGTCAAAAGCAATTGATCAATGAAGACCCAAACTGCAGTTTCCCTATCACAGGCAGGATTAAAAGTATAGTTCAGTCAGGGCAGCACGGTGGCACAGTGATTAGCATTGTTGCCTACAGCGCTGAGGACCCGGGTTCGAATCCCGCCCCTGGGTCACTGTCCGTGCTGAGTTTGCACACACCCCCCACCCCATGTCCGCGTGGGTTTCGCCCCCCACAACCCAAAAGATGTGCAGGATAGGTGGATTGGCCACGCTAAATTGCCCCTTAATTGGGTATTAATTAAAATAATTGGGTACTCTTTTTAAAAAATAAAAATAAATTTATAGTCCAGTTAAGCATTATATAGATGCATAGAAGATAGGAACAGGAGGCCTTTTGGCCCTTCGAGCCTGCTCAGGTAGACCGAGGGAGAATTCGGAATAACAAGCACGTCTTTTGGGACTTGTGGGAGGAAACCGGGGCACCCGGAGGAAACTCGTGCAGTTTAAGGAGAGAACGTGCAGGCTCCACACAGTGGACCCAAGCCGGGAATCGAACCTGGGTCCCTGGAGCTGTGAAGAAACAGTGCTAACCACTAATACCATGCCACCTGGGAATACCAAGCTGCAAAAACCCTTGGACAGTGCTCGGAGTCACCGGTCGGTGTCTGTGCAGTGTGGCTACCCTCCTGATAGGGAATTAGGTACAGGGTTAAACTCTTTCAGTGCAGCAAACACAGGCATCGGTTGGACGGATGCACGTGCACGCGGCACAAACAGCCAACACCGAGGACTCGAACATGATTTCAGCATGTGGAAAAGAGTGTGGATTTCAGAGCTTTTTGAATAAGTGATACTCGACCTGTATAGAACAAAAAAATTCCAAATAATACAAATACGACAAAGAAAAAACATATAACATAAACTCCCTAACAAAAGGGAGATAAACTGCTGCCATCTCGGGTAGAATCATCAACAGAGCCCCTGATGGTAAATTACATTTTCTCCAAATCCAAAAAGGACATTTTAGTCCCCAACCAGCCAGAGGCATTCCACAGAGCAGGAGATCTCCAACTGAGCAGTATCTACCTCCGAGTTATTAATAAAGCAACGGAGATGTATGCCCCAGAATGAAATGCCAAAGTCCGCAATCCCAAATATGGACCCAGCAGGCATGACTAATTCTAATCGAAGGATATTAAGCAGTGTTGTTAAAAACAAAACAAAAACAGAAGCTGGCATGGGTGGGTGGGGGAAGAAAAACACTTCTCATAGTATTTGACTTGCTTTTGTTAATTAGTAAAAGAACCAGATGTAGAGATTTCTCATTCTTGCAAAAGGGACCATGCCAATGGGAGCAATTGGGCGAGTGATGGGGTGTGCCTCCTTTTTATAGATGAGTTTGGTTCATCCGGTATCTTGATTTGTCTCCTCAGCCTGGAAGTTGGAAGCTCCATCGCAGTACAAGTGTGTATGCTGCAAATCCCAGTCCTGGTACTTTTCTCTGTCATCTATGTAAGTACTTCACACCACGAGTGACAGTGACAATCTTACACATGGGAATTAAGATGGGAGGGGAATCGAGGAGTGAGGGGCACAGCTGTGGAAGAATTTGCACACTAGGATGAAGAGCAAATTTAATATATTATGGACAGGAGCTGTGAGGTTCTGCGAAGGGATGTAGCCTAGGAAAGAGGAACTTTGTGTAGGGTTTAGATTGGAGCTGAAAGGGTATCATGTGGCCCAGCAATTAAGAGTCCCTCTTAAATTGGAACCTTGCAAATTTCAGATGTTTAGGGTTGGAGGCAGAAGGGTTAGGGTAGTGTCACTGGAACCAAGAGATGTTGCCCAAGACAATGAATGGTTCATTGTTTCAGATACAATTTATGCTTAGTTGGAGGCAGTGAGCTGTGATTGGTCACTGAGGATGGTCCAGGTGTTACAGGCAGGATGAAAATTGGATTCTGAGCAGGGAATGGTCTGCAATGGTTAGGTGAGCATTGAGCTAAGGCAGTTGGGGTGGGGGGGGAATAAGTGATTTGGAAGAGTACAAGGTGAGAGTGGAAGCAGAGTTCCAGTAATTCAGTGATTGTGAGCTGCCAAGAGTTCTCGTATTGGGTGTGAAGCTTCAATGGGTTGAGCAGTGTTTCCCTATTGGTGCCACAATATGCATTCAGTTTTGGCAATTGATGACCAAAAACTAGCAAGAAAATGAACAAAAGCTTCAAGTGCATGTATTAAAAATGGGATGTGTAGCCAAGTAAGTATCAGTCTTCCTTTGGGTGAAACTGGAGGAATTAATAATGAGGAAATAAGGAAATGGCAGAGACTTTGAAGGCAGAATATGCTGAATAGATTTCAAGAATAGTCGAGGGGGGGAAACTTCACCACTGGAAAAATAATGGAACTGAGGGTGGATTCAGCCTCTGGATCCACTGCCTCCATCATAGGATCTTTTAAAGAAGTGGCTGCAGAGATTGGGTGGGGAAGGGGAGGTACAATGCATTGGTTTTATTTTTTTAATAAAAGGGCAAGCCTGTCCCAGAGAGCAGTGTGGGCTGGGCCAGTTAATCCTTCACTTTACTATTCATTCCCCATAAATCTACAAGTGAGTGGAGTTGAGTCTGCAATCAGATTAACCATGGGATGGTGGTCTGCTCTTGTTCTCTTGTGCAATACTCAATTTAGCACAGTACGACATTTTACTGGAAAACCAAAGCTCTTGGTTGAATATGGATGAAAATGGAATAGTGTAGGTCAGATAGGCTTCAGATGGTTTCACAGGTTGGCGCAACATCGAGGGCCGAAGGGCCCGTACTGCGCTGTAGTGTTCTATGTTCTTGTGTAACTTTTGTGGAAACCAAAGGCTTGTATTTGGTTGCAAGGTCCTGATTAGACTTTTCAAGTGCCAAGAAATTAATCCCCCCGCCCTCTCCCCGTACTGACCATTGTGCCATCTGCTTTTTACTTAGCCTGTAGGGTTTAATTTGCTGTTCAGTGATCTACACCTTTGGGCATCAATATTCAGTGTCATCTTAATGAACTATATCTTCATGGATGGAAAGTGTGACTATTTCCAAGGTAGGTTGACTTTCTTTTAATGAGCTCTATGGAGGAATCAAACAGTAGAATTATGGTTCTTGTATTCATTATTTCACTTGGGAGAGGAGCAATGAATTGTTTACTTGCAAAGTAATGTAATGATGTTTGATCAAGTGTCTGCTACGCATTTACTGAAACCCTTTTTAAAAAATTCTGTTCCTGAAGCTCTGGGTACCTGCTTCATTTCCATGACTAAGTCCTTAAAGAAGGTGGTAAATAGCTTCCACCTGGAATGGAATTCTCCCTCCGATCTGGCATACTTCAGGTAGACCGAGGGAGAATTCAGAATAACGAGCACATCTTTTGGGACTTGTGGGAGGAAACCGGGGCATCCGGAGGAAACTCGCGCAGTTTAAGAAGAGAACTAGGACAGGAAAGTTTTTTTTTTTTTAATTTAGATTACCCAATTATTTTTTCCAATTAAGGGGCAATTTAGCGTGGCCAATCCACCTACTCTGCACATTTTTGGGTTGTGGGGGTGAAACCCACGCAGACACGGGGAGAATGTGCAAACTCCACACGGACAGTGACCCAGAGCCGGGATCGAACCTGGGACCTCGGCGCCATGAGGCGGTTGTGCTAACCACTAGGCCACCATGCTGCCCATAGGACAGGAAAGTTGATTGGAAACAAGACGTTTCCATTTGCATATTTCAGAAAGTCCCCCAACCACGCTGGCAACCTCCATCCAAGGAGGATTCTCCTCTGGGCAATCCGAGGCAAAGGCCTTCCCCTGCAGAAGTGCCGGCTAGTCTGACACTCTAAAGATTGCCCCCAATGGACACGACTCCAGCCTGACCCCCACAATAGAACACAGAACATACAATGCAGAAGGAGGCCATTTGGCCCATTGAGTCTGCACCGACCCACTTAAGCCCTCACTTCCACCCTATCCCCATAACCCAATAACCTCTCAACCTTTTTGATCACGAAGGGCAATTTATCATGGCCAACCCACCTAACCGGCACATCTTTGGACTGTGGGAAGAAACCCACGCAGACGTGGGGAGAGCGTGCAATCTCCACACAGACAGTGGAAATCGAACCTGGGACCCTGACGCTGTAAAGCCACTGTGCTATCCACTTGTGCTAACGTGCTGCCCACGACAGTCTCAAAAATGATGACCCAAAGCTCAAACAGCTTGGGCAGGACCAGAACATGTGTTACTGGCCCCATCAAACAACGCACACCTGTCCTCTATTCTGGGGAAAAACACACTCTCTTGCACGCTGTAGTTATGTGCACCCAATGAACTACTTTAAACGCTATCAGGCTCAGCCTTGCACAAGAGGTGGAATTCACCCTGTGCAAAATCTCACTCCACACCCCTCCCTCCAGCCTTGGGGCCCAGTTCTTCCTTCCACTTCCCTTTCACTTTCTCTAACAGTGTCTTCCCTGTCTCCTACAACCGCCCATGTATATCGGAAATCTTCCCCTATCTCGTCCAGCAATAAGATGGCATCTTGTCCAGAAGTGTAGGTTCCGGTAGCCGAGGGAGTGAAGAATTCTGTCTCGCACCTGAATAAACATTTTAAAAAAAATTTAAAGTACCCAACTCTTCCTTCCAAATTAAGGAGCAATTTAGCATAGCCAATCCACCTACCCTGCACACCTTTTTGGATTGTGGGGGTGAGACCCATGCAGGCATGGGGAGAATGTGCAAACTCCTCACGGACAGTAACCTGGGGCTGGGGTTGAACCTGGGTCATCGGCACCTTGCTACCCGCCCTGCGTATACCAAACAAACCCTTCCTTGGGAGTTGAAATTTCTCCACTGTCTCCTCCAGTCCTACAAACCTATTCTCCACAAAACAATCCCGTAACTTCTCAAACCCCCCCCCCCCCCACTCCAGACTTTATACATTGCATCTATCCAGGATGGCACAAACCTATGGTTCCCACAAAATTGGTGACTGTAGCAACATCGCTAGCAAGTCTGAAATGTATAGCAAGTCATCCACATAAAGGGACACCGTGTTCCCCCCTCTGCCCACCTGATGATCTAAATGAAATGGTCAATTGCCAGTGTAAATGGAAATGGGCACAGCAGGCATTCTTGCCTTTTGCCTCAGTGCAACCTAAGCTCACCATGTTGGTTTGGAGACTAGCTGTGGGGACACTAGTCTCCCAGGAGATAAATGTTGGCCCAAACCCAAATTGCTCCAAAATCTGATGTACCTCCACTCCAGCTGATCAAATGCCTTCTGTGTCCATTAAGATGATTTACCTCTGGAACAGTCCCCAAGGAAGGCATCTGGATTGCATTTAAAAGCCTCCTGTTATTGGCCGACAACCGCCTGCCCTGGCCAAACCGTCTGGTCCTCCGATCACCTCTGGCACTTGCACTAATACTTCGGTATTCAACAGTGAAATAGGCCTGTAGGATCCACACTCCACAGTATCTTTGTCCATCTCTGGGATCGAAGAAATCGACATCTGTGCCAATGTGGTCAGCAGCACACCAACCCTGCCCCCCCCACCCAAAACAGTCATCAACCTGCAATAAGTATGGTGCCAACAAGGCCGCAAACTGTTTATAGAATTCCACCAGGAAATCACCAGGCCCCGTGCCTTGCCCCGCTGCATGGAACCAATGCAGTCCATAATCTCCAGCCCCTGCCTCCTCCCTTTATCCATTACTGGAGAAGTCCAACCCATCCAAAAACTGGTGCTTCCACAAGTCATCCTCCGGAGGCTCAGACTTTATATAGCCACAGGTAGAAGACCTCACCCCATTAATCCTATCGGGAGCAGTAACCAACCCCCCCCCTCCCTGCCCTCCTCAGCCCAGGTTAAGGATATTCCCTGCATGGCCACTGGCCACCTCAACTGGTGAGCCAATAACTGGCTGACCACCTCACTGCACTCATAAAATGTCCCTCGTGAACAATGAAGTTGGCTCATTGCCTTCCCTGTCGAAACCAGCTTAAATCCATGTGTAACTTCCTCTAACTACCGGGGCCGGATTGTCAGTCCACCTCCAGAGTGGTGTGAACCATCTAACCTTATCCCTGTGGGCCTTGTACGAAATGACCTCCTCCCTGACAGCTGCCTTTAACGCTTCCCAGAATGTAGAAGGTGACCTCTCTGTTCTTGTTAAATCCTAAATAGTTCCTGATGGGAAAAGCCACGATTTTCACAATACTCCTCATCTGCGAGGAGCATCATGTCCACCCTCCACGGGGGTGATGGGGTCAGCCGGTCTTCAGCCACATATCCACATGTGTGGGACATTGTCAGATATTACAATTGCAGAGTACCCAGCCCCCACCGCTCCAGGGAATAACCCCACCATCAAAATCTATTCCGGAGTAGACACAGTACACGTGTAGGATGATAAACCCCCTCTCCCTCTGGCATCTAAACCTCCCCAGATTCTGCCCCCCCCCACATTCGCTCCATGAATACTGCCAGCTCCTTTGCCAGCCCCAAAATTACCAAGGACTTGGGGCTTAACCTATCCATCCTTGGGTGTAATACACAATTGATGCAAATCTAGCTTGGGGGTGGCTGCCGATACCACCTTGATAAAGCCTGCATCGTCCCAATTTGGTGCATATAAAACCACAGGGCAATTAGGGCTAGATAATGAATGCTGGCCTAGTCGGTGACCCCCCCCCCCCCCCCCACCCAAATCCCTTGAATGAATTTACAAGAGTCATGCTCCAAGAATTGGTACCTACCTCAGAGTGGGAAATCATGACCCGGTTCCTGATGGGCATGATCCCATGTCACCAAACTGGAGGTTTGATGAGAAGCTACTTGGCTGATGTGAGGAAGTGTTACATTGTACAAAGTGTTCTGCACTGGAGTGAAGGCTGTGTTAAAATGGCAATGTATTTCATTTCCCAGCACTCCCTGAAGCACCGCTTCAGATTGACACAAGCAGAGAAGATGAGAACTTTTTAAATCTGAAATGTGCTATGAGAAAGGGTGCTGGAAACTGTTTCAATAATCAAAAATGAATTTATTATACTTGCAAAGGAAAGATTTGCAGGGATGGGGGAGGGGAAAGAGAACAAACTAAATACTAGCTTTTGGAAGATGGGCTAATTGGCTGCCCCTAAGTATTAACATTAATTATGCAATTACATTGGGTAGCGCAGTGGATAGCACTGTGGCTTCACAGTGCCAGGGTTCCAGGTTAGATTCCCAGCTTGGGTCACTGTCTGTGCGGAGTCTGGACATTCTCCCTGTGTCTGCATGGGTTTCCTCCGGATGCTCCAGTTTCCTCCCACAAGTTCCGAGAGATGTGCTATTGGGTAATTTGGACATTTCTGAATTCTCCCTGTGTACCCGAACTGGTGCTGGAATGTTGTGACTAGGGGCTTTTCACAGTAACTTCATTGCTATGTAAGATAACTTGTGACAATAAAGATTATTATTATTGCTGCTTTAAGCCAATTTAGTTATTAAAAATTTCAATCAATGGATTTGTCACTTGGAAGGCCAACATTTATTGCCCTCGTGATGGTGAGTTGCCACCTCAAACTTCAGCTATCTACGTAAATTATGGATTTTTATAGGTGGTTTTGATACAAGTGGCTTGTTGGTAATTTCAGAGGGCAGTATACATTGCTGTGGGTCTAGTCACCACAGGCCACACTGGTTAAATATGTGAGCTTCCTTCTCTAAAGGACATTAGCAAAACAGTATGGTTTATATGACATCTGTGGCATGATCATCATTAAATGCTAGCGTTTTCTAGATTTAATTATCTGAAATTTAAGTTCCCCTAAATGCTTGGTGGACTTGAACTTGCATTTCAGTTTATTAATCCAGTAATGTAGCTACTGTAAACAGGGGCTGTTTAGCACGGGGTTAAATCGCTGGCTTTGAAAGCAGGCCAGCAGCTCGGTTCGATTCCCATAACGGCCTCCCCGAACAGGTGCCGGAATGTGGCGACTAGGGGCTTTTCACAGTAACTTCATTTGAAGCCTACTTGTGACAATAAGCGATTTTCATTTTCTTGTAACCATTGGCCACACTGTGTCCTGGCTGCTCAAGTCCTTTCTTTTCTGTGGTTGGGGCTTGTTTATACTTTCATCACCACAATGTCCTTTAACTCTGTGAATAGATTAGTTTCAATGGGCCTCATTTTATATTTTAAAAGAAGTTAGACTTATTGTAGGATTGAAGATGAGTTGAGTCCTTTGTCCTTGACTGAGGCCCCAGGTTAGAGTTGCTTGGATGTGAAGCTTTTTAAATCCAGATCCAGTGGGTAATGGGAGTTAGTTTGGAGGTGAGAGTACCAGCAACACTCACTACAGAAAACTTGCATAGCATTTACAGTGCAGAAACTGGTTTCAGCTCACCTTGTCTGTATCTCTGCTTCATGCTACTTAAGTGCTGAGAGCAGCCAATTTTCCCTTCTTTTGCATTCTTGTGGGAAAATTGGGGAGTTTGCCATCCTGACACTGATTTTATTTTTTGGTCTCCACAGGCACTGCACTGGTGGTAGTCTACCTCATCATCATATCCATGTACTTTTTTGCTCCAGCTCTAAGTGGGTGCTAAAATTGAACTCTCTACATGACTTGGGCAGTTTAAATAGCTCTAGCATAATTATTGGCAGTCAATAAGTCTTCAGATTCATCAAGGAAAAACAATGATCCAGCCATCTTGAGTGGGAAATATTGCTAGTGTGAATTGAAAACTCCTCCGTACTGGCAAATAGTGACTCAACACCGCTGTTTACAATCTCGTCTAATGGTGATTCAGATCTCCTCCCTTCAGCGAACCTTCTCCAACCTGTCCTGATATCCTCATTCGGCATCCAGACGGAGAGGACAGAAGAGCTTGGGTTTTTTTTTGCTTCAAAGGTTTCATTTTGAAAGAGGTTCTGTAAGGTGATACACCGTCTCTGAAGCAGTGCTGACCTACATCCGCCAAGATTTGCTTCCTTGTCTGAAGACTACAGTGTGATTCCATTAACAACTGTGGCTTCTTTTGATCTAAATATTATTTCCTACATTTTGGAAAAAATGAATTTGTACTAAAGACTTCTATTAAAAATATTTGAGGAAGCTGTGGCTTTCTTGCTATAGTAACTTAATTGATGTACAGTGGGAGGGACTGGGGGGTAAAAAATGTATTTATAGGGTCAATCTGAATTGTTTAAAATAAAATTTATACTGTATCTCTATATAAAACCTGAAGCTTGACTTTGGTACTAAAGGAATAGCTGTCCTGGCTTCTGTTTAACCCTGTAACAATAACCATGCATCTTTTGGCAAGAGACTGAAGCTGCCAAGCATAATGTTCTAATGTTATCCAGTGCTCCCCCTCTGGCCATATATTCAGCAACCAGTCTCTAACTAGGTTCACATTATGTTGAAGTTATTGTTTTCCCCTTCCTACTACTTTTAAGCTTCTCCACATTATAGAACCTTGCGGGTGATAATCTGCTGATGTTTCACGTTGTTTTCAATGGTTTTGACCTGCTGGGTGACTGGCCACCAGTGTCTTGGAGGGATTTAGGTGCAGGAATTTGAGGGAATGGTCCACAAGTTTGCATTCAGTACCAAGGTATGTGTGAGTTTTGGGACTGAAACTCAAATCTGTTCAGCTACTACAAGCAGATCTGTGTTGGGAGGATGAAATACTTTTTGCCTGATGAGAAACTGGACTGAGGCTGATGGGAAAATGATTGGGATGTATCTTTCCTAAAGATTTGTGACCAATGATGTGGAGTTAAAGCAAATAAGACATTATTGTAAGAAAAAGTTAATTTGGAAAAGAACAATAGTTGCTCATTGGAAAAGTAGCCTGTTGTGATTTTGAGGTTTAGAAGCAAGTGAAGGGATTAGTTTTGTTTTCTAAACCATTTATTGTAACTGAGTGTTAATTTTTTGTGGGGGAAAGGACTGTCTGGGGAAACTGCCATAGTGGGCGTGTATGCGGGCTTGTGATTAACATATCCTTCAGGAGAGCTGCACCTGCTTGACTGGTGAGCAGGTTGTTCAACCTCGACTACAAATCTGGGTTTGAGTTTCCTGGTCTAGAAGTTTAAATAAATCAGCACAATACGAAAGATAAGGATTCAGGCCTGCAGGAAAGGTGATTGCTGTTGCATGAGGTATTAGGGAGCTCACCATGCTGTCATCCTGTATCGAACAGTTCAAAACTCTGTAGCATACATTTAACTTCATGTTCATGTGAGAAAACTCAAACCTGTAGTTGGGTTATTTTTACTAAACCATTTTCAGCTTGATCCTGAAAAATCATTTTTTAATAAACATTTTGAGGTAACAATGTACATGAAACTATAAACAGTGCAAAAGCCGTCTCCCTTCCTTACAGGCCCCACTTTTATTAATTCCCTACTCTAAGCTAAACTAGTCTCTTCCCCCCCCCCCCCTTCTGCTGGCAATTAATTTTCCACAAGGAAGTCGACAAACTGTTGCCCCCCCTGGGCGAACCTTAACAGTGACCCTCCAGGCGAACTTGCTTTTCTCCGAACAGAGAAAGCTAGCCATGTCCGATAGCCAGGTCTCTGACTTTGGGGGCTTTGAGTCCCTCCAAGCCAATAGTATCCGTCTCCGGGCTACCAGGGAAGCAAAGGCCAGAACGTCTGCCTCTTTCTCCTCCTGGATTCCCGGGTCTTCCGGCACCCTGAAAATCGCCACCTCTGGACTCAGTGCCACCCTTGTTTTTAACACCGTGGACATGACATCTGCAAACCCCTTCCCAAATCCCCTAAGCTTCAGACATGTCCAGAACATGTGGACATGGTTTGCTGGTCCTCCCGCACATTTTGCACACCTGTCTTCCACCCCAAAGAATCTGCTCATCCTGGCCACTGTCATGTAAGCCTACTCAACATGTCTGCCTATAGACCATCCTCCATCTCTCCTCCCAGCTCCTCTTCCCACTTGTGCTTCAGCTCCTCTGTCTGCAACGCCTCTGACCCCATAAGTTCCTTGTAAATGTCAGAGACGCTCCCTTCTCCTACCCACCCTCTGGAAACTACCCTGTCCTAAATCCCCTTTCGAGGTAGGAGCGGGAAGGATGACGCCTGTTTACATAGGAAGTCCCGTACCTGCAGATACCTGAATTAGTTTTCCCTCGCCAACCCAAACTTCTCCTCCAGCACCCTCGTACTCGGAAAGCTCCCCTCTAAACACGTCCCCCATCCCCTCAATCCCTGCTCTCCGCCATATCCGGAATCCACCATCCATACTTCCCAGGGCAAATCGGAATTATTACAGATTGGAGACCACACCGATGCTCCCTCTACCCCCACACACCACCTCCATTTCCCCCAGACTCTCGGGGCTGCCACCACCACGGGCCTGGTGAAGTACCGTGCCGGCAGGAACGGCAGAGGCGCAGTTAACGCCACCCCCAGACTGCTGCCCTTGTATGAAGCTGCCTCCATACCCTCCACCATCCACTTCCTGATCATGGCTATATTTGCCACCCAGTAATAATTACTCAAATTTGGCAGCGCCAACCCCCCCACCCGACTCTGCTCAAGCATTACCTTCCTTACCCGCAGGGTCTTGCCTGCCCAAACGAAGCCAGTGATCACTGTTGACCCGTTTAAAAAAAGGACTGCAGAATAAAGATGGGGAGACACTGCAAACAGGAATCTCAGGAAGGACCATCATCTTCACCGTCTGCACCCTCCCAGCTCGTGACAACGGAAGGGTGTCCCACCTCTGAAAATCGTCCTTTATTTGGTCGTCTAGCTGGGCCACATTTAATTTATGCAGCCGGTCCCATTCCCACATCACTTGAATGCCTAGGTACCTAAAGTTTTCCCCCTACTAATCTAAACGGCAGCTTCCCCAATCGCCTCTCCTGGACAGCAAACATCTCAATTTTCCCTATATTTAGCTTCTACCCTGAAAACTGGCCAAATTCCTCTATTGGATCTAATGCAAACAAGCAGATCGTCTGCAAAGAGTGAGACTCTGCTCCACCCTCAACCCCCCCAGCCCCTTGAGTCTCTCTGAGCAATTGCCAACAGCTCTCTAGCTAGCGCGAACAACAGTGGGGAGAGGCAGCATCCCTGTCTCGTCCCCCAGTGTAGTCTACAATAGTCCGATATTGTCCTATTCGTCCGTCCGCTTGCCACAGGCGCCTGATACAGCAACCTGACCCAGTCAATAAAGCCCCACCCAAATCCAAACCGTCCCAGTACCTCTCAGATAATCCCATTCTACCCGATCAAATGCCTTTTCTGCATTCATTCCGATCAGTACCTCCCACCTCCCTACCTTCCAGGGGCATCATGATCACGTTTAACAACCTTCTTACATTGGCCACCAACTGCCTACCCTTAACAAACCCCGTCTGGTCCTCCCCAATAACATCCGGAACACACACCTCAATCCGGGAGGAAAAAATTTTGGCCAGCAATTTGGCATCTACGTTCAACAGGGATATCAGCCTGAAGGACCCAGACAGCTCCAGGTTCTTGTCCTGCTTCAGAACCGATGAAGTCGTAGCCTGTGATATCGTCGGGGGCAGCATCCCTCTTTCCCTTGCCTCATTGAACATCCTCCTCAACGCCGGCCCCAATATCCCAGAGAACTTTTTATAAAACTCCACTGGGTACCCATCCGGCCCTGGGGCTTTATCCGACTGCATGGCCTTCAGACCCTCCACTATCTCTTCCAACCTGATCGGGGCCCCCAGCTCTTCTACTAGCTTCCCCCATCCACCTTTGGGAAATTCAGCCCCTCCAAGGAGTGCCTCTGGCCCCGTAGGGGGTTCCGACCTGTACAGCCTGCTGTAGAAATCGCTAAATGCCTTATTCACCCCTGCTGAATCTCCAACCAGGTTCCCATCTCTTTCTAAGCTGCCGTGCAAGCATGCTGGTGGTCTTCTCTCCATACTCCTAGATCGCCCCCCTCGCCTTTCATTTTCAACAGTGCAAATGAAAACCTTGACTCAGCTCTACCGCTGGTCCCAAATCAATGCAAAAGGCATTACAAACCGCTTCTGCAAAACAAAAAATAAGAAACTTTTTTTTAAAACAGAAAAACAAAAAAAAAAAACAAGAACGTTGCAGCAAAGTTCAAAAGTTCTCAGTCCACCACCAGTCCTTTCCTTTTCACAAAGTCCAGCGTGGAGCCCAACAATTCTCAAGTTCTGCCAGCGGGACCTCTAGGTCCTCCACCTTCTCCAGGAGCCTTTTCTACTGGTCTCTCAGCATCCCCACCTCCAATTCCATTGCAGTTTGATGTTCCTCCTGCTCAGCCAGCGCCTTCTCTACTTTCTGGATTGCCCAATCTTGGGTGTCCAATCTAAGCTCCAGCTGCTCAACTGACTCTTATTGGGTCCAAGCAATCCTGTTTCTGCTGAGCAAAACCTTCCTGAATAACTTGCATCTGCTGCTGGGTCGACAAACCAGAGGTCCGGTCCTCCTCCATGCTGCCTGCCGCTGTAGCTTCAGCCCAAGCCTTCTGTCTTTGTTTCTGCCTTTGCGAGCACTTTTAATCCTTCTCTCCGTGCACTGATGTGGGAATTCAGTACACAATTGCCTCTGTCCATCAGTTTTACAATTCAAGTCCGATAGAAAATCTGGGGAAAAGGTCCAAAATCCAACCAGAGCAGGAGCCACCAAATGTGTGACTTACTCCTTCATACCACCACCGGAAGTCCTGAAAAATCATTTTTAAATGTACTATTTAAACAGCTTTTATTTTGATCTGGAGTTAAATGGTACCCTCATTCCTCTTATCAAGCAGAGAATGTAGGAAAACCAACATGTACACCTGACGACTTTTTTTTCCTGTTTTTATTTACACATTTTCATACTACAGCATAGGTCTGAGAGCAAGGCAAGCAAAATATTGACATTGATTTTAGTGTTTCTGAACTGAATCCAGCAGAAAGATTATTAAAAAAATACAGTTGACGTGAGAAACTAGACCAATATTTCAGATGATTGCCATTCCACATCACTCGGTTCTTATCGTATTTGAAACGTGTGGGGGAAACCCTAATGAGGTCCGGACTGTGCTAACTTTCCATTTGTCCCAAAATGGACAAGTTGTTTTAAAATATTAGCGCATACTCTCCTCCTGCAGTTGGTATTATTAGATTTAATGTCCTATTAGTTTATTCAGGAGTGAACCTCAGATTATTTGGCTGCAGGAATTTAGAGTTTGCCACACTTGTGCGTTGACCACAGGTCCATCAAGTTTGGAACATCTGTTCTTCCCTAACCCAGGCGGTTTCCAAAACCTTTAACTATGCCCTCCAGTAACGAACTGCAAATACCATGATCAGGGTGATGCATAAACATCACTGACATTCCTTTGGCATCTGCCTCCTTTTTTCTCTCTTCTTCCCCCACTCCTTTACCACATTTTAGGGTAAGGGTGTAAGAGCACACAGGTGCAAGTAGTTTCTACTTTTGATGGGTTGGAAAGGGCATTATAGATATTATTTTCAGCTTTAATTTACATATCCTTTGTTAATGGAGTTGGCCATACAGTACCTTCAGCCTGTTTGTGTGCAATGTCTGTTTACTGTCACCAGTATCCTACTAGAATCTCAAGTGTTAGTGCAGGAGGAGGCCATTCCACTCATTGTCTGCACCAGCTTCAAGCATGACAACTATGCCATTCACCTGTCTTCTCCCTCTCCCACACTTCCAGGTAATACATTCCATTCCTGGACCACTTGCTGTGCAAAAAGTTTCTTCTCATGTTTGCTTCTTTTGAACAACGCATCTTAATCTTTGAGTGACCAGTTTCGCACGGGGATTTGAAAGAAAGTGATTATGCTCCATGCAAAAGAGCCCGAGTTAAATTGACCTAGAATACACTGTCCAAAAAGGTGGATATTTGAAGGGCAAAAGGGTGGTTATTTGAAGGAGAAATGTTTCGGGGCTAGAGGAAACAGACTAACGGACCAGCACAATAACAATGCTCTGGAGTTTGTTTGTGCTGTCAGAATCTAAGATACTATGGAAATAAAGGTGCTTGGTACAGACCTGTATGAACCGAGGCAAGTGGATATTCCACATTAGGTGGAACAGAACAGGGTCTACTGGCACAGAACAGGGTCTACTGGCACAGAACAGGGTCTACTGGCACAGAACAGGGTCTACTGGCACAGAACAGGGTCTACTGGCACATTGTTGCCCAATACTCCAGCTGATCATAAGAGCTGGGTGCACTGTCTCTTCCTCCAAACTCCCACCCCAACATTAGTTTTAAGGATCCTCATTTGGGCCTTTGCCAAGGCAATTCAGGCCAACTTTTGCATGTATATGATTTTTATTAGCCCGGCAGGTGCCATTCTGTGCCAGAACATAGAACATACAGTGCAGAAGGAGACCATTCAGCCCATCAAATCTGCACCAACCCACTTAAGCTCTCACTTCCACCCTATCCAATAACCCCTGCTAAACGTTTTGGACACTAAGGGCAATTGAGCATGACCAATCCATCTAACCTGCACATCTTTGGACTGTGGGAGGAAACCGGAGCAAACTCACGCAGACACGGGGAGATCGTGCAGAGTCCACACAGACAGTGACCCAGCACGGAATCAAACCTGGGACCCTGATGCCGTGAAGCCACAGTGCTATCCACTTGTACTACCGTGAAGCAGGCATCAATCCGGGGCTACTTCTTTCAGGACCCAAATGCAGCAGTTTAAGAGATGTGCAGACCACAATTGACAAAGGCAACTTATTGGAAGCTGATTTGAACAGAGTTCCCATCTTAATGTAGAAGGCAACATCCCAAAAATACTTTTAAATCAAAAGGCGAAAAGTGAGGGAAAGAAAGAAAAGCGTACAAAGAAAATTATTTCAATTAAAGCCTGACAAGTCCTTCGGACATGATGGACTTCATGCCAGAGTCTAAAAGTAGCAGCTGACAGATACATTGGTTTTCATTTCCCAAATAGCAATATTGGAAAATATCAAATGTAACCATTAAAGAAAGGAAACAACTAATAGGCTAGTTAACTTGACATCCATCACATGGAAAGTACTGGAATCACTGACAACTGGGAGGTTATAACAGGGCACTTCAAAAATCTCAATGCAATCATGGTTTTGTGAAAGTGAAATCGACTGATTTGAGGAAGTAACAAGCAACATGAATTTTTGTTTCAATTTAGAGTACCCAATTCATTTTTTCTAATTAAGAGGCGATTTAGTGTGGCCAATCCACATACCCTGCACATCTTTGGGTTGTGGGGGCGAAACCCATGCAAACACAGGGAGAATGTGCAAACTCCACACGGACAGTGACCCAGAGCCGTGATGCAGCAGTGCTAACCACCGTGTCGCCCTACAAGCAACATGGATAAGGAGGAACTTGTCGACAGTGAGGTGTTGGCAAAGGGGATTCAACATGGTTCCACATCAAAGGTTACTCTATTAATTAAGAGCTCATTGCAGAGGGGGTAACATATTACTGTGGATGGAGGATTGATTAGTTGACAGGAAACAAAAGATTGAATAGGTATGAGTGAGCACCCCCATCATCAGTATTGGGGCCTCCACTGGGATGAACGGACCAAAGTTCCGGAGGAAAGACACCAAGATCAGGAGTAAAGAAAGTTGTGGCAAAGGGATGTAGAAAGGTTAATTGAGTGGGCAGAAACTTGGCAGATGGAGTAGAATGTGGATAAAAGAAAAGTTGTTCACTTGGCAGGAAAAACAGAAAAGCAACATCTTTCAATGAGACTGCAGAATTCTTCATTACAGAGGAATGGGTATCCTGATACATAATGACAAACGGGCAGGTGATTAGGAAAACATTTGAATGTTGTCATTTTTATTCCATTCCCCTTGCAATGAAAATAGGAAACTTTAGCAGTGGTCTCACCAAAGCTGTACACAACTGTAGCAGAGTATTGTATAGTTTTGGTCATCATTTAAGTCATCAGGAAAGTGGAGTTAAGGCCACAATCAGATCAGCCATATTATCAAATTGTGGAGCAGACTGAAGAGGCCAAATGGCCCAATCCTGTTCCTGATCCATATGTTCACCTGAACTCAAACTTGAATTAAGTTTATGTACACACTCTGGAATAACATGCAGGCCACATAACAAGCAATTTTCAGTGTCATCTAAAGTTGGTATTTATGATTAAGAAATCAAAAATAAGCTATAAAAATAACTAAGTGGATGTGACGGTGATGACAAAGAACTTCAGTGCCCATTCACTAAAGGAGCATTGTTGCAATGTTCTTCAGTCACTGGTCACCATTAATTCAATAATTTGCTCCCGTTAAGCTTAACCAACTTTCCAAGAACAGACTGCAGTTTGTTTTGAGCTGTGGTCATTTTCTCTCGGTGCTTTTTCACTTTGCACAGTCTTAGTGACACAGCCGAGATGGAAGGAAAATGTTTTTGGTTTTTAAAAAAAAATTTGATCATTACACAGGATATACCCCACCCCACCTCACCCAAATTCCCTTGGGGAAAGGGCATATCAACAACTATTGCCCTGTAGTGACAATTGCTGGCACTCCCTGCACAGTACATCAAAATAAGTGTTTGCTAACTCAGTTAACTCCTCTTCCGGGGCAGCATAGCGGTGGTGGTGTGCACTGCTGCCTCACAGCACCAAGGACCCAAGTTCAATCCCAACCCTGAGTCAGTGTGTGTAGAGTTTGCACATTATCCCCGTGTATCTCATCCCCACAACCCAAAGATTTGCAGGGTAGGTGCACAGGCCACATTAAATTGCCTCTTCATTGGAAAACAAAATTGGGTACTCTTAAATTTTAAAAAAAACTCATCCTACTTCAGTTCCACTGCCTAAGTAGGTGTCATACATTTAGGCACACCCTACACAAATAAAGCACTTGTGTCTTCAGCACAGCTGTTAGAAGGATAATAATTCAGAGTTCCCGCTCCGGGTTGCTGACTATGTAGCTGAAATGCATACTGCCCCTTAAGGGATGATAAATGGTTACATGAGGCAGGAGGGTAACTTTGTCTGGAACGATACCCCAAAAGCTGTCCACATCTGGGCAAGGGAGAAATCACTTTTACAGAAACAAAGGCCACCAGCTGGATTGTAGACACTCTGGGACTGCAGTACTTCCGAAGCTGGTCATAAAACTCATGATGAGCAATTCAACAGGTTCATTCATGCTTTTATTAACAATTTTACAAAAGATGAGGGGAAAAATCTTGCAATGATTTAAAAATCAAATCCAAACAATTGAAAAAATTAAAAAGGACTAACCCACTTTTACTTTGATCCTATCATTTTTATAATGGGTTTGAATAAAGCCTCCTAGTTTTTGCAAACCATCAGTTTGACTCTCTAACAAGAGTTTACAATTATGAAGATTCATTAATACAGGCCACCGTTCAAAGATGCCAATTTCTACAGCATCAGAAAAAAAAAAGATTCAAATCCCACCCACTTCATTCACCCAGAGAGAAAGCAGGTTCACCATGAGCAGTCCTAATATTGGGAACCAGCACTGTGCTAATCCATTAACTTACACCATGGCAACTGATTAGTTGGTCAGATCCCTCACGTAAGCACTTGGTGATGTATTAAAACAGTTTTCATTGAAGGTTTTGGGTTGCAACAGTTGCTAACCAATTTGCTAATTGCAATCAGATTTCCTGCAACAGCCCACTTGCTCACACAACACACGCTATGCTCGACATTGCTGTTAGTTATTGAGTGAGAAGGTTTGTGTAGAATGGAAATGTTCCGACCCAAGTCCAGAGATGAAATTAACAATTCCTAGTCAGCCATTACAGATCAGATTTACTACAAACTCTCAATACGATGAAACATCCATTACAGATGGATGCCTCATGTTGGTGGGTGCCCTCTTATGGGTCCCGCTAACAGCAGCTCCAGTTCACAACACTTAAGAGAATTATATTAAGTCGTTCCAGATGAGACGGATAGTATCAAACCAAAGCAAGCCACAGACTTAAAGCACAAAGTAAAAGACCGTGTGTGTTGAGGGGGATTTGGCCGTTTTCTGGAGTGCGAGGGTAATGAGTTATTTGGAGACAGGAACAGCCAAACACATTCAGTGCCAAAACGATAGTTGATAATTTTAATAAGAATAATGGCACAGTGGGAGTGGAGAAAAACACTGACTTGGGGAGAGGAGAGAGGGGCGGCAGAACCTCTCAAAAAGTAAGCAACAGCTGTGAGGAGTGCAAAGAAGGGCCCGAGAAGGGTGAGAGGGCCATGCTTGAGGGCAGAGAGGGGAGGACAAGTTGACCCGAGTAAGATACAGATGAGAAAAAGCTGAATAATGCAAGAGGATTTTGCTGCCCACTTTCTTGGCCTTCTCAGGTGCTTTCCCAACTGTCAGCAATCCTCATCTTTCTTGAACAGGTCCAGGTCCAGATTCAAACGTCAGAATTACAATCAGAAAAGTCTCCCAAGTTCTTCCTAGAGAGCTGACCATTGGCTTAAAGATCTAGTTTTGATCAGAGTGTGGGCACTATGCAGGTAAAGGGGACACCAGCAACCCATTAAACGGTGCAGTCAAAGTGATTTCATCGTCATCACAGCTGAGTAAATTAACAAAAATTTGTCAGTGAGATTCCCTTTCAGTCAGATCAAGAATCAGTGAAGGTAAATGAGCCGATGTCGTTGCTGTTCATACTGACACATTCACTGTTTAAAAAAAACCACGACACTATGTGGAGAAACTGGTGACGCTTACAGCATGATTTAGCAATGACCCCCCAGATTATTTTTTGCTTAATTGATCAGCTAAAGACATGTTGTCCACTGACACTGACCGAAGCCCCATTATAATTATTGGCAGGTTAGCTAGGACCTATGGGTAGCTGGTGGGGTGGGGAGACAAGGCACCCTAAACCAAGGCAGTAAGATGAATGCAAACATCTGAAATGTTCCTTTCACAAACACATGAACAATTATAGCTTTATAAAAAAACTCCACACATACACAACAGTAAATTGAATCCAAATCAGCATGGCTGAAGCACACAATCGACGTTAGCAGAATCAGGACGGACTCTTGCATGTGTGAAAAGTACTCACGGTGATTAAAACAGCATTTTAAGGCAACCACTTGCTGGGTTTTTGGCTCTTGATGAGATGAAGATTTAAACGGGGTGGGGAAGGAAAAGCAGATCCCCCACCCCAACCGAAAGAGATGGAAGAGGGGGAAAAAAAAGCTCAAAAATGCTTGAAATCGAAAACAGAAAATACTGGACATGCACTGCAGGTCTGTCAGCAATATCTAGGGAGAATATATTTTTAAAAGGCTACAGTTTCAAATGAGACCATCAGCCCCGCCTAAACTTGTGATTCATGGAAGGAATTGGCTTATAGGAACCACATGTAAATTGCAGTTTAAAAACAATGGGCCAAAAACGTTGAGACTGGGAGATGACGGCTGGAAACAGCCCCTTTCAGAGATTGTGAGACCTGCATTTCAGAATCAGAATAATCCCAGAGTGAGGGACAAGCCTGCTGAGGGTGAGATTTTAAAAACATTATAAAGTGGGCTCCACTTGCCTTGTGAGGAGGGGCTGAGATTTGTTTTGGGGGCGGGGGGATGTAAGGGGGCCAATTCATATCACTTGATGCGATTAATGTCTTTTTATAAAGTAGCCGAGACATCGAACACTTATGGCAGATAAGGCCTTGAGGAGTATTCTTTCCAGCAGCTTCCTCCAACACTGCCCATCACCCATATTGCAGAATCTGTGCGCATCTCTCTCTCTACTTCCTTCTCTCTGGCAGTCACTTTAGCCTCTCCACAAGTCCTTGCGTAAGTCCAAGATTGAGCAGCTGAGTGGTGGAAAGCTGCGTTAGGTGTGGAAGACTCTTCAGCAGTCTCTCCCAACAAAGTTCAAACAAGCTGGGTACCACCAGCCAGATTTTGTACAGCGAATCAGTCCGCTTGTTCTCATGGATGTTGACCACTCCACCGTGTACATACATGCAGCCAGCCTGAAAAACATACACAATTTGAACGATTAGCAAGGACCCTCAGCTTGTACAGAAAGACCACCATAAGAAATGTTGTGCAGTGCCAACACCAGCATTTCAGTGAAGCTGTCAGTGCAGGTAATGGTCATTAAATACCCCTTTAATGGTCAGAAAAAGAAATCAGACTCCGCATTACCCTTCAAGATCCCAAGATTGGGTTGTTTGAGAAGAGCATTTTACACTTTGAGATACTACATCATCTGAAATAGAGTTTGCAATAGATCAGTGGAGGCAGAAATGATTGAAACATTGGAGAGGCTATGTGGGGAGTAAGAAAGCGAGACACCATACGCTGCTATGAAAGGGTATCTGTTGGGCCCCCTGACCAGTGGCAGAATGCAGGGATCTGCTACGGAGCTGTTGCAATTTACAGCTCTTTTTGAAATGACCCAGATGTAGATGCTGGGGGAATAGCTGCTGACATTTGTGGAAGTATATGGATTGCACAGGAGAAGGAACTTTTGCAAGCAAATCTAAATGTGCTGGGGAAAATGGGCGAAACTCTGGTAGATAGAATGCACAAGTGTATTTACATACACTAGTGTTATAAACAGCAAATTGAAATCCGGTCAGAAAAAGGAATCTTTCTTCATTGTTTGCAGCTCTTTACAGGTTCATGACCGATGCTGAGCAGTAAGAAAGCAAACAGGTTGCATGAGCAGGGCAATTAACAAAACACTTCATCTTTTCCTTGTACAAGACCTAGGTTAGGACTAATAACCTAGTTAAGGGGGGCTGTAAGCAAAAAAAAACTCCCCAATTTCCACTGAGCAATTCCTACTGGATGTCAATAGGGAGGGCTATTGATCAAAGACAGACTTATGTTTAGGAGGGAGGAACATTAACTGCAGATTACAAATAGGAAACATCACACCGAACTACTCACTGGGGTTACAGCTGCACAGTGGAAGTAAGCCGGCTCTGGCATTTCTGCAGGCAATTTAGTCCAATGGAAAGTCTGTAAATTGAGCTTCCAGAGGTCCCCAAGTATTACCTCACCATTATATCCACCACACACATAGACATCTGCAAAAAGATTCAGGAATTGTTGTAATGTTCAGCAGATGCACAACAAAGTATATTTATATCATGATTTTAATGTATTAAAATGCCCAAGATGCTTCACCGGAGTGCTACAAAACAAAGTTTAACATTTAGCCACAGAAGGAGATATTAGGATACCTAGCCAAATGTTTGGTCAAAGATGTAGACTTAAGGGGACTTCTGGTGACAGCGGGCGGGAGGCAGCCGCGCGTTGGAGGGCTCCCGTTCGGGAACGGCATTGTCTTTTTTTTTTTTAAAATAATTTTTATTGGAATTTTTTACAGAAAATATAAAAATATAACAACAAGTATAGCAACAAGCAGTAATATGCAACTAACAGCCCCATAACACCCACCCTTGACACCGTCCTCGCCACCCCCTTCCAGAACTCCTCCAATGCTGGGCATGCCCAGAACATATGGGCATGGTTCGCTGGACTCCCCGAGCACCTGACACACCTATTTTCACCCCCAAAGAACCTACTCATCCTCGTCCCAGTCATGTGGGCCCTATGCAGCACCTTGAATTGGATGAGGCTAAGCCGCACACACGAGGAGGAAGAATTTACCCTCTCCAGGGCATCAGCCCATGTCCAGTCTTCGATCTGTTCCCCCAGTTCCCCCTCCCACTTCGTTTTCAGCTCCTCTACTGACGCCTCTTCCACCTCCTGCATAAGCTTGTAGATATTGGGGAACGGCATTGTCGGGGATTGACGCAAGGTCCTAGGGGCAGCGAAGGCGGTGAAGGTCAGGAGCAAGCACAGGGAAGGGATATGTCACGGACCAGTAAAAAAAAAAAACCAGCTGTGAAAACAGCTGAATGTCCGTCAGGGAGTAGAAAGGTCACCGCGGGGTCACCAAGGAAAATGGAGGCTGGAGCATCAGGGGAGGCCGCATTGCTTACGGCTGAAGAAATGGCAACGGTGATGGCTGCGGAATTCGAAAGGCAGTTTACAAAATACATGGAGACAATGAGGAAGGAGATGAGGGAGGTTTAGAGTGTGCTGGTGGAGGAGGCGATTTCCCCGGTGACGATGGCGGTGGCGAGTGCAGTGGCGGAGGTGGGGAAGCAAGGGGAGGCGCTGAAGGAAGTGGAGGAGACATTATTGCAACACGGTGATCAACTTACCTCGATGGGGAAGGAGATGCGGAAGGTGATGGAGATTAACGAGGATCTGCGAGGAAAAATGGAAGACCTGGAAAACAGATCCAGGCGACAGAATTTAAGGATTGTGGGGCTGCCCGAAGGAGTTGAAGGGCCGAGACCGACTGAGTATTTTGCTGCGATGCTGGCGAAAATATTGGAGGAGGAGGAGGATCCCTCCCGATATGAACTGGATTGGGCTCATCGGTCGTGGAGGCTTGCACCAAAGGCGAGTGAGCCGCCAAGGGTAGTGACTCTGTGCTTCCGTAGGTACAGTGTGAAGGAGAAGGTCCTGTGCTGGGCCAAGCAGAAGCGGGTGGTGCAGTGGGCTGGAGCACAGTGGAGCTGGAGAGGAGGCAGGCTGCTTTCAACTGGGTGAAGAGGGCACTGTACATTAGCAAGGTGCAGTGCAGCATTGTATATCCAGCGAAGCTGAGGGTGACTTACAAGTTCAAGGACTTTTATGTTGCAACAGCAGAAGAGTTTGCGACGGTAGAAGGACTGTGGCAGAACTGAGAAATTGAGAAATGGCCATGTGCCGATGTAACCTCATGGCTGTATTTTCTTCTTTTTTTTGTTTCACTGCGTGCAGGTGTATGGGCTAAAGGAGCCAATGTTGTACATATTTGGACAAGGTAAGTGATGGGACTTTCACTCGAAGTGAGGGCTCTTTGGGGTGTAGGTGCAGCGCCGGCCCTAGGGTTGCTGGTGCCCCGGGCAAGCTGAACTTCGGCACCCTTCGGGGGGGGGGGGGGGGGGGGGGGGGGGGGGCCGGAGTGACCACCGGCGAGCCTGGATCCATCCACCATGTTTGTGCGGGGCGGCCTGAGGGAGGGCGGCCACCGCGCATGCACTGGTTGGCCCCGGCCCAACTGCGCATGCGCGGGCCCCAAGACTTTTACGCGGCGCTCCTAGCACATGGCGCCCCGGGCCACTGCCCGAGTTGCCGGTACCTTGAGCCGGCCCTGTGTAGGTGGATATGCGGGGTTTGTGTTCTAAAAGGGGGTTTCTGGACTTTCCTAGGGCCGGGGCCTCCACGCTGCCCGGTTTAAGCCGGCCAGTGAACGGGAGTGAAGTGGGGGGAGGGGCTTCAGCCATCGGAGCCTGGCAAAACAGGGTCCGAGTGGTCTAGCCGGGGTGGAAAGTTGGGGGGAAGGAACCGAGGTTGGGGGAGGAGTTTTACAAGAGGCAGTGGACGGGAGGAGTTGGGGGGGGGTTTACAACTCTTCGGTATCATGTACGGCACTCTTTCAGAGGTTGGACGCCGTTTTGTGTGTGTGTGTGTGTGTGTGTGTGTGTGTGTGTGTGTGTGTGTGGGGGGGGGGGGGGGGGGAAGAGAGTGGACTCTATGGTGACCGTGGGCAGTCCCGGACCTCCCATGGGAGGGTTTGTTTTACTGGACGCAGATATTGACAGGTGGGCCGTTGTTTGGGGTGGTGGGAGGATGGGATCGTTGTTATTGTTAAGGGGATTGATTTTGTATTTGTTACTGTTTACTGTCTGTGGGTGAGGTGTAAATTTTGAAGGAAATGTGAAAATGGAGAATAAAAACACTTATGAAACAAAAAGATGTAGGCTTACAGAAGAAGGCGAGGAAAAGATGCAAAGTAGGAAAAGTAGTTCAGAACTCAGGAACTAGGCAACTGAAGCATGGCCACCAATGGTCGACTCATTAAAATCAGGGATGGCATATAGTTCACTGAAAAAAACCTGTAAATTTAACTTCCAGAGATCCAGAATTAGAGATGCGCAGATATCAGAGGGCTGTGTGGCTGCAGGCGGTTTCAGAGATAGGATGGGGCAAGACCATGAAGAAATTTGAAAACAAGGATGAGAATGGGCAGCACAGTAGCACAGAGAGTAGCACTGTTGCTTCACAGCAACAGGGTCCCAGGTTCAATTCCCAGCTTGGGTCACTGACTGTGCAGGTTTCCTCCGGGTGCTCCAGTGTCCTTCCAGAAGTCCCGAAAGACGTGCTTGTTATGTGAATTGGACATTCTGAATTCTGTGTACCTGAACAGGTGTTAGAGTGTGGCGACTAGGGGCTTTTCACAGTAACTTCATTGTAATGTTAATGTAAGCCTACTTGTGACACTAAAAGATTATGATGATTATGTAATTTTATAATCAAGACGCTGCTTGATCAGGAGCCAATGTTGGTCAGCGAGGAGTGGGAATGGAGTCAGTAGCTAGGGAATGGAATTGGGTGGGGGTGGGGGCACTGAAAACGACAGCCTTCCCAACATTTATCTTGGGGTTCCTTCTTATCTAGTATTGAATGTTGCTTAAACAGTCTGATAATTAGTTAGAACAATCAAGAACCTCAGTAACTCAACACCTCCATATCACAAGACAAAGCACTTATTTTTACATTAAGAAGTCTTACAACACCAGGTTAAAGTCCAACAGGTTTGTTTCAAACACGAGCTTTCGGAGCACTGCTCCTTCTTCAGGTGAGGAAAATTCACCTGAGGAAGGAGCTGCGCTCCGAAAGCTCGTGTTTGAAACAAATCTGTTGGACTTTAACCTGGCGTTGTAAGACTTCTTACTGTGCTCACCCCAGTCCAACGCCAGCATCTCCACATCATTACTTTTACATGGCAGCTTTCACAATCTGAGGATGCCCCAAAAAGCTTTATGACCAATAAAACAGGATGTACAGGGTAGCATGGTGGTTAGCATAAATGCTTCACAGCTCCAGGGTCCCAGGTTCGATTCCCGGCTGGGTCACTGTCTGTGTGGAGTCTGCACGTCCTCCCCCTGTGTGTGTGGGTTTCCTCCGGGTGCTCCGGTTTCCTCCCACAGTCCAAAGATGTGCGGGTTAGGTGGATTGGCCATGCTAAATTGCCCGTAGTGTCCTAATAAAAGTAAGGTTAAGGGGGGGTTGTTGGGTTACGGGTATAGGGTGGATATGTGGGTTGAGTAGGGTGATCATGGCTCGGCACAACATTGAGGGCCGAAGGGCCTGTTCTGTGCTGTACTGTTCTATGTTCTAATGTGGCGACTGTGACAGCCAATTTAAGCACAGTAAGCTCCCAAAAACTAAGGGGCGGGTTTAGCACACTGGGCTAAATCGCTGGCTTTTAAAGCAGACCAAGGCAGGCCAGCAGCACGGTTCAATTCCCATAACAGCCTCCCCGAACAGGCGCCGGAATGTGGCGACTAGGGGCTTTTCATAGTAACTTCATTGAAGCCTACTCGTGACAATAAGCGATTTTCATTTCATTTTTCAAACTGCAATATCATACAGATACTACTTCAGGTGATATTTATGATAGATAAATATTGGCCAGGACACCTGGGAAACTACACCCTGCTCTTCCTCAAATAGTGTGAGATCTTTCACATCCACCTGCGAGGAATGCAGTGATAGGGGAATGAGACTTGGTGACAGTTAAGGGGAAAGACATGCAACATGGTTTAAACATCTCATTCGAAAGATAGCACCTCAAGGCAATACAATCATCTCTCTATACTCAAAACTAGATTTCCATGCTCAAGTCTCCAGAGTTGCACTAAAACTGTGACTTTCTCACTAAGAGACAAAAAACACTACCCCGAGTCACAAGACAGAAAGGCGGCAAAAGGAAATTTTCATTCAAAAGAAACAGTAGTTTTAGTCAACTGGTTTATAAGAAATTTCCAAGCGGTGCTGTGAAAAAATGAAGGGTAATGAAAATTTTATTCTCAAACTTCAGAACGAGAAAATAGCAGAACATCAGCGTTTCCCTGTAAAGAACCCCATTTTCTAAACACAAACGCAATACCAGACACAATGGTGGTACAAGATTTAGAAGTGAGCGATTTACAGCTCTCTGCTGCCAAGTTAAACACTCTTGCCAACAGTTCCCACTTACCATGCCCTATTTGTACACAGCTATGACATCTTCTGGCTGCAGGAAAACCTACAAGGAAACAAACCTCGGTTAAGAACATTGACAGTCATCAGGTGGAGATAATGACATGAGAAATAAGCTTCAACTGAGTTCACAAATGGAAAATTCATATAGTTTTAAACCACACTATAAAGCTAATCTCCAGGGCAAATTTACACTATAAAGCTAATCTCCAGGGCAAATTTACACCATTAAAGGGCACATCACACTCTTACCATGTCCCAATCTGAAACTTCATCTTTTCAACATCGTGGGATCTTTTGAGCATTACAGCCTCGCCCCCAAACCCCTCATTGGCTTCAGAGCCTGCAGCTGCCTCATCCTAGTAATCTCGGGTCCTCCCCTTCCTCTTTCTTCAGGGTTTCACCACTGGACTGAGTACGGCCGATAAGTAAATATTGGGAACATTTAGGCAATAGTGACCTTAACGTACGATATGCCGCATGATAACAATGCAGAACATAAATATGATATAGGCTCGGTTAATAGATGGGATAAAAGTAGATTTTGACTATTGAAATTAAGACATGGGGAAATAAAATGGTCACTAGTAGAAACAGTGATGTAGAACACGGATTTGAAAACATTTAAAAAGTGCTCAGAGACCAGGAAAATATATTCTGTTAAATGCTAAAAAAATCTAATGGGACACAAGGAAGAAGAAAGAAAATAAAAGATGGAAAAATCAAGGATAAGGAAAGAGGTATATACCAAGTACATGGACAAGATGAGATAACGACAAGGGAGATAACGACATGGGAGAATGTGATTCAGAGAAGTCAAAAAAGAGCTTGGAAATCATCAAAAACAAAATGGAAAAGTAAAATATTCCACAGATACATAAAAGTCGTAATGGAAATACAGCCATTAAGGAATGGACAGGATAAAACCACAGGCAGCAATAGCAAAACAGCAGAAATCCTAAATAATGACTTTGCTTCAGTATTTATCAGTGAGATGGATTGGGTAGATATATTGCATTTAAAATCGAGAAATATTAAATAATTATGCTAAGAGGATAAAACCTCAGAGGGTGATAAGCGCAAGGGAAAAAAAGGAGCCAAGAGATTACCAAATAATCCCGTCAAAATGCAGGATTCAACGATCCTTCACTTTGGATACATTTAGCAGAAGCGACATATTGCAGACTTGCCTGTTCTATCTTGTGGTTTTGTTTGCATCTCCTCCCACGTATTCGTCTCCAGGTTATATGCATGTATCTGAAAATGAAATGAGTCTTGGATTGAAATCTTTGAGGAAGGGAAAGAAACATAAGAATTAAGTTTATATTTCAGCATTTCTCCTCATATTCCCTGTATTCCACCCACCACAGATTATTATAGAACATTGTGAAATAGTCTAGATGCAGACACTAGATCTTATGGGCTGGTTTAGCTCAGTGGGCTAAGACAGCTGGCTTGTAATGCAGAACCAGGCTAGCAGCACAGGTTCAATTCCCGCACCAGCTTACCCGAAAAGGCGCCGGAATGTGGCGACTAGGGGCTTTTCACAGTAACTTCATACTTGTGACAAGAAAAGATTATTTAAACCTTGAGAAACCCATTGAGGTGCCCCTTGCAACTCCCCAGCCGAGAATGTAGCAGCACTTTGAACTCCCCTAATTTCCAGAGTTACTCATCTAGTTTTTTTAAAAAATTTGTGCAACTAATTGAAAGAACAGTTTAGAACACACCCTTTACCAATTTAAATTATCCTATAAACTTGGATTTGTCTTCTAGTTTTAATATTTGGGATGATTCTGTTTACTGCTGCATATGATCTTTCCATGTTCAATCTATTCTCTTCCTTGTGCAAATATGGTGCTCATTCTTTCCACCAATGTTTAATTTACATTTGTTAGTGTTAAATTTCATTTGCATAACTGTTGTAAAATTTTAATTTAAAACCCTATATCCACAGTACCGTGCAGATTGGAAGCAACATCAATAGTATTTCATTTTGCATCTCCCTTCCCTGGTGGACCTGGAATATTCCACTCACACCCTTGTTCCAGCTGGACACTAACCAATGGGCATTCCATTCTGCATCATTACCTTTCTCATCCAGCCTGACATTCATCAAGTGGATACCAACTCTCCAAGAGCAGTCCGCTGCCGAAATCATTTTTTATTTTGTCTACACATCTCAACATTGTATAAATCTACCAACTTCCTGTCAGTTCCAGGATTGAGTGATATATGAGTGATCTCTCCCTACCTTATCCAGCGGATACGTTGTCCATGATGTTCCCCCTCCCAATATGTATATCCTTTGTCCGTCGTGTGCAATTTCATGTCGGTACCTGAAAAAAGTAGCCCCAAACATTCTTACTTAGCTGTGCTTCTATCCCTGCACCACTCCCACCAGCCACCACCCCTTGAAGCTGTGTAGTACAGTCCAGCAGGTCCATAACCATGGTCTGTAAACGGCAAGATCCACTGCTACCCCTGCTGGCCTTCTAGTCTCAATTTAAAGCATTCCAGCCAGGAGTTCTCACTGGCTCCCCATACCTAGAAACTGGACTTAAAAATTCCTAGCAGCCAAAGGCCTCCGCACACTCATCTTAATGTTCTCCTTCTGCCTTATGCCTCCACACACACCAAATCCTCCTCCAACATCAGCTTCTCTTTTTCTAACACTGCCTTGGCTTCAGCACTGTTGACCATTCAGCCCCTCAATTCTGCCCAATCCCCTCCAACTCTTCTTTTTTCAGTTTCCTGCACCAACATTCTCTACTTTTCCTGTCTCCAAATGGTTTGTTCTCAAGATTCACAACATACAATCCAGATCGACATACTGTGCCATAATGTGGTGGGGTACTGTTAGGGGTGCTGTCTTTTCATAGAATTTACAGTGCAGAAGGAGGCCATTCGGCCCGTCGAGTCTGCAGCGGCTCCTGGAAAGAGCACCCTACCCAACGGTAACACCTCCACCCTATCACCATAACCCAATAACCCCACCCACTACTAGGGGCAATTTTGGACACTAAGGGCAATTTATCATGGCCAATCCACCTAACCTGCACATCTTTGGACTGTGGGAGGAAACCGGAGCACCCGGAGGAAACCCACGCACACACGGGGAGGATGTGCAGACTCCGCAGACAGTGACCCAAGCCGGAATCAAACCTGGGACCCTGGAGCTGTGAAGCGATTGTGCTATCCACAATGCTACCGTGCTGCCATTGAATGAGATTTTAAAGTCTCTCCATGCAACCAAAGTCCGCTATCAATGGTACCATTCTAGTAAATCTCTTCGGCATCCTCTCCAAGGCCTCAATGTCCTTCCTAAAGTGAGGTGCCCAGAAAAGGGTGCAATCTTTCAGCTGAAAGCTTCTCTTTATATTTCTCTACATTAAATTTCATTTGACAGATGTCCATTTCACCGGTTTATCACTAGCCCTTCATGGTTTACAACACACCAAGTTTTAAGTTATTTGCAATGCAAAATTTGAAATTATGCCATACGTTCAAGTCCAGGTCATTAACACACAAATCACTTGGGCGTTTTTCACCTATTTGCAAGCAGCACAATGGAAAATAAATCCCGTTACTCTGCACTTAACAGAGAAAGGGAAATCTTAGGATGTTAGAGGCGAAAGAGGTGGAGTGCTGGTTCCCAAAATGCTGTGCATCTGCGACCTAAAGCTGCCACCAGGCTTAATACAGCCAGTTAGGGGCCTGACACACTATAGCACAGCTCGGAGTCAGTCAGGGGCCTGACATAGTCTACTCAGTCTCTCCACCGTGACAACAGCTACTGTGGTGTTAGAATTAGCAACATAACTGCTACTGGCTAGAACAAGGGTGCCAACACTGCATAAACAAACAGTGTTACAAAGCCATAAAAGTGGTTTTCATTCATTGGACTGGAATCACCCATGAGTTATAAAAGACTGAACAACAACATTTCAGTGACTTAAAAAGCAGCTTCTAAGATGGCCAAACATTTGTTTAACTGTGTTTGACAAATTCCAAAGCCATTTACACCAAGTCAGATTGTCTAGAAGAACCCAGCAGACAACACCACCTTAGCAGAAAGTGAATGGGTCAAGAGATGGACCATTCACACACCATCCAGGCCGCACCTGTGAATTCAGTTGTATGTAGAACAAACCAATAGACACTCTTTGAGAAGGGAAATCTTCCAGCCATAATTGAATCATGTTTAAACTATGACCCTGGAATCAACTGGATATGACCACGTTTGGGTAACTGGTCAGATGACGAGAGAGGATTGTGTGATGAGACAAGTAAACCCATCAGAAACTGGTTCTCTCCAGGCCTCCAGGAGAAGAAATGCAGGGGAAGGATGACTCCAAGGGGACACTCCATCATCCATCCTACATGCTCGAGCCTTGCTCGCTTTTTGACCAGCTTTACGCCATGGGCTGTGTCTAAAAATTAACCCTGCAGCTGCTGACCCCAGAAAACCAAACAAAAATTGTTCGCCAAAATCTTTATATTCAATATCTCGCACAATAAATGAAAGCATTCATGTGCTTTCCTGACCACTTGTGTCATCACCTTCAAGGACCTGTGGACATGCAATCAGAGGCTCTCACTTTCTCAACCCCTCTCAATATCTTCTTGTTTATTGACTATTCCCTTGCTTGGTTTGCCTTTCTCAAATACATGACCTCACACTTATCCAGATAATTCCATTTGAATGAAATGAAATGAAATGAAATGAAAACTGCTTATTGTCACAAGTAGGCTTCAAATGAAGTTACTGTGAAAAGCACCTAGTCGCCACATTCCGGCACCTGTTCGGGGAGGCTGGTACAGGAATTGAACCGTGCTGCTGACCTGCCTTGGTCTGCTTTCATAGCCAGCGATTTAGCCCAGTGTGCTAAACCACTTTGCTGCCCACTCAACCAAACCAGTGATATCATTTTGGAGTCGACAAATATCCATTTCACTATTAGCAACACTGTCAACTTGTGTGTCATTTACAAACTTCCCATATGATGTCACCTACATTTAAGTCAAAATCAATAATAAATATATACAACAGACAACAAGGGCCCCAACACTGAGCTCCATGGAACACGACTGAAAACAATTTTCCATTCACAAAAACATCCATCGACCATTACCCATTTTGGATCAAACATGCCACCATGAGATCTCACTTTTCGGATCAGTCTGTCATGTGGGACCTTGTCAAATGCCTTACTCAAATACATATAGACAATATCCACTACACTCCTCACATCAACTCCTCGTTACTATCTTTTGAGAAAGCAAGACGAAGATAGTGTCTGCAACAAAACCATGCTGACTCGACAAAATGGTCCCACACTTCCACTTCATCCACTTGCCCAATTTAATAACCCATGACTAAATCTAGAATTGGGCTTATTACATGCCGGCTAAAAAAAGTTCTCTTGAATGTAATAAGAATTTTTCACCCTCTGTGCCCTTCACACTGTTCGTATCCCAACTGATGTTAAAAATCTGTTGCGCTTAATGAGACGTAAACAAGATCAGAAGTTTACGATGACATTTTGATCAGCCATGGCTCACCTTTCGTCCGGTAAGTCACTAGGAGGGTTATTTGGTTTCAGCTGTATCCATTCCCGAGCTGTAAGGTCTAATCGGTGCAAATCTGTGTTGTAAACATAACCAGTTGTCCCACCAAATATGTATAGATAGCCATTTATGATCACCATCGCCTGGAACAGTTAAAAGCAAAGATGCACAGATGAAGGCGTAAAACATGTGATTAGGGTGTTTGATCCAAACTGCAGCTTATGTACCAAGTGGTCCCGAGCCCTGGCTATGAAGCCAGAGATTACATTTCTATTTTGTGTTCCCTGTTTGTTCACATTGTGTAGGACTCTAGGTTTAGAAAGGACTTAAAGCAACCGTGCTCCTACTGATGGCTAAATCCTAAATCAAAACACCAAGAGCTGTTAGTGCCTGCAGCTCAATTCAAATACAGTTAAACCTTAGGTGTGAACCCTCCGAAGCTACACAATATGTATTACCCAGAGGAGGCAGCAGCAACAGGCAGGCAAACTGGGGCTCCCTAAACACTATGGTGCACTAGGTCAGACTGATGTCAAGAAATCTGATCACTTTTCCTGATCTGTTGACTGGACATCACTTAATTCTTTTGAGATTCAGCAATGTACATTGTTCTCAGTTCCATGATCAACGGTTAGGATAAAGAGTCTGGGGCTGTTAGTTGCATATTACTGCTTTTTGCTATACTTTTTGTTATATTTTCTGCAAAAAATTCCAATAAAAAAATTTTTAAAAAGAAAAAAAAAAAAAAAGGATAAAGAGTCTCAGTGTCAAACAATAAGTGCTTAAAACCACTTGAAAATACTGACAAATCTTTCCTTTGTTAGCGAAGAGTGATCCCAACATCTACCATTAGAGATGGCATCTATACATGGTCAAAACATTATGGACAAATGCCTACATACTAAAAGAGGTGGCCATGGAAATAGTGGATGCAATAGTAGCCACCTTCCAAAATTCTGTAGATTCTGGAACAGTCCTGGCAAATCGGAGGGTGGCAGATGTAACCCTGCTATTTAAAAAGGAGGGATGTAGAAACCACAGAATTACAGGTGGGTCAGCCTAACATCAGGAGGAGGAAAAGTGCCAGAGTCAAATGTAATAACAGAATACTTAAAAACAAATCAACAAGATTAGACAAAGTCAATGTGAATTTATGAATGGAGAATCATGTTTGACAGATCTACTGGAGGTTTTTTTTGAAGATGTAACTAGTAGAATAGATACAGGTGAACCAATGGATGTGCTGTGTTTGGATTTTTTTTCTAAGAAATTTAGGAGTACCCGATTCATTTTTTCCAATTAAAGGGCTATTTAGCGTGGCAAATCCACCTACCCTGCACATCTTTGGGTTGTGGGGTCGAAACCCACGCAAACACGGGGAGAATGTGCAAACTCCATACGGACAGTGACCCAGAGCCGGGATCGAACCTGGGATCTCGGCGCCGTGAGTGCTAACCACTGTGCCACAGTGCTGCCTTGTATTTAGATTTTAAAAACTTTTGATAAAGTCCTACAAGAGGTTAGTGTGCAAAATTAAAGTGCATGTGATTGGGGATAGGATATAGACATGGATTGAGACAGGAGAGAAAAAAGGCAGGAATAAATGGGTCTTCTGCAAAGTGGCAGGCGGTGACTAGCAGAGATCAATGCTCGAGCCCCAGCTATTCAAAACATACATCAATGATTTGGATGATGGAACCAAATGTAATATTTCCACGTTTGCTGACAACATGAAACTTGGTGGGAATGTTGAGTGATGAGAAGGATGTCAAGAGGCTTCAAGGTGATTGACAAGGTGAGTGCATGGGCAAATGCATGGCTGGTGCAGTTATCCACTTCAGATGAAAAACAAGAATTGCAGAGCATTACTTAAATGCCGAGAGATTGGGAAATTTTGAGGTACAAAAGGGACCTGGGTGTCCCAGTGCACCAATCACTAAATGCAAACCTGCAGGTACAGCAAGCAGCTAAGGCGGCAAATAGTATATGGCCTTCATTGCAAGAGGACTTCAATACAGGGGCACGGATGTCTTATTGCAGATATACTGGGCCTTGGTGAGACCACACCTGGAGCTGTGTGCACAGTTTTGACCTTATCTTAGAAAGTATATACTCGCCAAAGAGGAACTACAGCAAAGTTCACCAGACTGATTCCTGGTGTGGCAGGATACTGGGAGAAGGAGATTGGGTTGACTGGGCCTGTATTCACTGGAATTAAGAAGAATGAGAATGGATCTAATTGAAACAAAAAAATTCTGACAGAACTGTGCAGACTGGATGCCAGGTTGTGGTTTCCTCTGGCTGGGAGTGGGAGGGGGTGAGGGTCTAGAACGAGGGGTCATCGTCTTAGGATACAGGATAGGCCATTTACAGCTGAGATGAGGAAAAGCTTCATCACTCAGAAGGTGGCGAACCTGTGGAATTCTCTACCACAGAAGGCTGTGGAGGCCACGTCACTGACTATATTCAAGGAGGAAATAGTTAGATTTCAAGACTCTAAAGGCGTCAAGGTGTATGGGAGAGTGCAAGAGTAGTGTGTTGAAATAGAGGATCAGCCATGATCATAAAAAATGGTGGGGCAGGGCCAAACGGTCTACTCCTGCACATATTTCAATAATGTATAACACTGCTGTATAATAATTGGCAGAGATATGTGATTAGATACTAGTTGATTTCCCAGTGTTAACACATTAAATTGAAGAGAATGCTTGGGTGTTCAGACAAGGCTGGGTTGATGAATGTGAATAATTGGACAGAAACAGACATTCATTTGAAAGACATTCATCTTGTCTTTATTTTCTGATTTTCATTACAAAATCTTAATGACTGCCCATAATGGAAAGTGACTGTGTAAACAGGCCAAGCTGTAATTATCCTTACCACCAACATCAATACTGTAGCAAAGAGGGCAGGAAGCATGCACAGGTATACGTTTTTTGATCTATTATATGGATATCAAAGCTGCCAGGTTTTGTCAACACTTTGACATATGGCCACACCTGCTGTATTCCCCCTCTGGTATCCTGCCTCAGTATTCCTTTATGGACAGGAATTCAGGAAAGAATAGACAGCACAGACAGGTACAGAGAAAAACTCAAAAGGTTGAGTTGTTCTTTTGTGGCGTCATCAGGTAGTGAGGTGGGTGGAGGAGGATGTGGGAGGGCAGATAAAAAGGAAATAGAGTGTGGGAGGAAACCAGAAAGAACACTGCTGTATGCAGTGTCACCCCTTAATTCATTCAGAGGCACAGCATCACTGACCTGTCCGTATATACGGTTGGGTTTCTTGCCTCGACAGTTGAGCAGTGCCCATCGCTTGTAATTAACATTGCACACATGGACATCATTCCCACTGCTCTCACCAAAGGGGACACCAGTGCCTCCAAACACCAGCAGGTTATTACCATGTAAAACAACTGAAAGGAAAAGAGATATTTTGTTTGATCAGCACTGCTACACCATCAAATTGCAACATTGAAGCCACAAATAAAACTGGACACAACTTTACAGAACAAGGGATTCTGTTAATCGGCAACAGCAAGAGATGTTGCAATTGCAGAGAGTTGGCAGCACGACCTACGCCTGAAGCTAGACTATCACAAAGGGCAGTGATATGCTAGAGAAAGACTTGTAGCCAGTGCTCTGCTTTGGTTTCATAACCCCAGCCTCTGCTGCTTGATCAGGTGCGAGATTTTAAACTTTTCACCCACTACATTTGAAGTGAACAATGTTGGTCCACATGTTGCTTTGACAATTCCCTAGTTTTTATATCTCTCCCTTTCTCTTCTTGGGAGTTTTTGTTAGCTGGGTTTACCTCTTGTAACATTGTTTAAATTACACGTTGTTACAAATGCTTTGGCTCCTAGTTCTATATAATTCTTTCAGTCTCTCCCACCATCTGACTCCCTTCTACTTCCTCTGCACCTCTTGCACACTTATCATTAATTTTGTATTTGTCTCCATTTCTTCCCCCCCATCCACTGCGCACTAAAGTATCTTTGGTATAAAGTAGATTCAATTAACTCCAACCTATGGTAAGAAGAGCAAAAAAGGTGCAGAGAAAATGGCTTAAGAGTCGGCTGTACACAATGCAAGGCAAGAAGTCAAAGGCTAAAACTAAATAGGACAAAAGACAAAGATAAGCCTGCGGACTTCAGGACAGAGGCTTTTGCTCATTTTTCCACATTCTCTGTATACTTCACAAGAGGCGACACGGGGTGTGGTGGTGGGGGAGGGATGGGTTGTTGGGAAGAGAGAGAAGCAAGGCTGTTTAAGTCGCATGGTTCCCACATCCAGATGTGGGGAACTGAAGGGAAACAGGGTGGGTGTGAGCGAAAGGTTCTATAAAACCATTAACTCAACACCTTAAATGTTTCCCAGTGTCACAATAACAGATCTGCACTGCAGACCCTGACATTATAAAACCTAACACACCAGATGCCAAATTACAAAGCAGCTCCAGGAGATACAACCCAGAAGTTCCACACCTCTCTCCAACCATCACACTTCAAAGAATTCCAGAGTGACAACACTAGTAAATAAAACTTCATTTAGTACAAATGGAAAGGGTGTGAGAAGTGGTGCAAGCTGCCTGTACCTGACATTGATGCCAGCTCCCTGGGCATGAACCCCTCTGTACCCAGTTGCTGCCAGGTGCCAGAGGCAAAATGATATCGCCAGAGTTCACGGAAAAGTGGGTAGTCTTCATTACCCGGTCCTCCTGACTCCTCGTAGTCAGGGTTATAGCCCCCGAACACATAAAGGCTCGAATTATCTGCAACACAGCGATGCCCACTTCGAGCAGGTGGCGATATGTGGCCTAGAAAACAAAGTGGGAGAAATAAAATTCAGCCACTTTATCAACTGACATAATTACTTATTTTACAAATAAAAATAATAGTAGCTTCTTAAAAAGGAGAAACTTTCATTTATATAAACACACAACTCCGGCCATCCCAAAGCACTTTACGACCAGTGAAGTACTTTGGAATTGTATTCATTGTTGGAATGAAGGAAACATGTCAGCCAATTTGCACACAGCAAGCTCACACAGGGAGCAACATGAGAATGGTCACAATCTGTTTAGTAATGTTGGTTGAGGGATACATGTTGGCCACAATACCAAAAAAAAAGCTCCCCTGCTCTTCAAGTAGTGCCATGAGAGGGAGCAAGACAGAGAGAAAGAGGGGGACCAGATTGCACTCAACCTAGGACCACCTGACTCAGAAGTGAGACCATCAATTGAGCCACAACAATTTAAGACACACTAATTGCATCTTGTGCCCTTAAAGGGACACATTAAACTTGGATACAGCTGCATATCCGATGCAAATTTATATCTTGTAGATGGTACATCTGATATCACACTTCACAAAAGCAAGCACTTCTATATAAACTCCCAAACCAAATTACTTTGTACTGGGGTTCAGGTACCTCTTTTCAAACAATGTCAATGTGGTCTCCAAATGACCCAAGGATCTGCATTAGAACAATTAGCCTTCAAATAAGATTATGAGGAGAGACTAAATCGGTTAGGATTATATTCACTGGAGTTTAGAAGAGCAGAGGGGGAGCGGGGGGGGGGGGGGGGGGGGGGGGTCTCATATACAAACTTCTAAAATTCTAACAGGATTAGACTGGGTAGATTTCGAAAATGTTCCTGATGGTGAGAGAGTCGAAAACTTTTAGGACTATGGGGAGGAAAAATTTCTTCACCCAAGAGAGCTGTGAATTTGTGGAATTCACTACCACAAAATGTAGTTGAGGCGAAACAGGGTGCAATTTCAAGAAAGAGTTAGATATAGCTAGTGGGTCTAAAGGGATCAAGGGTAGCGTGATCAGGGTATTAGACTTCATGATCAGCCATGATCATAATGAATGGTGGAGCAGGCTCGAAGGGCTGAATGCCTCCTCCTGCTTCTACTTTATATGCATGTTCCTATGTATAATCCACAAATTAAAAGAACACGATAAATCACGCAGTGTATGCCAACTACAGATTAATGCATGGTCCTTCTGCATCCTCCTACCTACTGTGTGCTGTGTCAGGGTGATCTGCTGGTACCTCCAATAAACGGACTGGATTCATCTTAAGCAAAAGGTAATGTTCTGGGCAAATGATCAGTGTCACTGGGAATCGGGCTTGTTTTTTTCTTGTCTCTAAGACTTTTGAAACTAAAGTGAAGAAACTGGTGGGCATTTTCACAAAGGATTGTGCTGTTATATCGCTTTCTCCCGACCATACAGAAGGAACTCCAGATAGTTCAGCACTAAGAAAGATGGGATTATGGATTTGTATTCAGTGAGTAAAATGGGGGAGGACAATAAATGTAACCTTTAGGAAAAGTTAATATTTTAACTGGATTTAACTTTACTAAACAAGAACTAAAATAAACAATTATAAATGAAAGTTTTTGATAGTTAGAGAGTGGGTTTTCACCGCTGGAAAAAAGTAAAACATCTAAAGTGGAGAGTCACAGAAATCAAGTAGGATATTTGAAGAAATTTCTTGACCCAGAGTGCGGCAAGAATGTGAATTGTTCCTACAGGTGAATAGCATTTAACAAAATCTAGACAAATACATGATGGAGAAAAGAATAAAGGGTTATGTTGACAGAGTTAGACGAGGAAGGATGGGAAGAGTAGAGTGTACTGGTTGGGTCGAACAGCAGTATATGATATGCACTCGCAGGTAAAGGAGGCTCGTGTTTTTTCTTGTGGCATTGACCCATTTCACATTTTTGTAACATTCGAGAGGCAGAGGGGGTCATAGATAGGAGCTTCAGGGACGTAGTTACACCAAAGACTGGAGATAGATGGGTAACTGTAAGAGGGACTGGGAAGAAGCAGTCAGTGCAGGGACCCCCCTGCGGTCATTCCCCTGAGTAACAAGTATACCGTTTTGGATACTTGTGGGGGACAGGGGGGACTTACCAGGGGTAAGCCATGGGGTACGGGCCTCTGGCACGGAGTCTGTCCCTGTTGCTCAAAAGGGAAGGGGGGGGAAAGGAGTAGAACTTTAGTAATTGGGGACTCAATAGTCAGGGGCACAGATAGGAGATTTTGTGGGAGCGAGAGAGACTCACGTTTGGTATGTTGCCTCCCAGGTGCAAGGGTACGTGATGTCTCGGATCGTGTTTTCCGGGTCCTTAAGGGGGAGGGGGAGCAGCCCCAAGTCATAGTCCACATTGGCACTAACGACATAGGTAGGAAAGGGGACAAGGATGTCAGGCAGGCCTTTAGGGAGCTAGGATGGAAGCTCAGAGCGAGAACAAACAGAGTTGTTATCTCTGGGTTGTTGCCCGTGCCACGTGATAGTGAGACGAGGAATAGGGAGAGAGAGCAATTAAACACGTGGCTACAGGGATGGTGCAGGCGGGAGGGATTCAGATTTCTGGATAACTGGGGCTCTTTCTGGGGAAGGTGGGACCTCTATAGACAGGATGGTCTACATCTGAACCTGAGGGGCACCAATATCCTGGGGGGGGGGGGGGGGGGGGGGGGGAGATAGTGCTCTTTGGGGGGGTTTAAACTAATTCAGCAGGGGCATGGAAACCTGGATTGTAGTTTTGGGGTACGGGAGATTGAGTGTATTGAGGTCAGGAGCACAGATTTGACTTTGCAGGAGGGTGCCACTGTTCAGGTAGGTGGTTTGAAGTGTGTCTACTTCAATGCCAGGAGTATACGAAATAAGGTAGGGGAACTGGCAGCATGGGTTGGTACCTGGGACTTCGATGTTGTGGCCATTTCAGAGACATGGATAGAGCAGGGACAGGAATGGTTGTTGCAGGTTCCGGGGTTTAGGTGTTTTAGTAAGCTCAGAGAAGGGGGCAAAAGAGGGGGAGGTGTGGCGCTGCTAGTCAAGGACAGTATTACGGTGGCGGAAAGGATGCTAGATGGCGAGGTAGTATGGGCTGAGGTTAGAAACAGGAAAGGAGAGGTCATCCTGTTGGGAGTTTTCTATAGGCCACCTAATAGTTCTCGGGATGTAGAGGAAAGGATGGCGAAGATGATTCTGGAAAAGAGCGAAAGTAACAGGGTAGTTGTTATGGGAGACTTTAACTTTCCAAATATTGACTGGAAAAGACATAGTTCGAGTTAGATGGGTCGTTCTTTGTACAATGTGTGCAGGAGGGTTTCCTGATACAATATGTTGACAGGCCAACAAGAGGCAAGGCCACATTGGATTTGGTTTTGGGTAATGAACCAGGCCAGGTGTTAGATCTGGAGGTAGGTGAGCACTTTGGAAACAGTGACCACAATTCGGTGACCTTTATGTTAGTGATGGAAAGGGATAAGTATACCCCGCAGGGCAAGAGTTATAGCTGGGGGAAGGGCAATTATGATGCCATTAGACATGACTTAGGATGTGTAGGTTGGAGAAGTAGGCTGCAAGGGTTGGGCACACTGGATATGTGGAGCTTGTTCAAGGAACAGCTATTGCGTGTTCTTGATAAGTACGTACCAGTCAGGCAGGGAGGAAGGGGTAGAGCGAGGGAACCGTGGTTTACCAAAGAAGTGGCATCTCTTGTTAAGAGGAAGAAGGAGGCCTATGTGAAGATGAGGGGTGAAGTTTCAGTTGGGGCGCTTGATAGTTACAAGGAAGCGAGGAAGGATCTAAAGAGAGAGCTGAGACGAGCAAGGAGGGGACATGAGAAGTCTTTGGCAGGTAGGATCAAGGAAAACCCAAAAGCTTTCTATAGGTATGTCAGGAATAAAAGAATGACTAGGGTAAGAGTAGGGCCAGTCAAGGACAGTGGTGGGAAGTTGTGTGTGGAGGCGGAGGAGATAAGCGAGATACTAAATGAATACTTTTCGTCAGTATTCACTCAGGAAAAAGATAATGTTGTGGAGGAGAATGCTAAGACCCAGGCTATTAGAATAGATGTGATGTGGAGATGCCGGCGTTGGACTGGGGTGAGCACAGTAAGAAGTCTTACAACACCAGGTTAAAGTCCAACAGGTTTGTTTCAAACACGAGCTTTCGGAGCACGGCTCCTTCTTCAGGTGAATGGAAAGGCTTGTTCCAGAAATGTTTATATAGACACAGTCAGAGATGCCCCGGAATGCGAGCACCTGCAGGCAATCAAATCATCAAAGATGCAGAGAGAGAGGTAACTCCAGGTTAAAGAGGTGTGAATTGTCCCAAGCCAGTTCAGTCGGTAGGCCTCTGCAAGTCCAGGCTTGTTGGTGGGGGCCGAATGTAATGCGACATGAATCCCAGATCCCGGTTGAGTCCGCATTCATGCGTGCGGAACTTAGCTATAAGTTTTTTGCTCAGCAATTTTGCGTTGTCGCGTCTCCTGAAGGCCTCCTTGTAGAATGCTGACCCGGAGATCAGAGGCTGAATGTCCTTGACTGCTGAAGTGTTCCCCAACTGGAAGGGAACAGTCCTGCCTGTTGATAGTCGCACGATGCCCGTTTATTCGTTGTCGCAGTGTCTGCATGGTCTCGCCAATGTACCACGCTTCGGGACATCCTTTCCTGCAGCGTATGAGGTAGACTACATTGGTCGAGTCGCACGAGTATGCGCCGCGTACCTGGTGGGTGGTGTTTCCACGTGTAATGGTGGTGTCCATGTCGATGATCTGGCATGTCTTGCAGAGATTACCCTGGCAGGGTTTTGTGGTGTTGTGGTTGCTGTTCTGAAGGCTGGGTAATTTGCTGCAAACAATGGTTTGTTTGAGGTTGCGCGGTTGTTTGAAGGCCAGTAGTGGGGGTGTGGGGATGACCTTGGCAAGATGTCCATCCTCGCTGATGATGTGTTGGAGGCTGCGAAGAAGATGTCGTAGTTTCTCCGCCCCAGGAAAGTACTGGACGACGAAGGGTACTCTGTCAGTGGTGTCCCGTGTTTGTCTTCTGAGGAGGTCGGTGCGGTTTTTTTGCTGTGGCGCGGTGGAACTGTCGATCAATGAGTCGAGCGCCATATCTCGTTCGTACGAGGGCATCTTTCAGCATCTGTAGGTGTCTGTTGCGCTCCTCCTTGTCTGAGCAGATCCTGTGTATACGGAGGGCTTGTCCATAGGGGATGGCTTCTTTAATGTGTTTCGGGTGAAAGCTGGAGAAGTGGAGCATCGTGAGATTATCTGTGGGCTTGCGGTAAAGCGAGGTGCTGAGGTGACCGTCCTTGATGGAGACGAGTGTGTCCAAGAATGGAACTGAATTTGGAGAATAGTCCATGGTGAGTTTGATGGTGGGATGGAACTTATTGATGTCATCGTGTAGTCGTTTCAGTGATGTCTCGCCGTGGGTCCAAAGGAAAAAAATGTCATCGATGTATCTGGTGTATAGCATCGGTTGAAAGTCCTGTGTGGTGAGGAAGTCCTGTTCAAACTTGTGCATGAAGATGTTGGCATATTGAGGTGCAAATTTGGTCCCCATGGCTGTTCCGTGCGTCTGGATGAAGAATTTGTTGTCGAAGGTGAAGACGTTGTGGTCTAGAATGAAACGGATGAGTTGCAGAATTGCGTCTGGAGATTGGCAGTTGTCGGTGTTGAGGACTGAGGCTGTTGCAGCAATGCCGTCGTCATGGGGGATGCTGGTGTAGAGTGCCGAGACATCCATTGTGACGAGGAATGTTCCTGGTTCAACTGGTCCATGGGTGCTGAGTTTCTGTAGGAAGTCCGTCGTGTCGCGACAGAAGCTGGGTGTACCTTGTACGATGGGTTTCAAGATGCCCTCGATGTGGCCAGAGAGGTTCTCACACAGGGTCCCATTGCCTGAAACGATAGGACGGCCTGGTGTGTTGGCCTTGTGTATTTTCGGGAGGCAGTAGAGATCTCCAATGCGGGGATTACGTGGGATGAGAGCACGTAGGGTGTTCTGAAGGTCTGGATCTAAGGTCTTGATCAGTCTGCTGAGTTGGCGGATGTGTTCCTTGGTTGGATCTGCGGGTAACTGCCTGTAGTGTTCCTGGTTGTCGAGTTGTCGGTATACTTCTTTGCAGTAGTCTGTTCTGTTCAGTAGGACGGTGGCCCCTCCTTTGTCTGCTGGTTTGATGACGATGTTGCGGTCTATTAGAATAGATGGCATTGAGGTGCGTAGGGAAGAAGCGTTGGCAATTCTGGACAAGGTGAAAATAGATAAGTCCCCGGGGCCTGATGGGATTTATCCTAGGATTCTCTGGGAAGCCAGGGAAGAGATTGCTGAGCCTTTGGCTTTGATTTTTATGTCATCATTGGCTACAGGAATAGTGCCAGAGGACTGGAGGGTAGCAAATGTGGTCCCTTTGTTCAAGAAGGGGAGTAGAGATAACCCAGGTAACTATAGGCCGGTGAGCCTCACGTCTGTTGTGGGTAAAGTCTTGGAGAGGATTATAAGAGATACGATTTATAATCATCTAGATAGGAATAATATGATTAGGGATAGTCAGCATGATTTTGTGAAGGGTAGGTCATGCCTCACAAACCTTATCGAGTTCTTTGAGAAGGTGACTGAACAGGTAGACGAGGGTAGAGCAGTTGATGTGATGTATATGGATTTCAGTAAAGCGTTTGATAAGGTTCCCCACGGTCGGCTATTGCAGAAAATACGGAAGCTGGGGATTGAGGGTGATTTAGAGATGTGGATCAGAAATTGGCTAGTTGAAAGAAGACAGAGGGTGGTGGTTGATGGCAAATGTTCAGAATGGAGTTCAGTTACGAGTGGCGTACCACAAGGATCTGTTCTGGGGCCGTTGCTGTTTGTCATTTTTATAAGTGACCTAGAGGGCAGACGGTTGGGTGAGTAAATTTGCAGACGACACTAAAGTCGGTGGAATTGTAGACAGTGTGGAAGGATGTTGCAGGTTACAGAGGGACATAGATAGGCTGCAGAGCTGGGCTGAGAGGTGGCAAATGGAGTTTAATGTAGAGAAGTGTGAGGTGATTCACTTTGGAAAGAATAACAGGAATGCGGAATATTTGGCTAATGGTAAAATTCTTGGTAGTATGGATGAGCAGAGGGATCTCGGTGTCCATGTACATAGATCCCTGAAAGTTGCCACCCAGGTTGATAGGGTTGTGAAGAAGGCCTATGGTGTGTTGGCCTTTATTGGTAGAGGGATTGAGTTCCGGAGCCATGAGGTCATGTTGCAGTTGTACAAAACTCTAGTACGGCCGCATTTGGAGTATTACGTACAGTTCTGGTCGCCTCATTATAGGAAGGACGTGGAAGCTTTGGAACGAGTGCAGAGGAGATTTACCAGGATGTTGCCTGGTATGGAGGGAAAATCTTATGAGGAAAGGCTGATGGACTTGAGGTTGTTTTCGTTAGAGAGAAGAAGGTTAAGAGGTGACTTAATAGAGGCATACAAAATGATCAGAGGGTTAGATAGGGTGGACAGTGAGAGCCTTCTTCCGCGGATGGAGGTGGCTAGCACGAGGGGACATAGCTTTAAATTGAGGGGTAATAGATATAGGACAGAGGTCGTTTTTTTACACAAAGAGTGGTGAGGCCGTGGAATGCCCTACCTGCAACAGTAGTGAACTCGCCAACATTGAGGGCATTTAAAAGTTTATTGGATAGGCATATGGATGATAATGGCATAGTGTAGGTTAGATGGCCTTTAGTTTTTGACTTCCCATGTCGGTGCAACATCGTGGGCCGAAGGGCCTGTACTGTGCTGTATCGTTCTATGTTCTATGTAGTCAGTATCAGAAGAGAAAAGTGAAGACTTTAACGCAAACCAGCAGATACGGAGGACGATCGCAAACGGATGGCAACTTTCATCTTCATATTTCAATTACAGCAGTTATCTCATTTAATTCGAACATGCTCACTACAATTTTCATTCCAAATAGAGATTCAAGTAGGGTGTTGTACACTGAAATGTGTACATATGGACCTCCTACAAACATATCCCTGATGTCTTACCAAATGCAATCATATACCTTGGAATCTGTTGCAACTACCTGCATACTGTGATGAATGTAGAAATGTCAGATATATTGTATATATTTCGTGCAGTAAGGATTAAAAGCCTGGGTTAGTGTGTGTACGACTGCTGCAGTAGTGTTTTTTATATTCCTGGTTTGCAACAGCTTGGCTTTTTGGGAGCCTGAGGTGCAATTAAAGCATCGTAAAAGGTTGGGTCAATTAATTTTTGCTTGTACTAAGAGGGTTCCTTGTGAAGTATTTGATGACATGGCATTTAGTTGGCAAGATGCAGTTAATGGGAGACGACAAAAGTTGAAGCAGTCAGGTGTTAAGGGCCAGAGTTTCAGATGAGAGCTGGAAGTCAAACCATGAAAGCAGTTTCTGAAGACTTCTGCTAGGGATCCTGCATGGTTCTGACAGTGTCAGGTCTCTTTCTGTTCTTTGAGTGGAAGTGAAGATAACAGTTCAGGGTCATCATCACTGTATTGATTAGTATTGTTTAAGAGACAATTTGTAAGTTTTTTTCTTGTATGATGTTAAAGATCTGTTACTACGAGACTTCCGGTTGCAGCTATGCGGAGCTAAGCTGCACGTTCAGCAGCTCCTGCTAAAAACGGACTTTGGGGCTCTTTTCAGGGCCCCCAACGGAGCTTCTTCGACGATTCCCAACGTGGGAAGGGGTCTAGAGTAGATCCCTAGGGTCCTATGGTCCGGACCAGGAGTGGGGTGAGCAGTAAAGCAGTGGAAGCGCCCCTGGAAAAGTGGGGGAAGGGAAACAAAATGGCGGCCGGCGGAGCCCTCGAGGAGCTGAGGCAGTTGGCGCAGGAGCAGCAGGGGACTCTGCTGCGCTGCTTCCAAGAGCTTAAGGTGGAGCTGCTGGAGTCACTGAAGGCTACCACCAGAGAGCTGATGGAGACTCAGACAGCCCAGGGGGCCGCTACCAGGAGCTGCAGCAGCAGGCCTCCGAAAGGGAGGATGAGGCCGTGGCCGTCGCGGGGAAGGTGGAGATGCACGAGGCACTCCATAAAAAATGGCAGGAGCTGGACAACCGGTCAAGGCGGAAGAATTTGCGGATCCTGGGCCTCACGGAGGGGCTGGAGGGGTCGGACCTGGCGGCCTATGTGGTCGTTATGCTGAGCTCGTTATTGGGAGCTAGGTCCTTCCAGGGGCCCCTGGAGTTGGAGGGGGCCCACAGAATCCTGGCTAGGAGGCCCAAGCCGAATGAGCCGCCACGGGCGGTGTTGGTGTGGTTTCACCGGTTAGTTGATCGAGAGTGCATGCTCCGGTGGGCCAAGAAGGAGCAGAGCAGCAAGTGGGAGAACACGGAGGTGCGGATCTTCCAGGACTGGAGTGCGGAGGTAGCTAAGCGGAGGGCTGGGTTCAACCGGACGAAGGCGGTGCTCCACAGACGGAGCGTGAAGTTTAGCATGTTGCAGCCGGCGCGTCTGTGGATCACCATTATTTTGAGTCCCCGGAGGAGGTGTGGGCCTTTGTGCAGGCCGAGAAACTGGACTCAAACTGAGGGTCAAAGATGGGGTTTTTGTATGATAATGTAATGGTGTTTAATTTTTGCTCTGGAGGGGGGGGGGGGGGGGGGGTTCTCTGTTTAATGCAAGACGTGTGTTGGCTTTAGGGTGGGTGGGGCGATGTCGTTATGTCTTTTTGTATGGGTCTGGTAGACGGGTTCGGGCAGGGAGGTAAACTGGGAGTGTGGGGAGCTGGTGGTGGGGATTGGCAATGGGAGTTGCCCTAGAGGAGGCGGGGTTGGGCAGGGCGAAAGCGCGGGCTTTTCTCTGGTTTCCCGCGCTGTGGGATGATGGGGGCAGGGTCGGGGCTGAGAAGCGCGGGCCTTTGCTGGCTGTTATTTTCCCGCGCGAGAGGGGTGGGGGGGGGGGCCTGCTGACGGGCACGAAGGAGGAGGTGTAGTCCCACGTGGGGAGGAGTCGGAGGTATGGTGGGCGTCGCCGGGGTCAGCAGAAGTTAGCTGGCTCACGGGAGTGCTATGGAGGGAGGGGCGTGGCTAGGAGGGGTCCTAGCCGGGGGGGGGGGGGGGGGTACCAGGTTGCTGAAATGGCCGGGGGGGGTTTGCCGCCGTGGGGAACAGGCCGAATGGGGGACGTTGGCCAGTGGCGGGCGTGGGATGGGCTGTGGCTAATCGGCAGGGGAAGGGGGCAGGGAGCCCTCTGATCCGGCTGATAACCTGGAATGCGAGGGGGCTGAACGGGCCGGTCAAACGGGCCCGGGTGTTTGCGCACTTGAAGGGGCTGAAGGTGGATGTGGCCATGCTCCAAGAGACACACCTGAAAGTGGCGGACCAGGTTCGGCTGAGGAAGGGATGGGTGGGCCAAGTGTTCCACTCAGGGCTGGATGAGAAGAATCGGGGAGTGGCGGTCCTGGTAGGAAAGAGGGTGTCGTTTGAGGCGTCGAGGGTGGTGGCTGACAGTGGCGGGAGGTATGTGATGGTGAGTGGTAAGCTGCAGGGGGAGCGGGTAGTGTTGGTGAATGCTTACGCCCCAAATTGGGACGATGCAGGGTTTATGCGGCGCATGTTGGGCCGCATTCCGGACCTGGAGGTGGGGGGCCTGATCATGGGGGGAGACTTTAACACTGTGCTGGATCCCCCATTGGATCGATCCAAGTCCCAGACGGGTAGGAGGCCAGCGACGGCTAAGGTGTTGAGGGGGTTTATGGATCAGATGGGACGGGTGGATCCCTGGAGGTTTGCGAGGCCAAGGGCCAGGGAGTACTCGTTTTTCTCCCACGTGCATAAGGCCTATTCGAGGATTGATTTTTTTTGTCCAGAGCAGGGGGCTGGTTTCGAGGGTGGAGGATGTTGAATACTCTGCCATTGCCATTTCGGATCATGCCCCGCACTGAGTGGACCTCGGGCTGGGGGAGGAGAGGGGCCAGCGTCCGCTCTGGCACTTGGAGGTGGGGCTGCTGGCAGACGAGGAGGTGGCCGGGAGGGTTCGGGGGTGTATTGAGGGGTACCTTGAGGCCAACGATAACGGGGAGGTCTGAGTGGGGACGGTCTGGGAGACATTGAAGGCGGTGATTAGAGGAGAACTGATTTCCATCCAAACCCATAGGGAGAGGGGGGAGCAGAGGGAGAGGGAGAGATTGATAGGGGAGATGGTGAGGGTGGATAGGAGATATGCGGAGGCTCCGGAGGAGGGATTTCTGGGGGAGCGGCATAGCCTTCAGGCCAGGTTCGATCTATTGACTACCAGAATGGCAGAAGCTCAGTGGAGGAAAGCACAGAGGGCGGTGTATGAATATGGGGAGAAGGCGAGCAGGATGCTGGCACACCAGCTCCAAAAGTGAGACGCGGCCAGGGAGATTGGGGGAGTTACGGATTGAGTTGGGAAGGTGGTGCGGAGGGGGGTAGACGTTAATGAGGTCTTTAGGGACTTATATGGGGAACTGTATTGGTCTGAACCCCCGGTGGAGGGGGGGGTGGGGGGGCGCTTCTTGGACAAGCTGCGATTTCCGAGGGTGGAGGAGGGGCAGCTGGAGGGAATGGGGGCGCCGATTGAGCTGGAGGAGCTGGTTAAAGGTATAGGGAGCATGCAGTCAGGGAAGGCGCTGGGGCCGGATGGGTTTCCGGCCGAATTTTATAAAAGGTATGCGGACCTGTTGGGCCCCCTGTTGGTCCGGACCTTTAACGAGGCCCGGGCCCGGGGGGGGGGGGGGGGGGGGGTTTGCCCCCAACTATGTCACGGGTGCTGATTTCCTTGATCCTGAAGCGGGACAAGTACCCTCTGCAGTGTGGGTCATATAGGCCGATCTCGCTGCTAAATGTAGACGCCAAGCTGCTGGCAAAGATCTTAGCCACAAGAATAGAGGATTGTGTGCCAGGGGTCATTCACGAGGACCAGACGGGGTTTGTGAAGGGAAGGCAGTTGAATACTAACATACGAATGCTCCTCAACGTTATTATAATGCCGGCTGTGGAAGGGGAGGCAGAGATAGTGGTGGCATTATGATGCGGAGAAGGCCTTTGATAGGGTTGAGTGGGGGTATCTGTGGGAGGCGTTGGAAAGGTTTGGGTTTGGGGAGGGATTTGTCCGTTGGGTGAGGTTGCTCTATGAGGCTCCGATGGCGAGTGTAGCCACGAATAGGAGGAGGTCGGAGTACTTTCGGCTGTGCCCTGTCCCCTTGCTCTTTACGTTGGCAATTGAGCCCCTGGCCACGGCGTTGAGGGAGTCAGGGAACTGGAGGGGCACGGTGCGGGGTGGGGAGGAGCATCGAGTGTCGCTTTATGTGGACAACCTGTTGCTACCTGTGGCGGACCCGGTGGGGGGATGCCGGAGGTGATGAGGATTCTCAGCGAATTTGGGGGCTTCTCTGGGTATAAGCTGAACCTGGGCAAGAGCGAGTTGTTCGTGGTGCACCCGGGGGATCAGGAGGGGGGGATTGGTAGGCTCCCACTGAAGCAGGCAGGGAAGAGCTTCAGGTACCTAGGAGTCCAGGTGGCTGGGAGCTGGGGGGCCCTGCACAAGCTCAACCTCAAGGTTGGTGGAGCAGATGGAGGAGGAGTTCAAAAGGTGTGATATGTTACCGCTGTCACTGGCGGGGAGGGTGCAGTCCGTTAAGATGACGGTGCTCCTGAGGTTTTTGTTCCTGTTCCAGTGCCTCCCCATCCTCATCCCGAAGGCCTTTTTTAGGAAGGTCAACAAGAGTATTACGGGATTTGTGTGGGCGCATGGGACTCCGAGGGTGAGAAGGGTGTTCTTGGAATGGGGCAGGGATAGGGGGGCTGGCGCTGCCCAACCTCTGTGGGTACTATTGGGCTGCCAACGCAGCGATGGTGCGTAAGTGGGTAATGGACGGGGAAGGGGCAGCATGGAAGAGGATGGAGATGGCGTCCTGTGTGGGCACGAACCTGGAGGCGCTGGTAACGGCGCCGTTGCCGCTCCCTCCAATGAGGTATACCACGAGCCCGGTGGTGGCGGCTACCCTCAAAATTTGGGGGCAATGGAGACAGCATAGGGGTGAAATGGGGGGCTCGATGGAGGCCCCGATACAGGGGAAACCATCGGTTTGTTCCAGGGAGCATTGATGGCGGATTTCTGGGCTGGCACAGGGTAGAGGTTAGGAGGTTGAGGGACCTGTTTGTGATGGGGAGGTTCGCGAGCTTGGGGGAGTTAGAGGGGAAGTTTGGGCTCCCCCGGGGAACATGTTTCGGTACCTGCAGGTTAGGGCATTTGCCAGGCGGCAGGTGGAGGTAGGCTCCCACTGAAGCAGGCAGGGAAGAGCTTCAGGTACCTAGGAGTCCAGGTGGCTGGGAGCTGGAGGGCCCTGCACAAGCTCAACCTCACAAGGTTGGTGGAGCAGATGGAGGAGGAGTTCAAAAGGTTCCCTGCCTGCTGCCCTTGTTGCCCCCACGTGGAGTACGGGACAGTGTACTCTTGGGGGTGTGGGTTGGAGGAGGGAGGATTTCGGACATATACCGGGTAATGCAGGAGGTAGACGAGGCCTTGGTGGAGGAACTGAAGGGTAAATGGGAAGAGGAGCTGGGTGAGGAGATTGAGGAGGGGACGTGGGCAGATGCCCTGGAGAGAGTGAATTCTTCCTCTTCCTGTGCGAGGCTTAGCCTCATACAGTTCAAGGTGCTGCATAGGGACAACATGACTGGGACGAGGATGAGTAGGTTTTTCGGGGGCGAAGACAGGTGTGCTAGGTGCTCGGGGAGCCCAGCGAACCACATCCATATGTTTTGGGCATGCCCAGCGCTGGGGGAGTTTTGGAAGGGGGTAGCAAGGACGGTGTCGAGGGTGGTGGGATCCAGGGTCAAGCCAGGCTGGGGACTCGCAATTTTTGGGGTTGCAGTGGAGCTGGGAGTGCAGGAGGCGAAAGAGGCCGGTGTCCCGGCCTTTGCGTCCCTAGTAGCCTGGCGGAGGATTCTTCTTCAGTGGAAGGATGTGAGGCCCCCAAGCGTGGAGGCCTGGATCAATGATATGGCGGGGTTTATCAAATTGGAGAAGGTGAAATTTGCCCTGAGGGGATCAGTACTGGGGTTCTTTAGGCGGTGGCAACCTTTCCTGGACTTCCTGGTGGAACGGTAGGGATATAGGCTGACAGCAGCAGCAACCTGGGGGGAAAAGGGAGGGGGGGGGGGGGATGGAAGAGAGATTGGGTTGGGGGGGGGGGGGGGTGTACATGGGTTCGTGGGATGTGGCCGGTGTTATCTCTTTCCTTTCTGTTGTTTGCTTTTTTTGTTTTGTTTTCGAGTTAGTAGTTGTTTTTGTAGGGGTGGGGGTGGGTGTTGCTCTTGGGTTTTTACAATGGTTATTCTGTTAATATTGTTTTGTCGTTTATATTTTGTGAAAATCTTAATAAAAATTATTTTAAAAAAAAAAGATTTGTTACTACTGTGTTAGTAATAAAGTTTGTTTTAATATACCCTTACTTTGAGTGAATTTACTCCTGGGGCAAGGTATCCTTTCCTCTCAGTCTTACAAAATTCAAATAAAATATTGGGGATTCTGTCCAATATCCTAGCCACTGCTGGGGTCTAGTCCGGGATCATAATACCACCCCTGGGATGCCATGCTTTAAACATTTGAAACACCCTGCCAGTGACTCAAAGAGGCTGATTACATCATTGCAGCCTTACAGAAATAGTAATAAACACCAGTAACCAGAAAATCTGAAGAGCGACAGAAAAACATTTAATAATCACAAAGTGTGTAACTTATTTTGAAGGAACCAAAGTTAACTTTGGACTTTACTTATCCAGCACCGAGGGCAGTACATGCACCCTCCGTTTTGGAAAGTATCCCCTTTCAGGTCCAGTTAACTGTTTTATTCAATTATCAGTTGCCATGAATGAAGTCAGCAAAAGCTGAAGGATAAAACAGGAAGGGTGGGCATAGCATGCAGCATAGGTTTTAAAATTGAACCTAATAGGATGTGAAAAAGGCACACTGTGAAATTGGTAACAAAGAACATTCTGACACTCGGGCATAATGTCTGAAATTAGGGCATAAAGTCTGAAACCAGGAGGTCCGTTCTGTCTAGATTTTTCCTGACCAATTTAAAGTTTTTGTTTAGGATTTCCTGCATCTGCTGTATTTTGCTGTTTTATCACAAAGATAAGTTACTGTGACCTGGAACAGTGCTGGGTACACTGTTAGCTTCAACATCCCTGACTGGGTGCTAGGGGAGGGAGATATGGGTAATTTAGAATGGTTAGAGTCATAGAATGGCTACAACACTTGGGAGGCCATTTGGTCTGTCATCTCTCTACTGGCTCTCTGCAAGAGCAACTCACCTAGTCCCATGCTCCGGCCATTTCCCAAGAGCCTTGCAAATATTTTCTCCTCTGATAATTATCCAATTCTCTCTTTTAAAATTGAAACTGCCTCTACCACAATCATAGGCAGGGCATTCCAGATCCTAACCTTCTGTTGCATTAAGGTTTTACTCACTTCACCTCTGCTCCTTTTGAAAAATCTTTAGTTGGTGTCTTTGGTTCTTGATCTTTCCACCAGTGGGAAAAGTTTCTCCTCATCTACTTAGTCCAGACCCCTCATGATTTTGAATACCTTCATCAAATCTCCTCTCAACTTTTACTTCTCCAAGGAGAATTATCCCAGCTTTTCCAATCTATGCATCTACGGAACTAACATTCCTCATCCCTGGAACCATTCTCATTAATCTTTACTGCACTATCTCTAATGCCGTTACATCCTTCATAAAGGAGGGCAACCAGACCTGCACACAATACCCAGTTGAGACCGAATAACTGTTTTATAAAAAGGTTCATCACAACTTCCTTTCTTTTGTACTCTGTTCTCTTTCAATTTGTCATGCCACATCCAATGCACATTTACTCCTACGTTCCCTTCCTCCTGCACCCATTTTCAAATTGTACCCTTTATTTTATACTACCTTTCCTCAACATCCTCCTGCCATGAAATTATAAACTCTAGGATAGAGTGCAGGTCCTTTGAACTGTATATACTTTGGCACCTTGTCCAACTGGGCACTTACCCTGTGTGAACCTGGAGTGCAGGCTGGCAACCGTGGGATATCACATCATGCCCTCGCCCAATGCATATGCACACTCACTAGGTATGGCTGGATGGTGACCAGTAGGAAGAATCCCAGCTAATTATCCCTCTAATCCAGGGATTAAGTCGATTTAATATTCCTGATGCCACACTGACTGAGAACAGCAATGACCAGAAACTGAAAATTGTACTTTCCTGGGGCGGGATTCTCCCCTACCCGGCGTGACGGGGGATCCTGGCGTAGGGGACTGGCGCCAACCACTCCGGGGTCGGGCCTCCCCAAAGGTGGGGAATTCTCCGCACCTTTGGGGGCTAGCCCCGCGCCGGAGCGGTTGGCACCAGAAGACTGGCGCAAAAAACCAGCGCCACCGGCAGCGGGGCTGGCCGAAAGGCTTTCGCCGGTTGGCGCATGCGCTGGCGGTGACGTCAGCAGCCAGCTGCCGCTGACGTCACCACCAGCACATGCGCGATGTGGGTTTCTCTTCCGCTTCCGCCATGCGGAGGCCGTGGCGGAAGAGAAAGAGTGCACCCAGGGCACTGGCCCGGAGTCTGAGCGGGGGCCCCCGATCGCGGGCCTGGCCACCGTGGGGGCACCCCCCGGGGTCCGATCGCCCCCGCTCCCCCCCCCCCCCCCCCAAGGACCCCGCTCGCGCCGCCGATCCCGCCGCCACCAGAGGTGGTTCAAACCTCGGCGGCGGGAGAGGCCTCCCAGCGGTGGGACTTTGGGCCGGAGAATCGGAGTGGCGTGATTCCCACCGCCGCCACTTCCCGGGTGGCGGATTTTCGGCGGCCCCAGGCGATTCTCCGACCCTGCTGGGGGGTCGGAGAATTTCGCCCCTGATCTGTATGGCTCAGCTGGTTAAAAGTACCTCAATCATTAGCATCAGGTACACAATCGATGCTGCATTTCTGAAATTGACATCTGCATAGGTTCTCCATCAAATAGTTTCACAGCAGAAGTCTGCTCTTTAACCATATTCCCTCTTCCCCAAATGAAGGGTCTGACAAGATTACCCAGGCAAGTTGTTCAGGTTATCAAGAATTTAAACATTCAATCACTAGACAACACATTTAAAATTGAGGAAGCAAGGAGCAAGAAGTCAGGCAGATCTAAACCAAACAGGATAAGAGTTACAAAAACAGATGTAAAGAACATGCACTGAAGTAGATGATAAAATGGTCGGTTCAAGGGTCAATTAAATGCAGAATGGAGAATCTGGTGGGGTTGACAGGCAACAATACTTATTCTTTTCCCTAAACAACAAATTTTAAATAGGAGATTTGCAAGTGAAAGTTGAGAATTTTTGGCTTTTTGGGGGCTGATTGTTAATCACTGGTCTTGATTACAGACTCGGGAAGAGACACTGAATGGCTTCTATTACGGTGACAAAGTCCTTGCAATTTAGAGGAGATGGTGGTATGGTAGTAACGTCACTGACCCAGCCTAATGCTCTGGGGAACATGGGTTCACCACCATGGCAGCTAGTAGAATTAAATTAATAATTCTGGAATATAAAGCCAGCGTCAGTAGTGGTGCCCATGACAGCTATCAATTGTCTTATTAACCCATCTGGTTCATGCATATCCTTTAGGGAAGGAAATCTGCCATCTTTACCATGTCTTGCCTACATGTAACTGAAGCTTAACTGCTCTCAGCTAAGGACAATCAAGGACAGGCAACAAATCCTGGCCTTGCTAGTGACACCAACATCCTATGAAATATTTTTTTTTTTTTTTTTTTTTAAATTGATAAGACATTGTCTATTAATTTTAGACAGCTCAGCACTGTCAGAAAAAAGTAGTGTCTGGACTGGAGATAATACTAATTCAGCCAGTGCCAACAAAACTCCATTACCAGTAACCCAGACTGCTTCTGCAGTGATCAAATTCAGTTTCCTTCATCTACTGTGGGGTCAGTTACTCTAGAGTCTTGACCAGAGATGTAAATTAAAATGGTACGCTGGTGTAAACTGGAGTGCTGACTGGCAAGGTTTCTTAAGAGGGGCAGGGCTTAATCACATCTTAAAGCAGAATTTAAAAGTTATGCAGGTTTATTCCTACAGGGTGAAAAATATAAAAGTCTCAATCTTTCCAGGAAGAAGAGTAAGTGTAAAGGAAAGAGAGGAAGCAAAGTGGATTGACAGAAGATAAAGTCTCACCATCTACACACTGCGACGTCTGCCAGTCCACCCACCTGTCTTTAAAAACCTGCAAGGGATCCTGAGACTGGGGCTGGGATGGGCGAAGAGTCTCCTAATGGGAAACCATCTGACTTTCTTCTTAGAGCCTGTCACCACAATTACCAGCAATGAGTCAGTCATGAACAGCAACTCATACAAAAAGGGGTCAAATCACAAAAATCAACGAGAGGGACCATGGGGTATATTGTCCTTCAGCCATGAATGAGGGGGGAAAATATACAAGATTAAAAGGGGAGGAGAGATCCCCATTTCAAACTACAAATGGGCTTTCTTCCTGCTCACTGGCAAGTGAAGCAAAATATACCCACACCGTTCCTTTCGGTCAACCTATATACATTTTGATAGAGATAGTATATAAAGATGAACAATTTCCAGTGCTGGAAGGATTAGTAACCAGAGGACACAGTTTTAAAGTGATTGACCAAAGAACTACAGTTGACATAAGGCGGGGTAATAGGTAGCAAATTGTTACAATCTGGAATGGACTGCATGAAGGATTGCAGCAGCAGTTTCAATAATTTCCAAATGGAATTGGATAAATACTTAGAATCATAGAATTCCTACAGTGCAGAAGGCCATTTGGCCCATTGTGTCTGCACCAACCCTCTGAAAGAACACCCTACCTCCCGTACCAGCCTCCCCGAACAGGCACCAGAATGTGGCGACTAGGGACTTTTCACAGGAACTTCATTGAAGCCTACTTGTGACAATAAGCGATTATTACTACCTAGGCCCTAACCCCTCAACCCCATAACCCTACCTAACCTGCACACGAAGGAGCAATGTAACATGACCAATCCACCTAACCTGCACATCTTTGGACTGTGGGAGGAAACAGGAGCACCCGGAGGAAACCCACACAGACACAGGGACAAAGTGCAAACTCCATGCAGTCACCCAAGGCCGGAATTAAACCCAGGCCCCTGACGCTGTGAGGCAGCAATGTTAACCACTGCGCCGCGTCCTTAGGAGAAAATGTGCAAGATTTCAGAAGAACAGGGGCAAATGACTATTTAGACAGCTCAATCAAACTGCCAACACCGGTACAATGGGCTGAAAAGCCTTCTCCTGAATTGCATGTTTCAATGATCTGTCACAAGAGTAGAGACAACCCAGAAAGTAGAAACAACTACTGGAAATCTCAAATGAACAAGATTGTGGGATATACACAGATCACCATGTTTTGGGGCTTGGGCTGGACAAATTTTTTGTGTATTGCTGGCATTTACAACTTGATGGGGAGCTGCTTCGCGATTAGTCAGCATGAATAAAAGGAGACGACGAGGAAAAAAATTCAGGCAGTTGCTAGCAAGTCAAGGGTTTTGCTAAGCTGAAGGCTTTGCTAGGAGGGCTACTGCCCTTTTGAAGTGACAGTGGCTGTGCCTATATACCCAGAGCAACTGAAACCTTTTAGAGGTGAGAGTTCACAATGTTGGTCTGCAAACACCCTGCCCAATGCCTTCTGGTGAAGACTACAATTAAACACTAGTCTTTTCTATGTAAAGAGCTTTATCCTCAGTGTCTGCCTTGAAGGAAATGAGGGCATCAAGGACAAGTTATGTTTCAGTGACTGATCCAGCAGCCGCAGACTGAGAAAAGGGACTGGTCAAAGCCACAATCCTTTGCAGCAAATTCTCGGAGACATAATGCAGTATTCCATCCACCCCACCCCCAAAAACCTTACCCCCAGCTTTGTGAAGTTTTACTAACTCGGGGCAAATATTGGGGCAATTTGGTCATGTTGCCAATTAAAATCTGTTTTATCAGCACGTGTTTTTGAAAGTATACCGAAACAACAGAATGTTGCTTACAAGTACTTAAAATAGCAATGTTACCTTGGACAAACAAGGCTCCAGGGAAAACAGGGGCTATTGGGTCTGTAAATATTGGTCAGGTTTTGTGGTGAGCTGCGAAGCAACAACACTCGCTACTGGCCTCGAGAAACACTGCCCACAAAGTGCTAGCAATCTCTGTAGCATGGTTTTTCTTCATCACAATCATAGTTTAAACCTATCACCAAGCAAAGGGGATGTCAGGGCATGCAAGAGTGATGCCAGCAAGCAGATAAGCAGCCAATCACATTGATGTATTCTCACAGCAAACCATCATGAACATCCTCCACTTAATTTAAAATTTCATACAGCAAAATAAATTATGATTGGATTGCACTGTTGCCTCACAGCACCAAATACACGGGTTCGAACCCAGCCCCAGGTCAATGTCCACGTGGAGTTTGTGCATTCACCTGTCTGCGTGGATCTCATCCCAACATCCCAAAAACATGTGCAGGGTAGGCAAATTGGCCGTGCTAAATTGCCCCTTAATTTGGGTGGGGGGATAAAAATTGGGTATTCTAAAATTTAAAAGATGTATACATGATTAGATTAAGGTAGTGACTAAAATGAAGATAAACAAAGCTTTTTAAAAACATGATAAATTTGGAACTTTTAATCAAATTTGATATTCCATAAATATAACTTCACACTGTGTGTGGAGTTTGCATGTACTCTGTGTCTGCGTGGGTTTTCTCCGGGTGCTTCGGTTTTCTTCCCGAAGTCAAAAGATGTGCAGGTTAGGTGGAGTGGGTCCAGGGAGGGTGCTCTTTCAGAGGGTCGGTGCAGGCTTAGATGCCCAAATGGTCTACTTCTGCACTGTAGGGTTTCTATGAATTCTATGGATAAAATTAGCTTTTCAGGGCCAGTGAGGGCGTTTTGGAGTAATTTGAAGATATTAATAAAAGCAAATTACTGCGGATGCTGGAATCTGAGACGAAAGAGAAATGCTGGAAAATCTCAGCAGGTTGGCAGCATCTGTAGGGAGAGAAAAGAGCTAACGTTTCTTTGTCAAAGAGTCATCGGACTCGTAATGTTAGCTCTTTTCTCTCCCTACAGATGCTGCCAGACTGGCTGAAATTTTCAAGCATTTTCTCTTTCATTTGAAGATATTACACGGTTTAAAAATCCAACTGTACCCCATTCAACAAGGTAACTCTTTCAAAGATTTTTAGAGCGAAACTTATAATGCAAGAGTGAAAGATCTTGGTCAATTCAATTGATTTTCCATTCATTGCAGTCTGGAAATTCCTCAACAGTGCACCCTCTGGAGAAACGTAGAATCACTGACCGTAACGTCTGTGTTGTTCTGTTCACGTGCAGAATCCAGAAGTTGCTGTTACTTTCAGTGGAGTAATGATGGTAAATGGCCACCACAAAATCTGGGCTCTTTCCTCCCCTCTCTTCTAAAATAAGCATTGGTCTTTCAGCCTTGGCGCAACATCTCCTTCGGGATAAATGTTAACACATTTTCTTCCCCTCCGCCCCAATTTTCCTTCCGGTTGTCGTCGTTCCTCCCCCTCCCCCCCCCACCCTGCGCGATGATGTCACTGCTTGTTGGAGTGCACTCCAATAATGCCAGGGGCCCTCAGCCAAGTGGCCATTTCCACATGGCTGCCAAGCCACAAAAGTAATGGCACGAATCAGCTACAGTATGCATGAAAGCCAAACCCAATATGTCCGAGTGCACTCGCTTCCAGTGGGCATCACTGGACAGTGATCATGAACCTTACCCCTTTCCTAACTGAAGGACTGGGTGACTAATCATGATGAACTGACTAGCACCAGCCAACACTGGGAATTGAACCTTTCACCTTCCTGCTCTAGGTTGCTCATGCTCCATTTTAACTTTGCTTTAGGTGTGTTGGCATCTGAGTATCAATAAAGAGCTCTACACTGTAGGAGGTACTGCCTTTCAGATCTGATGTTAAAACCAAGATCCATCTGGCCTCAGATAAATACAAAAGATCCTGTGGCACCATTCAAAGAGCAGCAGGGAGTCCCGGCCTTAACCCTCAACCAATTCAAAAACACATTATATGGTTATTTGAGAGATTATGCAGTTTGTAAATTACCTGTTTCATTTCATACATTACAAGTTACTTTGCACTTCGACTATATAATGCTTTGGGACATGCTGAGATTGAGAAAGATTTGTGAAATTTGTTCTTTATTCCAGCACTTTAAAACCAACACAGGGCGTCATTGAATTTCTGTGTGGAAGATTCGAAGTGTAGTAATCTTATCCTTGCATCGGATAGCTTCTGACCATCAGATCAAGGGCATATTGCTGGAGAACTGGGGAAGATCTACTTGCCCTCTTAGCCACGCAGCTCAGGAAAAAAAGAGCGGTGAAAGGAGGAAAAACAAAGATCATTCCCCCAAAATTCCCTTGTCTTTCATACTACCATTTACAGACTTGATGCTGTTGTGTAAAGTTTTGGAGATGACAATGGTTTTTCTTTTAATTTGGAGTACCCAATTATTTTTTTTTCCAATTAAGGGGCAATTTAACGTGGCCAATCCACCCAACCTGCACATCTTTTGGGTAGTGGGGGTGAAACTCACACGGACAGTGATCCTGACAATGTTTTTTTTTAAATCACTTGGTAAAAAAAATATTTGAAATCCTAACTATTATAAAAGAAAGCCAATGTCACAATGTTTCTCACCGGTATTAAGCATAATCACTTTGTGGGATGAATGTTGTAGCCAGACACTCACTAATCCAAGGGGCTATCAATTTCCTCTTTATTTATCCCTTAACCATCAGCAGAAAGCCAAGCCTTCGCCACTGAAGATTAGCACGCCCCACTCCCACAGCACGTGAACCATTCTGATTAGACGCCAAGTCAGAAGTCAGTTCTTGGGCCAATGTTACCCAGAACCAGTCACAATTGGGCTTAAAAGATGGAATTGAATGGAAATCATATATTTCCTCTTCTCTCAAATAGGGTGGCTGCAGAGAACAAGATAAAACTCTATGCACTGCACAAACTCTCTGGAGGGACATTTCTTTCCCATTTGTTCCTTATACTTACTATTTCAAATTGCAGTCTCAATCATGCTCAATCATTCCCTCATTACACTGTGGTTTTGCTACATCACTTCAGGAGGCTAGTTAAGAGTTAATCACATTGGTGTAAGACTGGAGTCACATTTAGGTCAGATGCAAGGACAACAGGTTTCCTTCCTAAAAGGACCTTGGTCAGATCCCACAATGGCCATTTTTGCTGATATACAGTTGTTTCGTTTTCCCAAATTATTTAAAGCCGAATTGAAATTCTCAACCTGCCCCAGTGGGATTGGCTTTCTTCTGGATTATTAGTTCAGTAAGCACGAGACTAGTGGACCCGATAGAAATATGAAAATGGTAACTCCCAAATCTTACCATTTTAAAAACATATTTCCTCTGAACATGCCTTTCAATAATATCCTTGACTGTTGACTACTTATAAACGTAGAAACAAGGTACAGTGGCACAATTGCTGGACTGCACTGAAAGTATCTAGTTTTTCAAGTGATACATCATTTGTGAAAGATAGGCAACAGCTATTACTTTGGTGAAAAACAACATGGAGAAAGAGGAGGAAAATGTAGTTTGCAGCAGTAAGCATTAAGTATTGATGGGGAACTGATTTTTCTACAGCAGCGCTGGATTTAATTACACGGCAGTTGAATGCGGATACTAGGCATGCATTTTATGTTAGGAATAGAGTTAATATGTCACCGGAATTTATTACGAAATCTTTGCCAAACTACAAAGACCATCATACTGCAAGACTGACCTCGCTTTCACTTGTACAGACATAATATGGATAGAGGGGATGGAGTTTGAAGATTATATTTCAGAATACACCCGATCTGTATTTGTAAGAATAAGCGGAGCATTAGTCAGCGTGTTGGCAACTCTCAGAATGGCCAACTGTTGGGTCTGGTTGGTACAGCATGTTTACTGAATGTTTCAATTCGTATTTCTAAAAATGTCTGCCCACAAATTTGTATTGTGACTTAATCTATTGGATCACTTCACCTTTTGGGCAAATGCTTTTGGCCTTTGCAATGGCATGAATTACCTTTTGAGGATGGAGGGGGGGGACCTCTGTTTGCAATGAATAAATACCTTCCTGCTTTGGTACCAGAAGGAATTTGACACCAGCATTTTGCTTAACAATGGAAGAGACAAGAGATTGTAAAATGTTGTCCAGAGTCAGGCTGCCATTCTGTCAACCTGCACGTTTGCTACTTTTAAAATAAGAGTACCCAATTTATTTTCCCAATTAAGGGGCAATTTAGCATGGCCAATCCACCTACCCTGCACCTCTTTGGGTCGTAGGGGTTAGATCTACGCAGACATGAGAAGAATGTACAAAATTCACATGGACAGTGACCCAGGGCCGAGATTGAATCCAGGTCCTCGGCGCCGTGAACGTTTTGCTATTTCTAACATTCCAGAAAGACTTTTTAAAAATGTTTTTACTCCCTCCATAACATTCCTTGGTTAGGAAGGCAGGCCTGAAACTGGGTCCTATTTCACTGCTGGTCTGGGTTTGCTGGTTCTTGATGGATCATGGTTATACCATTGCACTTGGCCAGTGGAGGTTAATGTACTTAAGCAAATCCATTTGAGCCAAAGTATTGACTTACAAAGAGGGCTATGGTAAGCCAGAACAAATGTAAGCAGTGGAAAATAGGAGGGCATTGTTGATGTTGATAAATACTAAGAGTCGCTATACCATTTTATGTCCAGTAACTGGTTACAGTTCAAATTGTTTGGCTCAGGCAAACAATCAAACTACCACCTTAGACCATTTCTTTTTTTTTTAAATGACAGAACTCTTTTCCTTTGACAAAGGCTTCCCATAATTGCTGGATTTAAATTAGTCTTCTCTATTTTTTCCAACTGCTTCAATCTAAGGCAGCAAGTGAATCCTGCCCCCATCAGTTCCTTTCTCTAATCATTCTGTTCCCATTTCCTATCCCCACGCTTACCTTGCATTCGGAATGCAGTAAACTATACCAAAACACTTCCTTGGGACACAATTTAGTAGGCACTGTGGAATCTCGAGAAGGATTAAGGACAGCAACCTAAAAGTGATTCAGGGGAAGGTTCAAAGAATGGAAGATGAAGAAAAAAGGCACAAGGATGCAGGGAGTGCATCCCAGTGTATGGGGTGGACACAAAAAGAGATGTGGGGCTGGCCTGGAAAGGAACAGCGGATGGCATATGCAGGAACGCTGATCTGAAGTAGTGAGGCTGAAAGCATAAGAGTGACTTTGAGTGTTCAAGGATTTTGAAGGTTACATTGAATATTTAGTAGAACGATAGAATAATAAGCAATACTGTAGTTATAAAGGAGATCTTAAAATATGGCAGATATTCACAATTGAAAATGGTGGTTTACAAAATATAGATTTAGTGTTTGGCAAATCATTAAAAAGGCATGAACTGTATCAGTAGAAAAACAAAGGTAGAAATCCGTTCTTGCAGGAACATTCATTGACTCAGCAGCACAGTGGTTATTTTACCAAATTAACAATCCAGACCTGCTGAGTTTTTCCAGCATTTTCTGTTTTTGTTTCCAATTTCCAGCTTTCACAGTACTTTGCTTTTATTATAATAACCCAAGGGATTGGATTTATGATCCAGAGACAGGAGATCAAATTCCACCATGGCAGCTGGGGAATTTAATTTTAATTAAATGAATCTGGAATAAAAAGCTAGCATTAGTACCTTGATCATGAAATCACTAGACTGTCATTAAAAACCCATTTGGTTCACTGAAATTCTTTAGCAAAGGAAATTTGCCATTCTTAGCCCGTCTGGCCAGATGTGACTCCAGAGCAACAGAAATGCAGCTGACTCTGAACTGCCCTCGGAAAATGAGCCCGTCAGTCATTTGTTGTTCAAGAGGCAGTTCACCAACTCCTTCTCAAGTACAACTAGGGATGTGCAATAAATGCTGACCTTGCCATTAATGGCCACACGCATTCACTTAATAACAAAATGTGGAATATTCCAGCACAAGTGAATATTGAGGCAGAGATTGGGCCATATTTGAGAAGGAATTGGATATACATTTGAAATGGAAGAATACAAAAATCAATCTTGGTGCCTTCTGCCAGAGGTATAACACTCCAGGATCTCCGCACGACTAATTACAGTCCCTTGCACATGAGATTTTAATTGCTCTTCCTCACTAAGCAGAGTCTCTCCAGCTCTCCTCCTTTAAAATGGTCTACAAAATGTACCTTTTTGACCAAGCTTTTGGTCATTTTTTGAATCATCTCCTTATGCAGATCAGTGACAAATTGTGTTTTAAAACGCTCCTGGACTTCCGGTTGCGGCTATGTGGAGCTAAGTCACACGTTCAGCACCTCCCGCTAGCAAAGGACATTTGGGCTCTTTTTAGGGCCCGCAACGGCGCCTGTTCGACGTTTCCCGGTGTGGGAGGGGACAGCAACATTCCCCTGATAGTGTATGGATTTGACCAGGAGCGGGGCGATTTAAAAAGCGGCATTGCAGCAAAGAAAGGTGCGAGGGAGGAGGACCAAGATGGCAGCGGGCAGAGACCAGGCAGCGTGGACGCAATGGACGCAGGAGCAGCTCCAGCACTGTTTTAAGGAGCTAAAAGCAATGAAGGCCTCACTCGATAAGCTGCTGGAGACACAGACGGCCCAAGGGGCAGAGATCCGGGAGCTCCGGCAAAAGGTCTCGGAGAACGAGGACGAGATCTTAGGCCTGGCGGTGAAGTTGGAGGCGCACGAGGCGCTCCACAAGAAATGGCAGGCAAGGTTCGAGGAGATGGAGAACCGGTCGAGGCAGAAGAACCTGCGGATCCTGGGCCTGAGATGGGGATAGTGGGACTGGGCCTGAAAATGGTGCTGCGCCAGAGGAGGCGGGGCCGGGCGAGGGGAAAGTGTGGGCTTTTTCCCGCGCTAAGGCTTGAAGGGGGCGGGGCCGGAGCCGGCAGGCTTTTTCTCACGCTGGGAGCGGAATGGGAAGGACGAGAGCCTGCTTGTGGGCAAGGGAGGGGAGGGGAGGGGAAGCTTTACACTGGGGGGGTCGATGGTGCGGCGGGAGTGGCCAGGGTCAGCAGGAGTGAGCTGACTCACGGGAGTGCAATGGGGGGAGCAACGCAGCTAGGGGGGACCTAGCTGAGGGCGAGGGGAGGGGAGATCCGGGTTGCTGCTGGAATGGCCAAGGGGGAGCTGGAGGTGGTAGAGGAGGTCAGGACGGGGGTCGGCCGCTATGGGGAACGGGTCGTGCGGGGGGCACGGGCACGTGGCTGGCCGAGGAAGGGCTATGGCTAATCGGCGGGGGAGGGGGGGGAAGAGTAGCCCCCTGATCCGGCTGATAACCTGGAATGTAAGGGGACTGAATGGGCCGGTTAAGCAGGACCGGGTGTTCGCGCACCTGAAAGGGCTGAAGGCGGATGTGTCCATGCTCCAGGAGATGCACCCGAGGGTGGCGGATCGGGTACGATTAAGAAAGGGGTGGATAGGGCAGGTGTTTCATTCGGGTTTGGATGCAAAACACCGGGGAGTGGCGATCTTGGTGGGGAAGAGAGTGTCGTTCGAGGCGTCGAGCATTGTGGCGGACAATGGCAATAGGTATGTGATGGTAAGTGGCAGGCTGCAGGGGGAGTGGGTGGTGATGGTCAATGTATACGCCCCGAATTGGGACGATGCGGGGTTCATGCGGAGTATGTTAGGCTGGATTCCGGATCTCGAGACAGGAGGCCTAATAATGGGGGGGGATTTCAACACGGTGCTGGACCCGGCACTTGATCGCTCTAGGTCTAGGACGGGCAGGAGGCCAGCGGCAGCCAAGATGCTGAGTGGGTTTATGGACCAGATGGGAGGGGTGGACCCATGGAGGTTTACGAGGCCGGGGGCCAGGGAATTTTCATTCTTCTCCCATGTCCACAAGGCCTACTCCCGGACTGACGTTTTTGTTATGAGCAGGGCGCTGATTCCGAGGATGGAGGACACGGAATATTCGGCGATAGCCATTTCTGATCACGCTCCACATTGGGTGGACCTCGAGCTGGGGGGGCTGCTAGCGGACGAGGAGGTGAGCGGGCGGGTCTGGAGGTATATAGAGAGGTACCTGGAGACTAATGATAATGGGGAGGTGCAGGTAGCGGGGGTCTGGGAGGTACTGAAGGCAGTGGTCAGAGGACAGCTAATCTCCATTAGGGCAAACAAGGAGAGGGGGGAGGAGAGAGAGGGAGAGGTTGGTGGGGGAGATGATGAGGGTGGACAGGAGGTATGCGGAGGACCCGGAGGAGGGATTGCTGAGGAAGCAGCGTAGCCTCCAGGCTGAGTTCGATTTATTAATTTATTTATTTTAAAATAGTTTTTATTGAAAAATTTTGATTTTATACAACATTGACGCACCTTAGTAAAATACCGAAAATAACAATAATATTAACAATCATATACATTCGCCCCATCCCCATGAACAACCCAGCATTTTAACAACTACGCAAATTAACACACTATAAAGTTACAGAATAAACACTACAATTATGCCCCCCCCCCCCCCCAGCGTTGCTGCTGCTATTGACCAAGATACCTATCTCTGAGCCAGGAAGTCCAGAAAAGGCTGCCATCGTTTATAGAACCCTTGTATTGATCCTCTCAGGGCAAATTTGACCTTTTCCAATTTTATAAATCCCGCCATGTCACTGATCCAGGTCTCCACGCTTGGGGGCCTTGCATCCTTCCATTGTAACAGAATCCTTCGACGGGCTACTAGGGACGCAAAGGCCAGGACACCGGCCTCTTTCGCCTCCTGCACTCCCGGCTCTACCGCAACTCCAAAAATCGCGAGTCCCCACCCTGGTTTGACCCTGGATCCAACCACCCTCGACACCGTCCCCGCCACCCCCTTCCAGAATTCTTCCAGTGCTGGGCATGCCCAGAACATATGGGCCTGGTTCGCAGGACTCCCCGAACATCTGGTGCACCTGTCCTCACCCCCGAAGAACCTACTCATCCTAGTCCCGGACATGTGGGCCCGGTGCAGCACCTTAAATTGGATGAGACTAAGCCTCGCACATGAGGAGGAAGAGTTGACTCTCTCCAAGGCCTCCGCCCAAGTCCCGTCCTCTATCTGCTCCCCGAGTTCCTCCTCCCATTTAGCCTTCAGCTCCTCCACTGACGACTCCTCCACCTCCTGCATTACCTTATAGATGTCCATCGTCCCCTGCGAGGGCAGCAAAGGGAATCCCTCTACCCGTCGCCTAGCAAATGCCTTTACCTGCAGGTATCTGACCATGTTCCCTTGGGGAAGGCCAAATTTATCTTCCAGTTCCCCCAGGCCCGCAAACCTCCCGCCAATAAACAGGTCCCTCAATTTGCTGATGCCCGCCCTTTGCCACCCCCTGAATCCCCCATCCGTGTTCCCCGGGATGAACCGATGGTTGCCACCCAGTGGAGCCTCCATCGAGCCCCCTGTTTCCCCCCGATGCCGTCTCAACTGTCCCCAGATTCTTAGGGTCACCGCCACCACCAGGCTCGTGGTAAACCTCTTAGGGGAGAGCGGCAAAGGTGCCGTTACCATGGCACCCAGGCTCGTACCTCTACATGACGCCATCTCCATTCTTTTCCATGATGCCATCTCCATTCTTTTCCACGCCGCCCCTCCCCCCTCCATCACCCATTTACGCACCATTGACACATTGGTTGCCCAATAGTACCCCAGAAGGTTGGGCAGCGCCAGCCCGCCTCTATCCCTTCCTCGCTCCAGGAACACCCTCCTCACTCTCAGAGTCCCATGTGCCCACACAAAGCTCAGAATACTGCCGGTCACTCTCCTAAAGAAGGCCCTGGGGATAAATATGGGCAGGCACGGAAAAAGGAACAAGAACCTCGGAAGCACTGTCATTTTGATGGACTGTACCCTCCCCGCCAACGACAATGGCAGCATGTCCCACCTCCTGAACCCCTCCTCCATCTGATCTACCAGTCTGGTAAAGTTATGCTTGTGGAGAGTCCCCCAGTCCCTGGCCATTTGCACCCCCAGGTACCTAAAGCTCTCCCGTGCCCGCCTAAGCGGGAGCCTACCAATTCCTTCCTCCTGGTCTCCAGGGTGCACCACAAACACCTCGCTCTTGCCTAAGTTTAATTTATAACCTGAAAAGGTCCCAAACTCGGCTAGCAACTCCATCACTCCCGGCATCCCTCCCACCGGGTCCGCCACATACAGTAACAGGTCATCAGCATACAACGACACCCTATGTTCCTCTCCACCTCGCACCAAGCCTCTCCACCTCTCTGAATCTCTCAACGCCATCGCCAGCGGCTCGATTGCCAGTGCAAACAACAAGGGGGACAGGGGGCAACCCTGCCTGGTCCCTCGGTAAAGCCGGAAGTACTCCGACCACCTCCTATTCGTGGCCACGCACGCCATCGGGGGCTCATATAGCAGCCTTACCCATCTAATGAACCCTTCACCAAATCCAAACCTCCCCAACACCTCCCATAGGTACCCCACTCCACTCTATCGAAGGCCTTCTCCACATCCAGCGCCACCACTATCTCTGCCTCCCCCTCAATCGCCGGCATCATGATGATATTCAGCAATCTCCGCACATTCGTGTTCAGCTGCCTTCCCTTCACAAAACCTGTCTGGTCCTCGTGCACCACCCCTGGCACACAGTCCTCTATCCTGGTGGCCAGGATTTTTGCCAGCACCTCAGCATCCACGTTGAGGAGAGATATGGGCCTGTATGAACCACACTGCTGGGGGTCCTTGTCCTTCTTTAAAATTAACGAGATCAGCACCCGCGACATCGTCGGGGGCAAAGTCCCCCCTTCCCACGCTTCGTTGAGTGTCCGCACCAGCAAGGGGCCCACTAGGTGCACAAACTTTTTATAAAATTCCACCGGGAACCCATCCGGCCCCGGTGCCTTCCCTGACTGCATCTGCCCGATCCCCTTAACTAGCTCCTCCAGCTCAATCGGCGCACCCAACCCCTCCGCCTGCTCCTCCTGCACCTTCGGGAAAGAAAGCCTGTCAAGGAACCTCTCCATTCCCCTCCTCTCCCCCGTTGGCTCCGACCGGTACAGTTCCCCGTAAAAGTCCTTGAAGACCTCATTCACCTCTACCCCCTTCCGCACCACATTCCCACTCGTCTCTCACTCCAGCAATCTCCTTAGCCGCATCCCGCTTACGGAGCTGATGAGCCAGCATCCTACTCGCCTTTTCACCATGTTCGTACACTGCCCCTTGTGCCTTCCTCCACTGTGCCTCCGCCTTTCTAGTGGTCAGCAAATCAAATTTAGCCTGCAGGCTGCACCTCTCCCCTAACAGTCCCTCCTCTGGTGCCTCTGCATAACTCCTGTCCACCTCCAGCATCTTTCCCACCAGTCTATCCCTCTCACTCCTCTCCCTGTGTGCCCGGATGGATATCAGCTCCCCACGAATTACTGCCTTCAGGGCTTCCCAGACCATCCCCACCTGAACCTCCCCCGTATCGTTCACCTCAAGGTACCCCTTAATACTTGCCCGGACCCTCCTACACACCTCCTCCTCCGCCAACAACCCCACATCCAACCGCCACAACGGACGTTGGTCCCGCACCTCCCCCATCTCCAACTCTATCCAATGCGGAGCGTGGTCGGAGATTGCAATGGCCGAATACTCAGCCTCCTCCACTCTCGGAATCAGTGAAAGAAATCTATCCGAGAGTAGACCCTATGTACGTGGGAGAAGAAAGAGTACTCGCGTGCCCTCGACCTCACAAACCTCCATGGATCCACTCCACCCATCTGATCCATAAACCCTCTCAGTACCTTGGCCGCCGCCGGCCTCCTACCCGTCCTAGAGCTGGACCGATCCAGTGAAGGATCCAACACCGTATTAAAGTCCACCCCTATGATCAGACCTCCCGCCTCCAGATCCGGGATCCGTCCCAACATACGCCTCATAAAGCCCGCATCGTCCCAATTTGGGGCATACACACTAGCCAGTACCACCTTCTCTCCTTGTAGCCTGCCTCTAACCATAACATACCTACCCCCCTTATCCGCCACCACCTCCGATGCCTCAAACAACACATTTTTCCCCACCAGAATCGCCACTCCCTGGTTCTTCACATCCAACCCAGAGTGGAAAACCTGCCCCACCCATCCCTTCCTCAGGCGGACCTGGTCCGCCACCCTCAGGTGGGTCTCCTGAAGCATTGCCACATCCACCTTTAGCCCCTTCAGGTGAGCCAGTACCCTCGACCGCTTCACCGGCCCATTCAACCCTCTCACATTCCAGGTGACCAACCGGATCAGAGGGCGTCCCGCCCCCCTCCCCTGTCGGCTAGCCAGAGCCCGTCGACTGCCCGCCCCAGGCCAGCACCCCCTGCTCGACCCCGTCCCCATAGCGACAACCCCTCACCTCTGTCCCCGAGTTCGATTTATTGACCACCAGGGAGGCGGAGGCGCAGGCACAGTGGAGGAGGGCGCAGGGGGCGGTATATGAATACTGAGAAAAGGCGAGCCGGATGCTGGCGCACCAGCTTCGGAAGCGGGAGGCAGCTAGGGAGATCGGTGGAGTTAGGGATGGAAGAGGGAGCACGTTACGAAATGCGGTGGGTGTCAATGGGGTCTTTAGGAGCTTTTACGAGGAACTGTACCGGTCTGAGCCCCCATTGGAGGAGGGAGGGATGGGTCGCTTCCTAGACCTGCTGAGGTTTCCGAGAGTGGAGGAGGAGCAGGTGGCGGGGTTGCGGGCGCAGGTTGGACTGGAGGAGCAGGTCAAAGCGATAGGGAACATGCAGACGGGGAAGGCACCAAGGCCAGATGGGTTCCCGGTTGAATTTTACAAGTATTTGGACCTGCTGGGCCTGCTGTTGGTAAGGACCTTCAACGAGGCAAGGGAAGGGGGTCTCTGCCCCCGACAATGTCTACGGCGCTGATCTCCTTGATCCTGAAGCAGGACAAGGATCCCCTACAGTGTGGGTCATATAGGCCAATCTCACTCCTAAATGTAGATGCAAAGTTGCTGGTAAAGATTTTGGCCATGAGGATAGAAGACTGTGTGCCACAGGTCATACATGAGGATAAGACGAGGTTTGTGAAAGGGAGGCAGTTGAATGCTAATGTACGGAGGCTTTTTAATGTTATAATGATGCCGGCAGTGGAAGGGGAAGCGGAGATAGTGGTGGTGATGGATGCAGAGAAGGCCTTTGATAGGGTGGAATGGGGGTACCTGTGGGAGGTGTTGAAAAGGTTCGGGTTTGGGGATGGGTTCGTCAGGTGGGTGAGGCTGCTATATGAGGCCCCGATGGAGAGTGTGGCTACGAACAGAAGGAGGTCAGAGTATTTCCGGTTGCACCAGGGGACAAGGCAGGGGTGTCCCCTATCCCCCCTGCTCTTTGCGCTGGCGACTGAACCCCTGGCCATGGCGCTGAAGGAGTCGAGGAACTGGAGGGGGATAGTTGGGGGGGGGGGGGGGGGGGGCCATCGGCTGTCGCTTTATGCGGGTGACCTGCTGCTATATGTGGCGGACTCGGTGGGGGGAATGCCGGAGGTGATGAGGATCCTTAGGGAGTTTGGGGATTTCTCCGGGTACAAGTTCAATATGGGAAAGGGCGAGCTGTTCGTAGTGCACCCAGGGGACCAGGGAGAGGTGGATTGGTGAGCTCCCGTTAAAAAAGACAGAGGGGAGTTTTAGGTACCTGGTGGCTCGGAGCGGGGGGGGGGGCGGCAATGCATAAGCTTAACTTCACGAGGCTAGTGGAGGGGTTTAAGAGGTGGGACGTGCTGCCACTCTCCCTGGCGGACAGGGTGCAGTCAGTCAAAATGTCAGTGCTCCCGAGGTTTTTGTTCTTGTTCCAGTGCCTCCCTATCCTGATCCCCAAGGCCTTTTTCAGGCAGGTGAACAGGAGCGTTATGGGGTTTGTGTGGGCGCAGAAGACCCCAAGGTTGAGAAGGGTGTTCCTGGAGCAGAGTAGGGATAGGGGGGGTTGGCGCTGCCTAACCTCTGTGGGTATTATTGGGCTGCCAATGTGGCGATGATACGCAAGTGGGTGATGGAGGGGGAGGGGCAGCATGGAAGAGGTTGGATATGGCGTCCTGTGTGGGCACGAGCCTCAAGGCGCGGGTGACGGCGCCGCTGTCGCTTCCTCCAACAAGGTATACCATGAGCCCGGTGGTGGCAGCTACCCTCAAAATTTGGGGGCAATGGAGGCGGCACAGATGGGAGGTGGAGGCTTCGGTGCGGTCCCCGATACGGGGGAACCACTGGTTTGTCCTGGGGAGAATGGACAGAGGGTTTGTGAGTTGGCACAGGCAGGTATTAGAAGGATGGGGGACCTGTTTGTGGATGGGAAGTACGCGAGCCTGGGCGAGCTGGAGGGGAGGTTCGGCCTCACCCCGGGAACACCTTCAGATATATGCAGGTAACGGCGTTTGTTAAGACGACAGGTGGTGGAGTTCCCACTGCTGCCGCCACAAGGGGTTCAGGATAGGGTGCTTTCGGGGACGTGGGTTGGAGAGGGGTGGATCTCGACAACGTATCAGGTGATGCAGGTGGAGGAGGAGGCCTCGGTGGAGGAGCTGATGGGTAAGTGGGAGGAGAGTTGGGCGAGGAGATCGGCGAGAGGACGTGGGCGGATGCCCTGGGGAGGCTGAATTGCTCCTCCTCCTCTTGCGCGAGGCTCAGCTTAATACAATTCAAGGTGCTGCATCGGGCGCACATGACCAGGGCAAGGCTGAGCCGGTTCTTTGGGAGAGAGCTCAAGTCTATCAGGTGCTCAGGGAGCCCAGCAAACCACACCCACATGTTCTGGGCATGCCCAGTGCTGGAGGGCGTTTGGAGGGGCATCGCGGAGACGATGTCTAGGGTGGTTAGTTCCAGGGTTGAGCCGGGCTGCGGGCTCGCAATATTTGGGGTGGCAATGGAGCCAGGAGTGCAGGAGGTGAAAGAGGCCGGTATTCTGGCCTTTGCATCCCTGGTAGGCCTTCTCCAGTGGAAGGATAGGAGGCCCCCGGCCGTGGAATCCTGGGTCAACGATATGGCTGGGTTAATCTAATTGGAGAGGGTCAAATTTACCTTAAGGGGGTCGGTGCAAGGGTTCTTCAGGCGGTGGCAACCGTTTCTAGACTTCCTGGCGGAGCGTTAGGTGATGGTCAGCAACAGCAGCAACCAAGGGTTTGTTTGTTTTTCTTGATTGGGCATGTATATTTGTCTTCATGTTAATTATTTCTGTTAATTTATTATTTGTGTATACGGCGGGGGGGGGGGGTGGGGGGGGGGGTGTTGTTCTTATTTCTGTGTTTTTGTTGGTGAAAATTTTTGAAAACTTGAATAGAAATCGCTCTTGAAACACCTTGGGAGAGTTTACTGCATTAACGGTGCTATGTAAATGCGAGTTGTTGTTGATGAAGTATGTACAGCCCTAGAAGAAAAGCTAGCATCAGTGTAAGAAACTGACTGATGGGTAGGAAGCTGCAGATAAATGATGGAGGAACAGGAAAAAACAGCACCAAGCGGCAGGTCATAGGTTTGCTGTTGAAACCATTAATGCTCAGAGACTCGAGTGTGGACACTCAATGGAAGGTAGATTGTGACCTACTTTGATGCATAAAAGAGCAAATGACTGAAGAAATGTGATAAAAGCACAAGCAAGAGCATGGAAAAAAGGAGGAAACATATCTCTCATCTAATTGTTGCAATGATTTGATAGTTTATGCATTTGCAGAATTTCTTATTCAGCCCAACCTACAACTGTCAAAATGAGAATTATACAAATATCTTGTGGCACCCTACCCAGAGCTTGTTCTGCATAGTGCAGACAAAATTGTAGCTTAGGAAACATATCATTCATTAACCCATGTACAAATTCATCCTTGCTCAAGAATAATCAATTCAACTCTAGCTTAGTTACAAATCTAACTGATATTAACTGGTGAGTTTATTCATTGGTCAGTTAAGAGTATGCAGATGCTGTGCCTCTAACATTTTATTTTGCTGGAGAATTTGGCTATACGTCAAATTACTACTTTTTAAAAATGCTGCTCCCTTCTGATATGGCACAGAAGGCAATGATTAGGTAGTATGTGACAGACAAGACAGGAAGTGCAGCACAAAATGGTAAATGGACATACTAGCAAATCTCTTGAGGGATTATCCATAGTATAAGAGGATACATTTTTATAACAATAAGCATGTTATCAACAAACTGACTGTGGAAAGTGTTACAGGAAACGTAACACTAACAGGGATTGCATGCCAAACTCTCTACTTGTAACATTAGAGATACACACAAGGTCTATGTACAACTAGGTATTTAGCAGTATAGTCCACACAGACACCCTTTGTGTAAAGTAGAGGGACTCAAAACTATACAGTATTCTTGACATCAAAATAAAGGGAAACCTGTTTCCACTGTTAGGCCAGTTAGTAACCAGATAGATTTGCCCAACAAGGAGTGGAAGCAGGCCCAATAATTTTCAGACTGGAATTGTATACATGGTTAAAAATACAAACAAAGAGAGTAGGCCATTTAGCCACTCGAGCCTTCTCTGCCATTCAATATCATGTCTGATCTGATAGTAACCTCAAATCTGCACCTCACCTAAACCCGCATCATTGCCTTGCTTACCAAGAATCTATCCACCACTGCCTGAAAAATATTCAAAGACTCTGCTCCACCATCTTTGCAGGAAGAGTTCCAAATACTCGACCTCCAGTGAAATAAATGTCAAATTTCCATTTTAAATGGGCAATGCCTTATTTATTTATTTTTTTTTTTTTAAAACAGTGACTCCTCGTTCTAGATATTCCCCACAAGAGAACGCTCCCTCTCCACATCCATCCTGTCAAGACCCTTCAGGATCACGTTTCAATTAAGTTGCCTCTTATCCTTTTGAACTCCAGCGGATACAAGCCTAACCTGTCCAACCTTCCCTCACACGACAACCCACTATTTCCAGGTATCCAAACAGCTTTCAACATATTTACATCTTTCCTTAAAAAAGGTGACCAATGGGAGGAGGAGCTAGATGGGGAAATGGAGGACGGGTTGTGGGCAGAGGCCCCGAGTAGGGTAAATTCGACCGCGACATGTGCCAGGCTCGGGCTGATTCAATTTAAGGTCGTTCACCGGGCCCATATGACGGTGGGTCGGATGAGCAAATTCTTTGGGATAGAGGACAAATGCGCTAGGTGCGCGGGAGGACCAGCGAACCACGTTCACATGTTTTGGGCATGCCCTAAGCTGAGGGGGTACTGGGAGGGATTTGCGGACGTCATGTCCCGGGTGCTAAAAACAAGGGTGGCGATGGGTCCAGGGGTGGCAATTTTTGGGGTTTCGGAAGACTCGGGAGTCCAGGGGGAGAAAGAGGCTGATGTTTTGGCCTTTGCTTCCCTGATAGCCCGGCGACGAATACTATTGGCGTGGAGGGACTCAAAGCCCCCGAAGACTGAGTTGTGGCTTGCGGACATGTCGAGTTTCCTGGGTATGGAAAAAATCAAGTTCGCCTTGAGGGGATCTGTACAGGGGTTCGCCAGGAGGTGGCAACCATTTATTGACTTCTTTGCGAGAGAGTGAGCATCAGCAGGGGGTGGGGGGAGGGGGTAGACTAGAGTAGAATAGGAGGGATAAAATGGCGGGTAGTACCGGTGGGAGAGGAGCGGGCTTGTGCAGTATGTTACGATTGAAGTATTGAAAGTACATGGATGTTTGTACATTTTTGCTTTCTTTCTGTTGATGTCTGTAACTGTTTACAAAGCCAAAAACTACCTCAATAAAATTGTTTATTAAAAAAAATGTGACCAATACTGTACACAGTACTTCAAATGTGGTCTCACTAGTGCCCTATACTACTGAAGCATAACCTCCGTACTTTTATATTCAATTACCCTCGTAATAAATAACATTCTATGAGCCTTCTTAATTACTGGTTGTACCTGCATTCTAGCCTTTTGTGAATCATTCACTAGGAAACCCAGGTTCATCTGCATCCAAGAATTCTGCAATCTTTCACTATTCAAATATGCTTTGTTTAATTCTTCCTGCCAAAATGGACGATTTCTCATTTTGCCAAAATATACCACACCATTTGACAGATTAAATTGCTTCAAACTCACTTAACTTCAATCTATATATTTTTGTAGCCTTATGCCCTCCTGACAACTTAGTTTCCGACCTTTGTGTCATCAGAAAATTTGGCAATCAAGTGCCTTTTGGAACTCCAAGTACAGTACATCCACAAGTTCATGTTACACACTCAGAGCTCCAGAACATTGGTAAAACATGATTTTAGGGGCTGGTTTAGCACAGGGCTAAATCACTGGTTTTGAAAGCAGACCAAGGCAGGCCAGCAGCACAGTTCAATTCCCGTACCAGCCTCCCGAACAGACGCCGGATTATGGCGACTAGGGGCTTTTCACAGTAACTTCATTTGAAGCCTACTTGTGACAATAAGCAATTTGCATTTCATTTCATTTCACAAAACCATTTTGACTCTGCCTGTTTATCTTCAACTCCTGCAAGTGCTCTGCTATAACTTCCCTAATAATAGCTCAACATTTTTCCTAACTGGCCAAAGTTTTCAGCTGTGCCCCACCCTTTTTGAATAATGGCTTCACATTTGCTATCTTTCAATCTAATGGGACCTTCCCCAAATCCAACAAGTTTTGGAAAATTAAAACCACTACTTTAACTATTTCACTATACACACACTTATTTTAAGAACTTCAGATGATTCCATCAGGACCCAAGCTCTTGTCAGCTGGATGGTAGGACTGTCATACGAGGAGAGACTAAATCAGTTATGATTATATTCTTGGGAGTTTAGAAGGGTGGGAGGGTTTCATACAAACTTATCAAATTCTAACAGGATTAGACAGGGCAGATTCAGAAGGGGGGGGGGAAAGAGAGATCAGGGTATTAGATTTGATGATCACAATGCATCACTTTTCTGGTGACCTCTCCGAACTGTCTGGGTTCCTCCCTCCATTCCAGTACCTAGTTTATAGCTGCTTTTGGGACATTACTTGTATCCTCTATGGTGCAGACTGATGCAAAATTTCTGTTCAATTCATCTGTCATCTCCTTGTTTTCCATGATCAATTCTCCGGATTCATTTCAATGCTCACTTTGTTAACTTTCTTTTCAAGATATTTATAAAGCTGTTGCTATCTGCTTTTATATTTCTGATGAGCTTTCGCTCACTCTAATATTTCCCTCTTTATTAATTTTTAAATCATCCTTTGCTGCTCACTATGAAAAAAAAATGAACTGAAAATCGCTTATTGTCACAAGTAGGCTTCAAATTAAGTTACTGTGAAAAGCCTAGTCGCCACATTCCGGGGCCTGTTCAGGGAGGCTGTTACGGGAATCGAACCGTGCTGCTGGCCTGCTTTCAAAGCCAGCAATTTAGCCCTGTGCTAAACAGCCCCTAGATTGATTTGAAGGCAGTTATGTCTGATGGAGAGAGAGCAGTTTAGGTGTATATTCTCTACAATTTAGAAGAGAGAGGAACAATCAAATGGAGGTATACAAGATGATAAAGTATGGACAAAGTAGACGTGGAACAGGTGCTTCCTCTAGAATGAGGGGTCATAGTCTCAGGATAAGGGGTAGCAAATTTAAAATAGAGACGAGGAGAAACTACTTCTCCCAAAGGGTTATGAATCTATTGAATGTGCTGTCGAGTGCAGTGGATGCTGGGACAGTGAGTAAATCTGAGGAGCAAGACAGATTTTTAAATTGATAATGAGCTGAAGGGTTAGAGAGAACAGGCAGGGCAGTGGAGTTGCCGCCATGATAAAAACAGCCATGATCATATTGAACGGTGGAGCAGGCTCAAGAGGCTAAATTGCCCGTTCCTGCTCCTAGCTCTGATGTTCCAAGAACTAATCTGCCTGATTTCACCATCCAGCTCTTGGTCTGTAGTCCTGTAGGTAACAGCACCTCAAGCACAAATCTGATGTTCTTGATTAATGAGATTTCTTGATTAATATGGAGATCAGGGGTTAAAGGGAGAAAGGAGAATGGGGTATGAGTAACACATCAGCCATGATCAAATGGCAGAGTTGATCCAATGGGTCAAATGGCCTAATTCTGCTCTTATATTATGGTCTTATGCTCCTTGCATCCTGTCCAATCTTCGGACCTGCTACCTGCCCTTTCAATTATATGTAATTATACACAACCCTCAGTGTGAAGAAAGTTTTCCTCACAGTCCTAAGTCTTAAATGGCCAACTCCTCATCCTCAGACTGTGTCCCCATGTTCTAGCTAGGGTAACATCTTCCTTGTCAAATACTGTATAAGAGATTCATCAGAGAGTAACCCTCGCACCCCAGGAATTAATCTAGTTAAGTCATTCTACAACCTCCTTCCTTGGTTAAGGTGACCAAAAATATACACAGTACCCCAGTTATTGGCCCAACATAATTGTACCAAAATACATTAATAACCATTATAACATTCAAAATTGGAACCTTTATTGACATGCTTATATAATCACTGAACATTTATAATAGGTACAGTATACATTTATCGCTATGACAAGTGTAGACATTGGCTTGACAGTTATTGCTATTTACACAGGTTCAGGTCCCAATTTTCATGAATGCTGCTTACAAACAACTGGCTATAAAAGCTCAACAGTCATGAAGGGCAACAACTGGTTTAGTAATATCTGGAGTTTTTGCACCTGGAGAAGATCAAGTATACCACGAGGGGGGTCAGTGGAAGAGTTCTATTTGAGGTGGCAATCTTTCATCTCCCTTTTCAAGGAGCTGGCTACCGTCAGCTGTTAGGGAGGGGTTTATTTTGGTCTCAGTATTTTGTTAGGGTTTGTTTTCCCCTCTCATAGGGGGTGATTGGACAGTTGTAGCATAATGAAAAATTGTCTGAATAAAAAATATTTTTAAAAACCTCACCACTGCTCACTTAGAGGCGAGCATTGATGAAGAATTATTGGTTTGTTTAAAATTAAAACCTTCAAGGCTGTGCAGTTCCCAGACGAGTTGGAACAAGCAGCGGTCTGGTATGGGATGGGGCGGGGGGGGGCAGTTCGGATGTCAGGAGTGGGGGGCAGTTCGGATGTCAGGAGTGGGGGGCAGTTCGGATGTCAGGAGTGGGGGGCAGTTCGGATGTCAGGAGTGGGGGGCAGTTCGGATGTCAGGAGTGGGGGGCAGTTCGGATGTCAGGAGTGGGGGGCAGTTCGGATGTCAGGAGTGGGGGGCAGTTCGGATGTCAGGAGTGGGGGGCAGTTCGGATGTCAGGAGTGGGGGGCAGTTCGGATGTCAGGAGTGGGGGGCAGTTCGGATGTCAGGAGTGGGGGGCAGTTCGGATGTCAGGAGTGGGGGCAGTTCGGATGTCAGGAGTGGGGGGCAGTTCGGATGTCAGGAGTGGGGGGCAGTTCGGATGTCAGGAGTGGGGGGCAGTTCGGATGTCAGGAGTGGGGGGCAGTTCGGATGTCAGGAGTGGGGGGCAGTTCGGATGTCAGGAGTGGGGGGCAGTTCGGATGTCAGGAGTGGGGGGCAGTTCGGATGTCAGGAGTGGGGGGCAGTTCGGATGTCAGGAGTGGGGGGCAGTTCGGATGTCAGGAGTGGGGGGCAGTTCGGATGTCAGGAGTGGGGGGCAGTTCGGATGTCAGGAGTGGGGGGCAGTTCGGATGTCAGGAGTGGGGGGCAGTTCGGATGTCAGGAGTGGGGGGCAGTTCGGATGTCAGGAGTGGGGGGCAGTTCGGATGTCAGGAGTGGGGGGCAGTTCGGATGTCAGGAGTGGGGGGCAGTTCGGATGTCAGGAGTGGGGGGCAGTTCGGATGTCAGGAGTGGGGGGCAGTTCGGATGTCAGGAGTGGGGGGCAGTTCGGATGTCAGGAGTGGGGGGCAGTTCGGATGTCAGGAGTGGGGGGCAGTTCGGATGTCAGGAGTGGGGGGCAGTTCGGATGTCAGGAGTGGGGGGCAGTTCGGATGTCAGGAGTGGGGGGCAGTTCGGATGTCAGGAGTGGGGGGCAGTTCGGATGTCAGGAGTGGGGGGCAGTTCGGATGTCAGGAGTGGGGGGCAGTTCGGATGTCAGGAGTGGGGGGCAGTTCGGATGTCAGGAGTGGGGGGCAGTTCGGATGTCAGGAGTGGGGGGCAGTTCGGATGTCAGGAGTGGGGGGCAGTTCGGATGTCAGGAGTGGGGGGCAGTTCGGATGTCAGGAGTGGGGGGCAGTTCGGATGTCAGGAGTGGGGGGCAGTTCGGATGTCAGGAGTGGGGGGCAGTTCGGATGTCAGGAGTGGGGGGCAGTTCGGATGTCAGGAGTGGGGGGCAGTTCGGATGTCAGGAGTGGGGGGCAGTTCGGATGTCAGGAGTGGGGGGCAGTTCGGATGTCAGGAGTGGGGGGCAGTTCGGATGTCAGGAGTGGGGGGCAGTTCGGATGTCAGGAGTGGGGGGCAGTTCGGATGTCAGGAGTGGGGGGCAGTTCGGATGTCAGGAGTGGGGGGCAGTTCGGATGTCAGGAGTGGGGGGCAGTTCGGATGTCAGGAGTGGGGGGCAGTTCGGATGTCAGGAGTGGGGGGCAGTTCGGATGTCAGGAGTGGGGGGCAGTTCGGATGTCAGGAGTGGGGGGCAGTTCGGATGTCAGGAGTGGGGGGCAGTTCGGATGTCAGGAGTGGGGGGCAGTTCGGATGTCGGGGGGGGGCAGTTCGGATGTCGGGGGGGGGGGCAGTTCGGATGTCGGGGGGGGCAGTTCGGATGTCGGGGGGGGGCAGTTCGGATGTCGGGGGGGGGGCAGTTCGGATGTCGGGGGGGGGGGGGCAGTTCGGATGTCGGGGGGGGGGGGGGCAGTTCGGATGTCAGGTCATCGACTGGTGACTATTTCTCCCCACCAAAAAACATTTCAAATTTCCAGCAGCCACGGCATTTTTCTTTTGTCAGGAGCTTGTCACAACCTATAAAATAAAAGTGTCCAAGGTTCAATGTCTCAGACATGTTTGGAAGCGAAATGTGTGGAAGAGGGACTCTGGGCGCCACTTGGCTGTAGTGGGTCAGTTAGTTATCTCTCTACATAGAGTGACTCGCTCTGACTGCGGGTGACACTGACCTGGCGGCCCGGCCTGCGGCCTCCCGGTTACCTTCACGAACTGGCAGAGGAGAGGCGGATCCGACATCCCCGCACCGTGTCCGGAGCCGGCAGTGGCCGCCGAGCGCCCCGACAGCCCGGGGAAATAGAACAAAACCCCGCCAGCACCCCCTCACCAGCACCCGCCCGCGACTGAACTGGAACAAAGAGGCCGGCGGCACCGCCAGCGCCTCCCGGCCAAACTCCAGCTCACATCCCGCTCTCCCCTCACAACACAAACAGGCGCTGGCCGCAGCCAATCGCCGCCCGCCTTATTATGAGGTGAGCCGATTCAGTGATGACCAATCGAGCTCCAACGTCACTCAACGCCGCCCTCACCGGAGCCGGCCCCATCCCCCCGCCGGCAAGGCGGTGTAACCGAACACCGATCGCATCGTTAACATTTGCCCTTGGCGCAGGGAGTAGCCCCTGGAACACCTCCCGCGGCGTGGCGCGCGCGCACTGGACCACCTCCCGTGGGGTGGCGCGCGCACACTGGACCACCTCCCGTGGCGTTGCACACACGCAAAGAAATAATCATTATCGCTTATTGTCACAAGTAGGCTCCAATGAAGTTACTGTGAAAAGCCTGTCCCTTTCAGGTGCGGTGAAAAACAATTTTGTACCTTTCACGACCTCAGGTGGACCACAGAAAGCTCTGTGTCCAATCTTTGGACGTGCAGCCACTGTTGCAATGCAACAAATTCAGCGGTCAAATTGTATACAATAAGATCCCACTTTTTTTTGCATGATGTCAATTGATGGATAGGCATCACAGAGGCCTATTCTGCTTGCTGCTTTTGAAAAAATGTATTGGGGTATTTTACACCCATCTGAGAGGGCAGACCAGGTCTTGGGTTAACATGCAACCAAAGTGGCCTGGTAGCACAGTGGGTAGCACTGTTGCTTCACAATGAAAGAGAAAATGCTGGAAAATCTCAGCAAGTCTCTTTGTCATCGGACTTGAAACGTTAGCTCTTTTCTCTCCCTACAGATGCTGCCAGACTTGCTGAGATTTTCCAGCATTTTCTCTTTCGTTTCAGATTCCAGCCTCCGCAGTTATTTGCTTTTATAATTGTTGCTTCACAGCTCCAGGGTCCCAGGTTCAATTCCCAGCTTGGGTCACTGTCTGTGTGGAGTCTGCACGTTCTCCCTGTGTCAGCCTGGGTTTTCTCTGGGTGCTCCAGTTTCACCCCACAGGTCCCGAAAGACGTACTTGTTAGGTGAATTGGACATTCTGAATTCTCCCTCTGGCGCCGGAATGTGGTGACGAGGGGCTTTTCACAGTAACTTCATTGCAGTGTTAATGTAAGCCTACTTGTGACGTTAAAGATTATTAATATTAAAAAGCATAGCTCTCCCAACTCTGGAGTACTCCCTCAGTACATTGCATACTTGTTAGTCTGCATTATGCGACCTCCCGATGCAAAAGCGACAGCTATACCCAAAGCAACACATAACATTGGAGTCCTTGACAAAGAAGAAATAGTTAAGACAACAAGCTGCCTCACTAGTCCCAGATGACACTTTCCCCTTTTCGGGAGAGCACTGACTGGTCAGGCCAGGGCAAGGTAGGTCTTTGTGAGTAACCTCAGCCAGTCTGGGAATATGACCCACACTGTTGGTTTTGCTTTGCTTTGTCCAGCCAACTGAGCTAAACAAGTCTCAAATAGTCCTTGACTAACTCAAAGGTGAATAATAGGCAGGTTACTGAAATGTCATTAGGCTTGCTAACTGAATTGGATGTATTTCTGGAGGTTTCATTACTTGGTGTACTGCCTCCTACTGATCCATCCCCATCACTGGCAATCAACAAATCCATTTTTTAACCACATCAATTGAAAAGTGAACATATTCTTCATGACTCAATGGTATGGTTTCTGATCGCAACACCACACCCCCATTACTATTTTTATAAGCAATAAATGGGAATGTTCAAAGAGATGACCAAAAACGTGTTTTTATAGTGTTCCTATGATTTTTCTCCTGGGTTGTTCACAGCAATGCCTTTGCACTAAGACAGGTATCAGTTGTGGCCCAATGGGTAATAATCTTGTCTGAGTCAGGAATCTGTTGGTTCAAGTCCCAATCTGAGCAAAACAAAAATAAAACCTTCTACTCTATTGTAGTATTGAAGGATGCTGAATTGTCAGAGGTGCTCGGAAAGGCCCATCTTCCATCTGAGTGAATGTAAAAGTCATGAGCATTTTTAAAAAGGGGGTTATTTCCTGTTGTCCTGGGCAATATTCCTCCCACAATCCATATCACAAAAATAGATTAGCTGGCCATTATCACATTGTTTTGGTGGGAGTTTGTTCTGTGCAAACTGGTACTGTATTTTTTTTAAATTACAACAATGACTACACTTCAACAGTATTACAGTGGCCGTAAAGCACATTGGAACAGCCAGTGTTTGTGAATGGTGCTATATAAATGCACATCTTTTCTCAATTCCTAGACTCCAGGCAATCCTGGAGGGTTTGCTCTCAAGCAGGGTGGTAGCTCTTCCTATGAGACTCGCCTCACCTCAGGAATGAAACAGCGTCAGGACAAGAGGGAGAAAAGTAAAACCGAACTGAAGAATTCAGCACTAATTTGGTTTTGGCTCCCGAAAATAAATCCACCTCCTGAGAGTGTAGGTGGTTCTTTGTTGAGTTAACCTCCTCATTTGAAGTCAATGAATTATTTTGGTCAACCAAAGTAATGCGATGTCTCTCATTGTTTCAGAAAATATGGGAATAAATTTGTAATTTCTCTCTAGATTTAATTCTGCTGCTGAAGGTTTCCTCGTGTTGGCCAGTTGTGGTTAAGGTTTGTGTCCCGGAACATTTGTGCCGTGCACATTGTAGCCAGTGGGACACTGATCACTGCCGGATCAAAGATGGCAGCGGCCGTGAGCGATGGTGATTTTCCGTCGCCCAACAGCAAAAATGTGGCCGAGACTCCGCAGAAAGTGCGGCAGCTGCTATCCGACAGCATCGCCGAGATGTAAGTCTAGCGGCTCCGCATCATTGCTTCTTCCATCAAAATGACTGCGCGGAAACCGCTTTCTGCCGGTCCTAGGAATGACTGACAAACCTCGGGAAAAGCCTCCTCTCACGCTCTCTTCCCACTGGATCTATTTCCAGGGATTGGGTTTCAGTGAAATTATTCGGGATAATAATCTTTCTAATAGTCACTAAAGCGAAATGCCTTCGGGAGCGGAGGAGCCAGATCGCTAACCCCCTCGCCGACCCCAGTGGTAACAGCATCGTCTGATTCAAACGTTTGTGGGTTCAAGTCCCACATTCTCCTGCACATATTTCAGCATTCAGTTTCACATTAGTGGTGATATCTGATTTTTTTTTCTGCTTTGTTCCCTTCTCCGGAGAGCTCTCCACTGTGTTTTTAAATAATATATATTGTGCCTTGGGGTCTTTTTTACACCCACCTGAGACGGCAGATGTGGCCTTGGTTTAAAGACTCTTCTGGAAGACAGCACTCCACAGTGCATCGCTGTCTCGGTACTGTACTGGAGTGTTGGCCTCGTTTATATGCTGGGGTGGGATATCAACCCACAAACATCTGACAGGAGTGTCACCCTCTAAGCCAAAGCTGGCACAAACCTCCCTCACCTTGATCACAAAAAATGAAGTTATTGCTGAGATAGTGGAATGACCAGCATTGGGGTGATAACAAATCACTTTTACTTAATGAAACAGCAGTGTATTGGTACCTGATTATTATTACTCTTTGTTCCATAGTGATCAGATTCCATGTTCAATCTCTGAATCACCTGATGGCAGTGATTTGCCCAGATCACCAGTTCCCTGTGACTCTGCAAATAAAGAAGCTTTCTTCTCACGGGTTGAAACTTTCACAATATCCTTCAATGGTGTCACTAAATTATAGTGGTGAGAATGCAAAATGTTGGTACTGAATATTATGGAGTGTGAACACCCAATGGTACAATTATGGATTCTATCTTTTTACACTTGGGTGGAGGGAATATTCTGAGCCACACGATGCCTGGATGAAGTGCGAGAAGTTAGCAGTCCCTTATGGGAATTCTTTGAGTTGTTGCATTAAAAGTATTGGACAAAAAGTGTATTCACACAGTGTTAAATGTAAATGTGACATGCTTGTAGGATCTTTTGATTCAGTGGTCCTGGAGAATGCATGTCTGAAGTCTAAATATGTCAGAGACCAGTTGAACTAAATAACCTGTTTCTGCACTGCAAATTTTAGCCGGTGTTGGTGCTTAGGAATGGGAAACCTTGCATAATTTTCCCTCTCTAACTTCGGGAGTGGTTAGTCTTGTATTTCCCCCTTTCCCATTCTGTTACTGCCTGGGTGGATGTTAGCAAACTCAGCACAAATCAGGAACCTTACTTGTCTTTATGACTTGGGGGTCGTAGATCTTTACAGCTATTGAAGTGAGAGGAGTAGTGTGAGGAAAGCCTAGAAAATTGTTACTTTTTTGCCAGCACAGCACAGAGTGTAACCACAGAATGCAATGTTAACTGAGTGCATCATTAACAGAGTTGGAAGTTAAGATTTTGTTAAGAGCAGAAATTTGCTGCAGAGGGAAGAGGAGGAGGAGGAGGAGGTGCATCGTTTTGCCTTTAACTCTTGTGGTTTGTGTAAGCTTAAGGCAGTAAGTATTTAACATTTGCTTGAGTTTGGATTTTCACAGTAACTTCATTGCAGTGTTAATGTAAGCCTACTTGTGACAATAATAAAGATTATTATTATTATTAGTGCAAGCTGGACCTTAACCTTAAAACAGACGAAAAGACTAAGAACCTATGCAAAAAGTAGTATTTTTAAACGGTGCTTAAGAGCTGGCAGTAGCATACAAAGAGAAAGAAAGATTCAAAAATAATTTATGAGTAAAGTCAGCAAAGTGTGGAGTGGTGTGGGTAAGTTACGGATAACTTACTTTGTTTATTGGTTAGTGTTTTTAATGTGTTTCTTTTGTGGTTAATGCTTGTGTTTTGGTGGTGTTAGTTAAATAGTCTTAAAGTTAAACATCTATAAATAAATATAGATTCTGATATGGTGGAGCAAGTTGTGTGACTAGACTACATAATGCGAAAGCTCGCAGGTGGTGAGACTGTTCCATGTGAACACATCTACATTAGATGTCTCTGCCTTAAATCTGAGCCTCAGAGTCATTGAGTGACTTGAAGACACTTTGACACATGAGGGGGAGAGGCATAGGTTCAGAAAAAGGCTCGTGTGACCAGTAACACCCTGTCAGGGGAACTTGGTGAGATGGAGAGCGAGGATTCACAGAAACTGATAGCCAACGGGCACAATGTACTTGCTGCCTGTGGGAATAAAGATCAAGATTGTCAGAAGAACAACCAGAATGCTGACCATAGGACTCTCGTTATTGGTGCACTCTGAACTGCATCGCTTTTCTATTGTCCTGCCTTGTTGGCCCCAACATAAACCAGAATGATTGAATTTTCCCCCCACTCCTTTTCTAATATCCTTTCAAGCTGGTTCCAGATAGGCAACATGTTATGGGGGTAACTCTCTATCCTCCTTCACAAAGAGATAAAAGGATTATGGTGTTCAACAGGTCGGTGAAGGAGTGGTGTGAGAAGTAGGGATCTCATTTCATGGGACACTAGCATCAGTTTGGGACGAAAAGGAACTGTACCATTACAGTGGCTACAACTGAATTAGGCTGAGGTTAGGGTTCTAGTGTAAGAGGTACATAGAGAAATCACAAAAATTTAAACAAATGTTGAGGGGAGGGCTTAGGTGGAAAAGGTAGAAAAAATAATTCTAAAACAAATTAAAAAGAAAATAATTAGATAGAAATTGAGATTTTTGGCAAGGGAAATGAAGGAAACATAAAAAAAGTAAAGTAATTAAATCAGGAGAGAGAAAGAAGAAGGTGAGAGGAAAAACATTCATCTGGAGGACAGGTTAAGCTGTGGCCCAGTTAAGCGTGCTTCATACAAATGCACAAGGTATAAGGAACAAATTGAATTAATTGAAGATGCAAATTGAACTTGGAGGATATAACATTGCAGCCATTAATAAAACATAGCTGCAAGATGGCCATGACTGAGGATTGAACATACCAGGTTGCAAGATCAACAGAAACGATGGGGAATCTGATAGAGGGAGAGAAGTAGTATCTCTGATTTAAGGGTGAAATGACATCTATGGTAAGAGATGATATAACAAGAGCGAAGTAGCAGGGAAGACTTTGAGTAGAATTAAGAAATAGCAATTGATTTAAGACTATATTTTGAATTGTGTATTGGCCCCCTAGTGGCAGCTGTGACAAATGGTAGATTGTATAAATGTAGAGATTGGACAATAGTGTCGAAAAGGCAGTGGTTTCCATGGGTCATTTTAACTTCCATATGATAAGTTGAGCTCATGTCAGAAAAGTAGCAATTTTTTTGAGTTTGTTCAGATTAGTTTACTGCAACAATGTATCCAGAACCAACAAGGCGACAAGTTTAAAGGTGCGTGACCATTCAGCTTGTTGCGATAGTAAGAACCATGATCGAGTTCATCGTTGTTTGAAAGGTAGAAACGCTAAGCAGCTACCAAAATTCTAGATTTAGGTATGGCTTATTTCAGTGTAATGAGACAGACTGTAAACTGGACAAATCTGTTAATGATTAAAATAACAGAAGATCAGTGGCAGGTTTTCAAAAGAGAATTTAACGTAACCAGTTTATACCCCGAAGAACTCTACTTACCCTTCAAAAACACAGCCAATGCGACTAAAAGGATAAGCTATAACATAAAAGCAGAAAAGAATGCAAATAAAAAGCACAAGTCCTGGCAAATAGGAGAAATGCAAAGATCAGCAAAAGGTGAATAAAACAGATGGGAAAGACCCACAAAAAAGGAATTGGAAAATAAATCTGTGAAGCACATCAAAATCAACCCAAACTTTTACAACGTATTAGGAAAAAAGTTTTAAGCAGCGCTTACTTAGCCATAACCTGTTGACTGACGCTCAGTTTGGGTTCAGCCAGGGCCACTCACCTCCTGACTTCATTACAGACTTGGTTTAAACATGCACAAAAGAGGTGAACCCCAGAGGTGAGTTGAGAGTGACTGCCCTTGACATCAAGGCAGCATTTGATCGAGTGTAGCATCAAGGAGCTATAGCAAAACTGGAGTCAGTGAGAACCGGGGGCAAAATTCTCCACACTGGTTGAAGCCATACCTAACACCAAGGTTGTGGTTGTTGGAAGTCAGTCATCTCAGTCCCGGGACATCACGGCAGGAGTTCCTCAGGGTAGTGTCTTGAGCCTAACTATCTTCAGTTGCTTCATCAATGACCTTTCTTCCAACATAAGGTCATGTTCTTTTTTTAAAATAAATTTTAAAGCACCCAATTCTTTTTTTTTTCTATAGTAGACACTTTAGCAGTCCACGTGCAAATGCACCAAGACCTGGACAATATCCAAGCTTGGGCTGGCAAATGGCAAGTAACATTTGTGCCACATGAGTGCCAGACAATGACCATCTCCAAAAGGGAGGATTAAATCATTGTCCCCTGACATTCAATTGCTTTACATCACTGAATCCCCCACTATCAACATCCTAGGGCTATCATTGCTACAAGAGCAGGTAAGAAGCTAGGAATCCTGTGACGAGTAACTCCCCTCCTGACTCCCGAAAGTCTGTACACCACCTTGTATACCATTGACAAGATGCACTGCAGGAGGTCACCAAGACTCCTTAGGCAGCACCTTCCAAACCCACAACCACTACCATCTAGAAGAAGAAGGGCAGCAGATACCTGGGAACCCCACCACCCAGAAGTTCCCCTCCAAGCCACTCACCATCCTGACTTGGAAATATTTTGCCGTTCCTTCATTATTGTTGGGTCAAAATCCTGGAACTCCCTCCCTGATAGCAGTGGCAATTAGGGAAGAACAAGAAATGCTGACCTAGCCAGCGAAGCCCACATCAGTAAAAATAATTTTTTCAAAATATAGATTCATAGAATCCCTACAGTGCAGAAGGAGGCCATTCAGCCCATCGGGTCTGCACCAACTCTTCATCTGAGCACTCTGCTCATTTACAAGTGCCTACCCCACCCTATCCCCGTGATCTCATAACCTAACCTGGACATTAATGGGGCAAATTAGCAAGGCCAATCTACCTAACCCACACATCTTTGTGGGAGGGAACTGGAGCACCCAGAGTAAGTCTACATAGATACTGGGAGAACATACAAACTCCGCGCAGACAGTCACCTGAGGCCAGAATTGAACCCGGATGAAGTTTCAAAATGCGGCGAAGCTGCTTTGGTAATGGCTGTGATTTGGGTTGACTGGTGTTATACATCCTACCTCTTTCTCCTCTGTACTCCACAAGTTATGGGACAGGATAGCCGTATACTCCTCCCATTCTGCATATTATATTTGATGGCCCTTTATTCAAAGATAGGCGGGGAGGTTGGATGTCATGCAGAGGATGAGCAGTGTTTTGTATTATAAATTTAGAGTACCCAATTCATTTTTTTCAATTAAGGGGCAATTTAGCATGGTCAATCCACCTACCCTGCACATCTTTGGGTTGTGGGGCGAAACCCATGCAAACACGGGGAGAATGTGCAAACTCCACACGGACAGTGACCCAGAGCCGGGATCGAATCTGGGACCTCAGCACCGTGAGGTAGCAGTGCTATCTACTGTGCCCTGGATGAGCAGTGTTGAATAGGTGGTGCATGAGCATTTTCCTTGATAAAGATACTCATTTAAGTGGGCTGCGGTGTCCTTTGAACTCTCGCCTTTGCAGTGCGCCAAATACGGCTGGACCAGCGTAGAGTGTGACATGTTGAAGTGTTACAGCTGTCAGGCGTACCTGTGCACCACTCTGCACCCAACATTGGATGCCAATAAATGTAAGTTTGTGTTTTTTTCTCTACTTAACAGTTTGTCCCATCTTGATTGGCGTCACCTTCTCACCTGACCTAGTCTATCTTCTCTCTTATCATAAAACCCTCCAACTCTGTTGATAAAGCCCAGACCCTGAGCAGACCAGGCAATATTTGGATATGATTCCCCAGATAATACATCGTGAACTGATCTAGGACAGGTCCATTTCTTTCCTACAGTTAATTCGAACTCACAGCAGACCATTCAGACCAACCCCATAGGGTGGGGTTGGTTTATGCCAATATTTATGCTCCACATGAGCCTCCCTTACATTCTGTTCCCCCTCACAGATTTATCTTGCTTCCCTTTAAAGGCCGCAACTGCTCTTTGAGATAGAATGTTCCACATTCCAACCTCCTGTGTAAATTTCTCCTGAATTCCTTGTTGGATTTTATAGTGTTGATTTTATATTTTTGCCTTCCAGCTTTAGAATCTTCCACAATTAGAGGAATTTCTCTGTCTACCCTGTTATACTACTTCATAATCTTAAAGACCTCTATCAGGTCACCTCTCTCTCGAAAAAAGCAATGTTTCCTGGCAAGTATAATGTCACAGTTCTGTTGTTGCCCTTGCAAATATTTTTTGCAACTTCTCCAGTACATCTATATCTAAGAACTGTGCACAGTACGCCTGTTACATCTTTCTCCTGATATTTCTCATTCCCTTCTGTCTCCAAGACAGGTTCATTAGATTTTTATGTCTTGAGTTAATTCACAGTGTCCTGCTTCCACCTTCTACCTTGGTCACTTATATCATCACTTTGATATCCTTTGAATAGTAAGGGCCCACCTGGATTTCCCCTTGCTATTCTGAATTTAGAACCTTCTTACTCCCTGAGTGACTGGTTTTCCTTGATCGGGTTGATGCTGGTGAGGGGATTTACTTTTCCGTTAAAATCTGCTAAATGTATGTGTTCTGCCTTCAAGATAAAGAGAGGGTTGCTGGACTGCAGGAAGCATTGAAAACAGCGCACGAGAAGTTCTGCTTTTGGCCCGACAGTCCCTGTCCAGGTGAGGTTGGAGTAAAGGTGCAGGAATATTTTTAGAGATTGAGGCTATATATGTGCAGCTCAGTGTTCGCTTTTTTAAAATTCTCATTCCTTCATCTTCTCTCCTGTGTTGAAATGTAGATGACAGTTCCGTGGGCGATTGGGGCTTGTAGGGGTTGGGGGTATGGGGGTGGAGTTCATCGTGTGCTTGAGCTCCAAGTAATGGAAGGTCAGTCACCTTGATATTCACCAAAAAAAAGCACTTGGGATGAGGGGGAAAAGTTTATTTTCTCAGTAATTCCTCGCTCTTCTTCCGAATCTCTTTGAAATCAGACACTTCTCTGCTTCGCTTTGCACCCTCCCAACTTGTTCTGCCAGCGTGTGCACGCACACATGAACAATAAGTACCAGCAGTGGGACCGGAGTCAGGCCCCTCTGCAGTAATACCGACTAGAGCAGACCAGGATTGCCCCTTATAGGTGACTCACTTGTTCTTTCATTTACACCTGGCAGATCGTTTCTGGGCCTTGCCTTTGAATGAACCAGCAGCCCTCCTGTGTGGGGTGACTGAGCGGTTCAGGAATCTTTGCTTGCTGGAGTTCCAGTTACCGGCCATCAAACTTGACGACCTCAAAGATATGGTGAGTCCGATAAATCAGCTCTGCCTTCAAACCCCCCTTCTGACTCCTTGCCAGGATACAGTTCTACAGGCATTGGGCTCTCCTTTACAGATATGCCTTCACCTCTTTCTTATTGCCAATTAAAGGTTCGACTCTACAGCTGAGACATGTTGAAAATATTATGTGCAACGGTTAAAGTGGAGGCTTGTGCCTGTCACAGGAAGCCAACGGTGACTGAACACAATTAGTCTAAACAGTTTGGAAGAATTTCCATGCAAGATTAATGGCAGAAACATGATTCATACCAAAACAAATCCCCGTTTAAGCATTTTATACGATGAATGTGATTTTTTTTTTTCATTTCGTGATCCAGGCAAAAGACAAATAATGCATGGTTGGTGTGAGATAGAGTGGTTTAGGGCTGCCAAGCCCCAATTTTTAAATGTTTTGAAAGGGCTAGAATGGAGCTGGTAAATGGGCAAATGAAATTTTGGCATTCATTGCTAATGGAATAGAGTATACAAGCAGGAAGCTGCTGTTACAACTGTATAGGGCTCGGTGAGACTATTTCTGGAGTACTGTGCACAGTTTTTGTCCTCTTTCGTGAGGAAGGGTGTAAATGCATTAGAGGTGGTTCAAAGAAGGTTCACTAGCTTGATTCCAAGGATGAAGGGCTTGTTTTATGAAGAGAGAGATTGAGCATTTGTGCTCACTGCATTTTAGAAGAATGAGAGGAGATCTAAATGGGGAGGGAAGACCAGGGGAGCTGGTTTAGCTCACTCAGCTAAATCGCTGGCTTTTAAAGCAGACCAAGCAGGCCAGCAGCACGGTTCGATTCCCGTACCAGCCTCCCCGGACAGGCGCCGGAATGTGGCGACTAGGGGCTTTTCACAGTAACTTCATTGAAGCCTACTCGTGACAATAAGCGATTTTCATTTCATTTTTCAATGAGGTATATAAGACGGTAAAGGTTTTTTAAAAAAGTACGTTTATTGACAATTTGCATTATAAACAAAATAATACAAAACAATTAACCCAAGTTACAAGATAAAAGAACGAAACAAGTAAAAGCATATTAACTTTTTTTTTCTTTGTTTTTTATAAATTTAGAGTACCCAATTTTTTTTTCTAATTAAGGGGCAATTTAGCGTGGTCAATCCACCTACCCTGCACATCTTTGGGTGAAACCCACGCAGACACGAGGAAAATGTGCAAACTCCATATGGACAGTGACCCAGGGTCGGGATTCGAACCTGGGTCCTCAGCGCCGTAGGCAGTAGTGCCACCATGCTGCCCTAAGCATGTATTAACTTAACCCCACATAACTAAACTAAACTCTTCAACAACTGACAGTAACTAGCTCTTTAAAAAAGGAAATCAATGGCTGCCATCTTGGGTAGAACCCTTATCCAGACCCCCTGATGGTGTACTTAACCTTCTCCATTTGTCAAGAAGACATGAGGTCACCCAACCAAGCCGAGCGACTGGACGGAATAGGAGACCTCCAGAGAACTTGTCTCCGGGCTATTAACGAGGCAAAGGCAAGGACATCAGCCTTCACCCCCGTCTGGAGCACCGACAAGTCTGACACACCGAAAATGGCAACCAGCGGACATGGCTCCAACTCAACATTGAGTCTCTCTGACATGGTTGTGAAGAAAGAGACCCAAAAGCTTACCTACTTGGATTACCACCTTGAATTGGATCGGACTAAGCCGGGAACGTGAGGACGTGGCGTTGACCCCGTGAATGGCCTTGCTCCATACGTCCTCGCCCAGAATGGGACCCAACTCATCCCCCATTTCACCTTTATCTCATTCAACGGAACCGACTCTGCTGATAGGATCTGGCCATGTATGCCGAAATAGTCCCCGCCCATCAGACCCAGCCAAAGACAAAATCCTCTTCAACAGGGAGGAGGGTGGTGCCAAGGGGAAAGAGGGAAAAGCCGTGCACAGAAAATCGCAATCCTAAATGTATCAGAAAAGACTGGATCTAGGGAGTAGAAATTTCCCTGACAACTCCTTAAAGCTGTCAAACCTTCCCTCCACAAACAGGTTCCCAATGTCTCCAAGTATCTTCTGAATATTGGCTGCCCCGTAGTAAAATAATAAATTGGGCTCAGCCACCTGATTGCCTATCTTGCTGGAGCAGCGCCCTATAGATCCTTGGGGTCTTACCCGTCCAAATAAATGAGGACACTAATTTATGAACTTTGATAAAGAAGGACTTGGGGAGACACTGAAAAAGAAATAAAATCTTGGGAGCACATTCATTTCAAAAGTCTGAATCTGTCTGCCAAGGACAGAGGGAGGTTGTCACACTCTGCAAGTCAGATTTGACACCATTGACCGGCCTAGTATATTTCATTTATGCAGCAAGGCTCATTCGTGGGCCAAATTCAACTTGTACGCAGAGAAGGAGCCAAAACTCCCAAGCAGCTTGATTATCACGTCCATGGTGGATACTGGGCCCGTAATATATAAGGAAGCAGATCATCTGTATAATAGGGCAGTACGACCCACACTCGGTTGGGTGCTTGTCCTTCTTGAGAATCAAGGAAACAGAAGCCTACGCAAGCATAAAGGGCAGTGAACCCCGGGACAGGGAATCATGAAACTTATCTAAAATTAGAGGTACCAATTGCTCCGCAAACCTCTTTTTAAAAAAAAACTCAATGGGGAAGCCATCAGGACCAGGAGCTTTACCCGTCTGCATCGCCCCAGTGCATTTTATAATTTCCAACTCTTCACTCCTCCACTTCTCCACAGCTGGGATGGATAATCCATCCAAAATATCAGTCATGACCAAACCCTCCGCCAGGGGCTCCGATCTATAAAGATCCCGATAAAACATTTCAAAAGCCACATTGACCTGAGGCGGAGTGGAAACCAGGCAGCCACTGGAGTCACATACCTGTACAATCTCCAGGGAAGCCGCCTGTCGCTTCAGCTGGTGAGCTAAGAGGCGTTTGGCCTTCTCCCCGTGTTCATAAAACATTCTCCTCGAACGTCACAGCTGGCCCACCGCCCTATCCGTTGATAATAGTTCAAATTGTGTCAGCAGCTTTTTTCTACTTGCCAACAACTCTGGGCTTGGGACAACTGAGTACTGCTGCTCCAGCTCTGTAATAGAGTCCGCCAGCCTCTGCTGCTCATTCCCTCGCTGTCTCTGTGACGTACACTTGTAGGAAATCATCTCCCCCTGATAACCACCTTCCCACAGCATAGCAGGTGAGATAGACTCACTTTTATTAAATTTAATATATTTCCAAATTGCGGGGGACATGCATTCACAAAATCTCTTGTCTGCTAATAGTGCCATATCCAATCTCCATGGCAGACGCTGGGAGGGACCTGATTCTAGTGCCATAATCAACAAAATATGAAGTATGGTCTGAAATCACAATCGCCGAGTAACCTGCTGCCTCCGCAAAAGGGAGGAGGGACCTATCCAGCACAAAAAAGTCAATACACGAGTCTGTGTGGAGCACAAGGGGAAAGAAAGAAAATCTTTAACACCTGGGTGCAAAAAGCGCTTCAGATCTGCCTTCCCAGCACTGCCCTGGCCACCCCTGATGGAGTCGGAGATTTGGGTCTGGAACGATCCAATCAGGGATACAGAACGCAGTTTCAATCACCACCCAGTATAAGCTGATGTGAATCTAAATCGGGAATGGAGGCCAGCAACTTATTACTAAATTCCGTATTGTCCCAGTTTGGGGCATAGAATTGACCAGCACCAGCAGAGTGCCCACCAAGAGCCACAGTCAATAATATGTCTGCCATTGGGGTCAGCCAAGATCTTAGCGACAGAAAACTGCACCTTTTTATTTGTTTAATCTTGTCGCACCTGGGGTCCTACCCTCAAAGCCTGAGTGAAAAACTTGTCCCACCCACCCTTCCACAACCTTGTTTGGTATCTGACCCATGAGAGAGTCTCTTGCAGAAACACCACATCGGCATTTAAAGTAACCAAATACCCTTGACCTTTTCACTGGGCCTTTCAAGCCCCTGACATTCCAGGTGACCAAACTGATTGGTGGACTCCTTTTCTCTCTCTCTCTCTCTCTCTCTCTCTCTCTCTCCTCTCTCTCTTCTCTCTTCTCTCTCCTCTCTCCTCTCTTCTCTCTTCTCTCTCTCTCTCTCTCTCTCTCCCCTCCCCCCCATTTAATCCAGAGTCAGCCATTTCTACCAAGAGGGATTATCCGACACTTACATAGAAGGTACAGCAACCAGGCCACCCAAGACGGCCGCCAAACCCGCTAAAAAGAAAAATCTGCAGTCATCGTCAGCAAACGACCCCACCCTCCTTCATCCTCGACCTCTGACACTACCACACACAAATGCATATACAGGAAACAGCAAGGCGAACAGAAACAGCTAAAACTTACTTCTAGCAAACCTGACCCCAAACAAAACAAAAACACTAAGCTCATTATTTAAAACAGAATTACTATGATGAACTGCAGTCAACCCCTCAACACCGCTCCCGGGAATACACAGGATTCCCCAGAGCCAATGCTCTTGGGGATACTCCTGGTCTGACCAGCTACTAGCCCACCTGATGGCCTCTTTGTCCGTCAATGGGAGGTTAGTTGCTTATCAATGGCATGGCTCTGTTCTTTTGTATGAACGGGAGTGGGCAATCAAACAGTCAAAGAGAACGCTGATGGGTTCAAACATGGAAACCCCAGCAGAAAACCTTTTTTTTGAGGGCCTGGGTGGAGCTTAGAAAGAGAGAGAAGGGCTCTTTTTAACAGTTGGAGGGGAAAAGGCTTTGGAAATCGACCAAGAAGGTCATGAAAGTTTCCACAGAGGCAGGTTTTGGAAAAAGGGTTCAGACAAAAGCTTCTTTACCAGAAGAAAAAATGCTTTATAAATGCCAGCATTGCCTTTGGCTGCCTGTGAAAGTAGCATTAGAGTTGCATGTTCTGTTACAGTGTTGTTTAAAGGCAACTAGTGTGGTAAGAGATATCTCCACTTCCAGAGAAGCAATCTGGTCACTATGCCGCAAAAGGGCCACCTCCATGCCTTTTACCGTGGGCCCCATGTGCCTTTACTGTTTCGTTGGTTGTTTCCAATGGCAAATGGATGGGAGACGAGGCCTCTTCCATCGATTTGCAGAGGTCCCTCGACACAACCCGCCAGTGTTTGTCAAATTCTGAAGTCAAGGTGCTCGTAAGCATCTCAGCTGTTAGTGGACTGGCCAGAGCCCTAGACACTGCCTCCACCATTTTTACCACCACCGAATCCTGGGAGGCCTCCGACTCTGTTGGCAAACTTCTACTTTCTGTCTTTTTTTCCCCTGGCTTTTCTGGGATTTTCACCTGTGTGGGTTCCTTATCTCATTAAATATGTATGTTTTCAAATGAAAATACCTCCTGAAACGGAGTGAAAAGGGCTAAAACTGCTGTTCCCGAGCGGGAGCCACCTCGTGCACATCTTCCCCCTACATAACTCCACCGGAAGTTTGCTAAAGGGGACTGACAGGGTAGATAGAGAGCGGATGTTTCCCCTTGCTGGACATTCTAGAACAAGATGCCATAGTTTCAGGCTAAGGGGTGGCAGATTTAAAACAGAAATAAAGAGGAATTTCTTAACTCAAAGGGTTGTGAATCTGTGGAACTCTCTACCCCAGAGTGCAGGGGACGCCAGAACACTGAATACATTTAAGGAGAAGATAGACAGGTTTTTCATTAAATAGCAAGATGAAGGGTTGTGGGGAGTGGGCAGGAAGGTGAAAATGAGGCTGAGATGAGATCAGCCATGATCGTATTGAGCGGCGAAGCAGGCATGAGGGGCTGAATTCCTACTCCTCGTTCTAATGTTTATTTTATATCTCTCAGTTCTGAGGTCCTAGGGGAAAGAAGTTAGAGCATGAATGACTGCATCGGGCCTTCATTTCAATGCAGCGAGCAAAAGAATAAAACCTTCAGTGTGTGGAAAGAAAAGCGTCTCATCCTTCCCTCCTTTGGGCTTGGATCTCTACTTTGCACCAGCTCCTTCAGGGGGGATAGGCAGGCGGATAGTGAAGGAGGTTCTTGCTGTAAATGTTGCCATGAGGCCTCCTTAACATCCTCCTATTTAATGAAAATCCTGTATTCAGGTCACAGTTTACTGATCTTCTGGTTCACATTCCTGTGTTATTAAGCCAGCCACTTGCAATACACGTCGCCTGTAGATGCATTGAACGTTTGCTGACCCTGGATTCAACAATGGGAGTGACAAGTGTATTGATAATGTGATCCGCAGGACAGCATGGTGGCGCAGTGGTTAGCACCGCTGCCTCACGGCGCCGAGGTCCCAGGTTCGATCCCGGCTCCGGGTCACTGTGCGTGTGGAGTTTGCACATTCTCCCCATGTTTGCATGGGTTTCGCCCCCACAACTCAAAGATGTCCAGGGTAGCTGGATTGACCACGTTAAATTGCTCCTCAATTGGAAAAAATGATTTGGGTATCCAAATTTAAAGAAAAATAAAATAAAAATAGATAATGTGATCCGCGTCTGGTTACTGATTCTAAATCCGTGTAGATTGTTCAGTAAATGCAGCTCTGAGCTCTTTTTTCCCTTGGAACAGATCATCACAGAGGAAACCATCAGCTCGCTGTTGCAGTTGGTAGAAGATGAAATGAAGTGCAGCACTGTGTCTGACAGCCTTGAGCTGAAAAGCAGTGCAGACATCCTGTCTGTTCATCTTTCTGCCTGTATCATCGCTCTGTGCGGCTGGACTGCTGGGTGAGGATCTGAAGTGAATTAGAAATTTCCCATACACCCATTCTCATAGGTCTGTTAGCTAAATCTCAGAACAACCTTCCCCTATGTTTCCCATGTTCTCTCCACCCTGCTCCTCTTCTGAGTGCGGCACATGGCACAGTGGTTAGCACCACTGCCTCACAGCTCCAGGGTCCAGGGTTCAATTCCAGCCTCGGGTGACTGTGCGGAGTTTGCACGTTCTCCCTGTGTCTGCGTGGGTTTCCTCCGGGTGCTCCGGTTTCCTCCCACAGTCCAAAGATGTGCAGGTTATGTTGGCCTTGCTAAATTGCCCTTGGTGTCCAAAAATAATAGGTGGGGTTACAGGGATAGGGTGGAGGTGTTGGCTTAAGTAGGGTACTCTTTCTAGGGGCCAGTGCTGACGTGATGGGCCGAATGGTCTACACGGCACTGTAAATTCTATGAGTCTATGAAAGTTCTTGGGGATAGATCTATGGATATTTTCCTCCTGCTCTCAGCAGTCATAGAAACAGGAGAAGGCCATTTGGTTGAATCACATCATAGTAGATGGTGGACTTTGAATTAAATTTTTTTTGAATCTGGAATTAAAAGCTTAATGCTGACCATGGAACGATTGTCATAAAAAACCATCAGGTTCAGTAACGTTCTTTAGGGAAGGAAATCTGTCATCCTTACCTGGTTTGGCCTCCAGGTGACTCCAGAGCCACAGCAATGTGATTGACTCTGAAATGTCCTCGAGGATGGACAATAAATGCTGGCCCAGCCAGCAACACCCACATCCCATGAAAAAATCTATTAAAACTTACACAATGTTTTCACCTCAACTACTTTTTGTGGTCGTAAATTCCACAGATTCCACCACTCTGGGTGAAGAAATTTCTCCTCACCTCAGTCCTAAAATAACTCAAACTAGGATCCCTAGTTCTGGACACCCTCACCATCGAGAACTTTTTTTCTGAATCTACTCTGTCCAATCCTTTTAGAATTTTAAGTTTCTATGAGATTCCCCTCTCACTATTCTAAACTCCAATGAATATAATCCTAACCGATTTAGTCTCTCCTCATATGACAGTCCTGCCATCTCGGGAATCAGCCTGGTAAATCTTCACTGCACTCCCTCCCTGTAAGAACACCTTTCTTCAGATAAGGACACCAAAACTGCACACAATACTCCCAAGTGTGACCTCATGAATGCCCTCTACAATTGCAGTAAAATATCCTTTTCCTACACTCAAATCTTCTCGCTATGAAGGCCAACATACTATTTGCTGCCTTTACTGCCAGCTGTATCTGCTTGCTTAATTTCAGCGACTGATGCACGAGGACACCAAGGTCTCACTGAGTATCCACTTCTCTCAATTTACACCCATTCAAATAATAATCTGCCTTCCTTTTTTTGCTACTGAAATGGATAACCTCACATTTATCCACATTATACTGTATCTGCCATGCATCTGCCCACTCAGCCTGTCCAAATACCATATAGCATCTCTGCATCCTCCTCACAGCCCACCCTCCCACCCAACTTTGTATCATCTGCAGATTTGGAGATGCTATATTTAACTCCCTCGTTCAAACACAAATATATAATGTGAAGAGTTGGAGTGCCAGCACAGACCCCTGTGGTACCCCACTAGTCGGTGCATGCCAATCGGAAAAAGACCCATTTAATCCAACTTCAATATCAACTGATTACATGGGTGGGATAGGGAGTATATAGATGGTGATGTACAAGGCATTGAAGTTGTGAGACAGACTGGATGGACCAGTGGATCAAGTCATGTGATTATCTTACTTTCATATATCTGCATGTTTATATTAGTGTTATGTTTGAAGAAATGTGTGTGCATTTGAGTCTGTGCACATGGAGGGTATTTATGGATACATCTATAGGTGTCTGTGTATATGGAAATATGCATGTGTGCATATATGCGTCTGTCTTCCTTAAACACCACCCAAAGGCATGTAAAAAAGGCAATATCAAAATAATCATGGGCGACTTCAATATGCACGTGGACTGGGAAAATCAGGTTGGTAGTGGATCCCAAGAAAAGGAATTTGTGGAATGTTTAAGAGATGGTTTTTTTGGAGCAGCTTGTTAGCACTGCTGCCTCACAGCGCCAAGGACCCGGGTTCAATCCCGGGCCCGGGTCACTCTTCATGTGGAGTTTGCACTTTCTCCCCCTGTCTACGTGGGTCTCACCCCCACAACCCAAAGATGTGCAGGGTATGTGGATTGGCCATGCTAAATTGCCCCTTAATTGGAAAAAATGAATTAGGTACTTTCAATATATATTTTAAAAAGATGAAAAATCTTTCTCAACCTCAGAATGACCTAAAGCACTTTACAGACACTTTTGGAGTGTAATCACCATTGTGATGTAGGAAATGTGGCAGCTCAATTGCACAAAGACAACTTTACAAATGGTGCGGTGATAATGAGCAAATAGTAGGTTTGATTGAACTCACAACCTTGGAAGGTGTGGTTGTGGATGACAGCAGACTGATCGAGTCGATGTCAAAACAAACCTGATGAAGGTGAGATAGAAGATACTGAGCCTTGTTGGTTTGTGTGACTCTGCACCCCATTGGGTGACGCACAATCCAACTGAACACTGGGGAAGGGAGATGATGGGATGGAGGCCGAGATCTATTTCTAAATAGGTTTCCCTCCACCACAATTGTCTTACTCTTCCTCCTTTTTTCTTCAATGTGACTAGATCTTCCTCTGATTTTCTCCACTTGCCGGTTATCACCTGCTCCTATTGCGTGCGGAAGGTGGGTCTGTGGAGCTTTCAACAGATTGATGTCGTTTGCCCGGCCAGTGAACCCGACGTTCCTGTCTGCAGTATCTCCCCACAGGAAAACAAGCCAGAAATGTCGACGCCAACTCCCCCAGCAATGTCTCCGCACAGGATGGTCACTCGAAGCCAGGATGCTGCCCAGTCACAGAGCGGCGAGCAGGTGCAAACCCTTCTTTCTGCCTTGTAGTCTTAATTTATGTGTTTATGTTTTTCTCAGTTTACTCTCTCTGAGGTATTATTGGTCATTCACCACATTGCTGGCACAGACTGAATGCTAGGTTTGCCTACATAACGACTGTCACACTCACTCATTGTGATGTGCCTCAATATTTGATGTGGTAAGTGCAATATATGCATCAAACAATATCTGGTGATTATGTGAGGTTATTCAATCAATTTCCATTCTCTCTATGGATAATGAGAAGTTTTCCCAATTACAGACTCTTATCACCTCCTTTAATTGCTTGTATTTATGTAGCACTTTGTTTTGAAGTGTCTCAAAACTTCACATACAACCAATTAGTTAAATGAAGCATTGGCAATGTAGTCAAATGCAGCAGCCATTCTGTGACTATGTCCCACAGATAATAATGAGAAGAACAACCAGTTTGTCTGGTTCTGGGTGGTGTTTATGGAGGACACATGCACAGTCGCGTACATATATAATTATACATGCATGCACATCCATGAGTGGACAAACGCAAATGCACAAACATCTGTGCAAACATAACACTAATATAAACATTCAGACATATGAACATGGGACAATGGCATGACTTAAAAATATCCACTGGTCCATCCAGCCTCTCTCTCAACTGCAGTACCTAGTGGAGTACCATCTATATACTCCCCATTCCACCCCTGTAATTGTCTGACAAGAGATGAAGAGACAAGTTTTAAAACCCTGGTTTTGGTCTTGCAAGATTTGAGATTATGACCCTGCTTATCCAACCTATTTAGTAGAAAAACCGTCTATACAACATAATCTGTTTCTTCTTTATCTTATAAACCTTGATCAAACCACTCCTTAGCCTTCTTGAACAACATTACATATCATTTGTCAGTCCAATCCGTCCGCACATGTGGGCCTGCTTGTGGTAGTCAAGTATCATCACACACATACACACACATGTTAAGTTTCTATCCCTCCTGTAAGGGGAGATGATCTTACTAAAATTATTTTTATTTTAATCAGCATGAAACCAGCCCCTCGCCCATTGGGTCGCGCACGCGGAGTCGAGATGTCCACAGTCCCACTCTAGTCGATCGAGGCGAGTCAGACTCTTTCAGTTCACATTTGCGGAACAAGCGACCAGTCACCCGAAGCATGGGTCAGGGGGATGTGCCTTCCAGCCCACAGCGGAAGTCCAAGCGAATGCGTCTGCCCTCTTCTACCAGCTCTGTAAGTAGCAGGCATGCAGCAAGGAGGCTCATGGGTCAGTGTTAGCACTTGCGCTATATCAGTCAGCTTAACCCAACAGCGCCACTCTTGCCTCCAGAATCAGAAACTCCTCCAATTCATGCCTCTTGTAACTCTGACTTTTATTGGCGGTCATGCCTTCAACTACCTGGAGTCCTAAGAACCTCAACTTCCTCTCTGGACCTCCCAGCCTGATGCCCTTTCCTTTATTAAGACTCTCCTTAAAACTTACCTCTTTGACGAAGCAATTGGCCATCTCTCTTAGTATCTCCTTGTATGGCTCAGTGTTGAATTTTTGCTTGACACTCCTGTGAAACGCCTTGGGACATTTTACTGCATTAAAGGCACTATATAAATTCAAGTTATTGTGGTTTTAAGCTCCACTTAAATGCACAATCTGGGTTGATACTGCACTGTCGGATAAGTTGTAAAACAGATTCCTTCTGCCTGATCCCATCAAATGGTTGGGAACTACGTAGTGTTCTTGGGACATACCAAAGCCTTTCATTGCTATTGACTGACATCATTCCTACCCAAAGCCGTGCAGTGAACAAATAGAGAGAGTTTCATTCTGGCTGATAGATATAAATCCAGCAATGAAAAAACAAATGTACTTCAACCTAACGGCCATGAAAAATTCTGCTGCTGTCCCTGGAAGCTCCCCAGGAAGTAGCTGAATGTTGCTGCTGGAAGGTGCTGGGATTTGGTCCCTGGTTTGTGCTAAGACTTGACCTCATCTTGGGCAGGGGAGAAGAAATTGATCATGGGGCCAGTTACTGATTTCTAATCTGCCACCCTCCAGTGGATGTTGCCACTGGTACCTGTCTTTCGACATTAAAATGACCTTTAAAAGTATTCAATAGCATAGATACAGAGAGAATATTTCCTCTGGCGAGGGAATCGAAAACAAGAGGGTGTGATCTGAAAATAAGAGCCAGGCTGTTTCGGGGTGAATTCAGAAAGCACGTTTGTCACACACCGTAGTGAGAATCTGGAAGTTTCTTCCTCCACGATGTGGATGTTGGTGAAGAACTGGAGCTTTCAGCACGGAGATCGATTGATTAAGGGGATCAAGGAATGCGAAACAAAAGCAGGAAAATTGAGTTACAGTACATGTGGCTCACTACCACCACTTCCAGGGCAATTGAGTATGGGCAACAAATGCTGACCTAGCCAGCGATGGTCACATCCCATGAGATTTTTAAACAATCTGATTGAATGGTGGAGCAAGTTGAGGGGTTGAATTACCATCTCCAGTTCCTACACTCTGCCCACTGACGAGTGTTGCACAAGGAGAATGACCACTTGAGAGGTACAAGAGGCAGTTGGTACCCTTAGACCTGTGCAGCTGCGAGGAGCATTAGGGGTAAGATCAGTACAAATCAAGATGGTTTAAAAGCCAGAGAGATGCATTTGGTTAATTATGGTATTTTGTGAGAAGTTTTTCCAGGGTGATTTCTACTTTGTACTTTTTCAGGATAGTGTTCGGGGATACTTCGACCCTGTCTCCCAGCACAGGGATTGGTGTCCGTGGGTGAGGAGAAAGCCGAAACTAGAAGATGAGCCACTCAACCCGGAGCCAGGAGAGCAGAGCTCAGCGCCTGGTACACCCGAGATGACGGAGCGAGGGTGGAAGGAGGCACTTGGGATCCTCTTGTCCCTGAACAGCTCCCGGCCCCAAAACGAGGGCTCGGACAGTGTTGTAAGTAGTGAGTTTAAGGGTCAACTTTTCCTGCTGAGGTCAATTCACATCCCTCCTCTCTCAAAGAGATGGATCCCTTGCGGAATATAGTTTGAGAGCTTCAATTTTTCTTCCTACTTCAGCTTACTGAATGTGTGTGCTGGAAGGGTATTCAACTACTGTAGGCATTCTAGATGGGGACTGCTGGCTGGTTAGCCATGTGACCATGGAACGCATCCTGCGTGGTTATTGAGTCAGGAGAGAAAATAGCGAAATAATTTTAAACCTGCCGGATTAGTTCAAGTAACATCCTGTGCCAGAAAATGCGAATAATAAGGGCAGCACGGTGGCCCAGTGGTTAGCACTGCTGCCTCACTGCGCCGAGGTACCAGATTCGATCCCGGCTCTGGGTCACTGTCCTTGTGGAGTTTGCACATTCTCCTCATGTTTGCGCGGATTTCACCCCCACAGCCCAAAGATGTGCAGGGTAGGTGGATTGGCCATGCTAAAAATTGGCCCTTAATTGGAAAAAAATTGAATTGGGTACTCTTTAAACAAAATGTTTAAAATAAAAAAGAAAATGCGAATAATGCCAGCCTTTAGATTTATTATATTGACACCCTGTCCGTTCCGAGGTCCAGTTAACACACATGGGCATTCATAAGAAGGGAATTCATGGGGGTAAATGCGGATAAATGTTTGTGACGGGCCAGGTGCCCTGGAGGATAGAGAGGTGCTCTCCCTCCTCTGGCTAACAGCTCCACCACATAACGAGCAGTAAGAGAGATGCTATAAAACTCGGTGCTCTCCTTTCATATGATTGTTGAAAAACTGTAAATTGCTGTATATCCTGTCTGTGCTCGTGTCAGAACAGGCCATGTTCATGTCCTTTTCTTCTTTGTCGCTAGTCTCTTTCAGAAAAGTCCAGCAAGATGTTCCGAATATTCCGACAGTGGCAAGTCCCGTGTTCCTCATAGTGCAAGTCGTTCCTTTGAAGGGGCATGGCTGTGTAGCTGGTGGTGGATGCGATTGGCTGTGGTTACGATGGTTGAGACAGATTTTTGAACCTCTTCATGTCAACAGGTGACAGTCTGAAGTCACTAGCAGATTATATTTTTTTCAAAAGCCGACAGATGTCTTTTAAACAAATAACAAAATCCACAAGAGAAAATGGGACTGGTCTATGTTTAGTGAATCCATGCAACTAGGTGGAAGCCATGAGGAGGAATTACTGATATTGTCTCTGCTTCACAGATGTGTATTTAACATGCATTAAAACATCACAAAGGCTTGAACAAATGTGAATAAAATGTTTTCATAGTTGCTGCTGTCTCTGACTTTTTTCTTGTTCTTGATCTCCAGGTTGTTTTTAATCTCATAACAAATACGTTCCCCTTCATCCTGCCTCTGTTGTCGTGAAGTGTCCCCACGATGCCTCATGAAGGGAGGGTCATGGAGCATTTGTGGGAAAGAGGTTAGGGGCAGATGATTTGGTCGCGATGTAGAAATAGGTTTTGGCAACAGGAAGAGGACATTCAGCCCTGTGAGCCTGTTCTACCATTCGGTAAGTTCATGGTTGTGAATGCATGGTGAAACTGAGGGATGTATGGAGAGACTCCCAGGCAGAGCCCCACCTGCTGGAAGCTGATAAATGGACGACAGGCAGTAGGCCTGAGTGGGAATATTGTAGAATATGGGCTGGGATGTATGGCCAGAGGGATGCAATGCTTTGCGATGACTGCGCTAGAGCCAGTGTATGAACATGAAGAGATGAGCAGTCCCCAGTGCAGGGGGCATGCAGGCAGTAGAACTCTGGGTGAGTATATCCCAGTGCATGGAGTCGGGGGACACAGACAGTGGATCTCTGGGTGAGTAGTTCCCAATGCCGGGGTGGGGGGTGGACGTAGGCAGTGGAGCTCTGGCTTCCAAAGGATAGTGTTGTCATTCTTTTCTTGAATGATACATTCAGGGTGACACATAGTTGTCCAGGGTTACTGAAAAAAATCATTGCAATGCGTGTCCCTTTTGAGGCATGATTAATAGGGACAGTGCAATAATACAAAACAGATAATAAAATGAGCATTAAGTGGCACCATACAATAATTTCACAATTAGCACTTTGTTACTGATGTCTGTAAGGTGCTCTGACCTACAGTACTTATTGATGGAAGGCAGCAGGCATATCGATGGACACTCTTTCTTCAGGACCACCTAGGTAGGGACAAGACTAGGGAAGAGAGGCTGAGAACAGAGTTACCCTCCTTCACAAGCCCCATCCACACCCTGGCAATTCTCCCCACCTGGCCTGAATCTCATTTTAATAGTAAGAGTTGAAAGGCCAGTGAAGGTGGGCAAAATGGAGTTTGGATATCGGCTGCACTCGGATCAGACAGTTTGATGAAGAACCAGGAGAAATGTACCAGATGTGGCTGCCGTTGCCATGGTGTGGTAACATAAAATGGAACAGCCCAGAAGGAGGCCATTCAACCCATCATACCAGTGACGGCACTTTGGTAGCATTATCCAATCAATCTCATTGACCTGCTCTTTCTCAGTGGCCATGTAAATGTTTTCCCTTTTAAATATTTATCCAATTCTCTTTTTAAAAAGTTACTATCCAGCCTGCTTCCATCACCCTTTCAGATAGTGCATTCCTGATCATAACTTGCTGCATGTAAATTTAAGTTCCCTGTGTCACCTGGAAGAGTCCTTCCTTTGTTTATTTTCTTTTCTCCCATTTTCTTTTATTATTTTTGGTCCTTGGACCCATATTCGGAATGTGCGGGGCAGCACGGCGGTGCAGTGGTTAGCACTGCTGCCTCACGGCGCCGAAGTCCCAGGTTCAACTCGGCTCAGGGTCACTGTCCGTGTGGAGTTTGCACATTCTCCCCGTGTTTGTGTGGGTTTTGCCCCCACAACCCAAAGATGTGCAGGTTGGGTGGATTGGCTACGCTAAAGTGCCCCTTAATTGGAAAAAATGAATTGGGCACTCTAAATTTAAAAAAAAAAACAAATATTCGGAATGTGCCTTTAAGCAGAGGACTCCAGGTGAAGCAGCCTGTTTGTCTGGACATTGTGTTCCTAGGTTTTGTATTTTGGAGAGGAAGAACAGACTCATTGGCACCAAGTGAATCCTAGGAACCAGCTTTAGAGGAAGTTGGTTCGATTGTTTGGCTGGCAACCTGTGGGTTGGCCAGGGACAGTGTTCTATCTGACAACAGTCAATGATTGGTTCCTGTGTGATGCTTTATAAGAGAGTTGGCTGAAGTGTTTAGACCTTGGAAGTGAAAGGGCAGTCTCTCGATGTTGAAGTAAAGAACTGCTTTATTGCCCTAAAACCAGTGAATGGCTGGCACATCTTTGCTGCAAACTTGAAATAGCACAGAATCGACAGAGAAAGTAGACATCCTTACCAGAGAAAATCATCCCAAGCCTAGATGGAAGTACCAAAACAAAAGCTTGAATTCCAGAAAGACATGAGCTAGAAGCCATCTTAGTGCAACAAAGATCCTTCATTCTTTTTAAAATATTTTCTTTACCTCTCAAACACTCTTTCCTCTCTCTGTTGTTTGTCCGTGTGTGTGTGTGTGTATATAGAGAGTGGTGGTCATTGAAAGGGTGGGGGGTGGGGGGGGGTTGGAAAAAGGGGTATTAAATAATCTGTGAAAAAAAATTCTGCAAGTTTAAATATAATCCTCTACATAATAAAATGTTACTTGTGTAAAAGTTACAAACCTGGGGCGGCATTCTCCCCTACCCGGCGTGACGGAGGGTGCTGGCGTAGGGGAGTAGCGCCAACCACTCAGGGGTCAGGCCTCCCCAAAGGTGTGGAATTCTCCCCACCTTTAGGGGCCAGCCCCGCGCCGGAGCGGTTTGCACCAGAAGACTGGCGCAAAAAACCGGCGCCCCCGGCAGCAGGGCTGGCCGAAAGGCTTTCGCCGGTCGGCGCATGCGCCGGCAGTGACGTCAGCGGCAGCTGGCCACTGACGTCACTGCCGGCGCATGCGCGATGTGGGGTTCTCTTCCGTCGCCATGGCGGCCGCAGAAGAAAATAGTGCACCGGCCCGGAGTTTGAGCGGGGGGCCCCGATCGCGGGCCAGGCCACCGTGGGGGCACCCCCCGGGGTTCGATCGCCCCCCCAGGGGCCTGCTCGCGCCGCTGATCCCGCCGTTCCAGAGGTGGTTCAAACCTCGGCTGCGGGAGAGGCCTCCCAGCGGCGGGACTTCGGCCCATCCGGGCCGGAGAATCACCGCAGGGGCCTCTCCGATCGGAGTGGCGAGATTCCCGCCACCGCCACTTCCTGGGTGGCGGAGAATCTCTGCCACGGCGGGGGCGGGATTTTAGGCGGCCCCAGGCGATTCTCCGACCCTGCTGGGCGTCGGACAATTTCATCCCTGGTGACTGCAGTTTATTGGGCTCAGCCGAGGACCTCGGGTATTTTAATTAACATCTAATTTCAATTGTGTTGCAACTCCGGGTCAAGTGCGGCTGGAATTAACCGCGCGCTAGCCCATGGTGTCGTGACACATTTCTGGTTCTTTTGCCATTTACCTTAAATCTGCATTCCCTGGTTATCGACCCATCTGCCATTGGGAACTTTCTATTTATTGACTGTCAAAATCCTTCATTGTTTTGAACATCTTGATTAAATCTCCCATCAACATTTTCTGCTCAGAGGAGAACTCCAGTTTCTACTATTTCGCCATATGACTTGTTGCTCCAATCTGTTGCTGCTCTACAATCCCCCCCGCCCCCCCCGTGGTGTAAACATCACACAGCGTCAAACCCACATGACCCTGGAAAAAAAACATTTTGAACCGAGTAAAAACAGCACTGATTGGTAACAGAAACCCTAAGAGTCCATTGATAGCAACAGTTCAAGCTGGAGGGTTCAACTTGGGTTCATAGCTGTTTTACAATTTGCTTTGAACCTCTCATGGTGAGTTTCAATGTTGAGGATTGGTTATATAACCCAGTCACGAGACAGCACTCAGCACCGTAATAGAAACAGGAGTTGCCTGCTGCCCTCCTCAGATATCCTTTATTTATAGAGGCCCCCAGTGCCTTGTCTGCTGTTGTCAAACAGATGTTACCAAATTGGACAGTTCACCATTCTCCAGTCCACCCCTGCTACATAGCCCCACAATGCGCACAACACCCAGGGTTCAACTGCAGAATTTGTAATGGGGCGGTGCTCAGTTTAGGGGATAGGAGTCCTGTGGTTCAAAACAGAGAAAGGAGATACCAGTGACCTTCTCTCCTTAACCCCTGTCCCCGAGTTCTGCCTAATGTGCCCATGTGTAGGCTATTCATTTTTTTTCTATAAATTTTGAGTACCAAATTATATTTTCCAATTAAGGGGCAATTTAGCGTGGCCAATCCGCCTATCCTGCACAACTTTTGGGTTGTGGGGGTGAAACCCACGCAGACACGGGGAGAACGTGCAAACTCCACATGGACAGTGACCCAGGGCTGGGATCCTTATCGCCGTAGGCAGCAATGCTAACCACTGTGCCACCGTGCTGACCTTTGTGTAGGCTATTCATAACAGTGGTCCTGGCATAGGATGCGGTTAAGAGGAAGCTAGACGAGCAGAATAACCCCAGTTTCTGCTGTCTCCCCACATTACCTCATCTGTGCTGCTCTACACTCCCCTCCTGCGGTGCAAACTTCACATTGCATCAAACTGAACCAAATCCATGAAAAGAAAAGTAAATCACGAAAAAGCATCGGATTTATAATAGAAACCCTCAGAATGCACTGAGTGCAATAGTTCAGAAAGGAGAAAGGAATAGTAGTTTGTATTGATAAGATGAGATGAAGAGGAGTAGGCGGAGGCTCAAGTGGAACATAAATGCCAGCATGAACTTGTTGGGTTGAATGGCCTGTTTTGGCTGGGGGTTTCCATGTAGTATTAGACATCAATCTATATTATACAGTAGCATTCATGTTATAAACTAGCAACATTATATGTACTTTTATGTGTGTTTATGTGTAAATTGTGAGACCGCTTATCTAATGAGCAGATATTTCCTCCAATTAAGTATTGGAAATGGTAAAGCCATTATTCACAGTTCCCACTGCAAACTCTGTTCCCTAGGTATTGCCTCTGCCTGGCAACAGTCTGAGATTAAGACAATCTGTTTGCAATCTTGGTGTCATAGAATCCCTACAGTGCAGGTGGAGGCCATTCGGCCCATTGAGTCTGCACTGACCCGCTGAAAGTGCACCCTACCTAGGCCCAATCCCCCACCCCATCCCCATAACCCCACTTAACCTTTGGACACTAAGAGGCAATTTAGCGTGGCCAATCCACCTAACCTGTACATCTTTGGACTGTGGGGCACCCGGAGGAAACCCACGCAGACACGGGGAGAACGGGCAAACTCCACACAAGGCTGGAATTGAACCTGGGTCCCTGGCGCTGTAAGGCAGCTGTGCCACCACTGTGCTACCGTATCACATTTGATCCCAAGATAAGCTGATCTCATATTTGCACCATCAATTGGACCACTTATTACCCCTTCCATAACATCACCTGACTTCACCCCCATCTCAGCTTATCTGCAGCTCAATCCCTCACTCTTGCCTTCATTACGTCTGAGCTTCACTGTTCAATATACTGCTGGCTGACCTCCTACATCCTCACCTACATTAAAGGTGCGGTGTAAATAAAAGCTGCTATTTTATAACTGTTCTCAACTGGGGCTGTAGTGTGGGTGGAATGATTGACGCCAATGTCCCACTGATATAAGAAAAAGAAAAATCAGCCACATGATCCTCATCTCACTCTATAATTTATCCTGGTTTGTGACAGTGGTCTCAGTTGAACCAATGGTGTTACTACCAATTGTACAGAGGACGTTAGCTTAAGGGTTAAATTCATTGCTGCCCAATCACAAAGCACTGCAAATCTGCTCCATTTCACTCTGCTCTCCAGAAGCCACTTGCTGATGAACGTGCTGCAACCTGGCTGCCGGCAAAACGGAGCATCCCGCCGGCAGAGAATCCAGCCACAGGTTACAGCACCACACATTGGTACATTTATATATATATATATATATATATATTTATTAATTTAAAAAAAATTCTTATTAGGTTCTCGTCGCTGCTGGCCTCAAACAGGTTTTGGAACAGACCGACAAACTGCCCCCAAGTATCCAGGAAGCCTTCCTCTGACCCTCGGATGGCGTACTTAATCTTCTCCAGGTGGATAAATTCCGAGAGGTCAGCCAGCCACTCTGCAGCTTTGGGTGGTGTCGCCGATCGCCAGCCGAGCAGGATTATCCGGTGTGCGATTAGGGAAGCGAAAGCAAGGGCGTTGGCCCCCTTCCCAATATGCAACTCTGGCTGCTCCGATACGCCGAAGATTGCCACTTTAAAAAAAATAAATTTAGAATATTCAATTCATTTTTTCCAATTAAGGGACAATTTAGCGTGGCCAATCCACCTAACCTGCACATCTTTGGGTTGTGGGGGTGAAACCCACGCAGACACGGGGAGAATGTGCAAACTCCTCACAGACAGTGACCCAGGGCCGGGATTCGAACCCGGGTCCTCAGCGCCGTAGGCAGCAATGCTAACCACTGTGCCACCATGCCGTCCCTAAGATTGCCACTCTTGGGCATGGCTTCACCCTCACCCCCACAACCTTGGACATTGCCTCGGAGGAGGCCCCGGGGTACCCAATGTCTCTTTGTGGAGGAAGTATTTTATTTGGAGGTGTCTCCTTTCCTGTCCTTTTGCTACAGTATATATTGTACAGCCACAGTAACAGTTAAAATTATACTTATATTGTGTGTATTATAGTGACGCAGTAACACTACACTATTCAGTGTAGGCATAAGCCATGATAACTGTGGTTCAGTTGGTGGCATACTCATGGTTTAGTGCAGTATCGAGGGAGTGCTGTTGGATGTCCTGTTTATTTCAAGTGGACAGAAAAGATCCCATGGTATTAATCAATTTTTAATCTTTATTGGTGTCACAAGTAGGCTTATATTAACACAGCAATTAAGTTACTGTGAAAACCCCCGAGTCACGGGAGATTTCGGAGATGGCAAGAGAGGGAAGTTAGCGTGTTAAAGGATTTGTTTCTGGGGGGCCGTTTTGCGAGGCTGGAGGAGTTGGGGAGAAATATGGACTGGGGCAAGGGGAGGCATTTAGATATTTTCAGGTCCGGTATTTTGGCAGGAAGAAGGTTCAGAGCTTCCCGATAGTGCCGGCCTCCACTTGTTTTGTATTTGGGATGTCGGGGGGAGGTTTGGGTTTGTATGTTGAGGGGGATGCCGGTCAGGTGATTGCTGTTGTATTTATTATTGTTGGTTATCTTTTGTTGGATGTATATTTGATGAAAAAGTGGAAAATAAGAAGAATAAAAAAATTTTTTTGAAAAGAAAATCCCCTAATCGCCACACTACGGCCTGTTCGGGTACACAGAGGGAGAATTCATAATGTCCAATCACATAACAGCACGTCTTTCGAGACTTGTGGGAGGAAACTGGAGCACCCGGAAGAAACCCGTGCAGACTTGAGGAGAAAGTGCAGACTCGGCACAGACACTTTAAAGAAGAGCAGGAAAGTTATCCCCGGTGTCCTGGCTAATATTTATCCCTCAATCAGCATCAGAAAAACAGATTCTCTGGTTATCACACTATTGTTTGTGGCATCTTGCTGTGTGCAGAATTGACTGCATTTGGTGACACCCCAACCAGAGGGGATGCACTACCAGGACATGCAGAAATGCAGTGTAATTGGCAGTAACATTTGAGGATGCACAGAATGCATTTGATTACAGTGCCAAGAGACACAGTGATGACACTTCAGAAGTACGTCAACGGCTGTACATTGGCTCCTCATTAATCCTGCGCTGCATTATTTCAGTTTGTTCCTCACACTGTGTTCTTTCCCCTCCTTCAATCCCCATCCAGCAAAAACAAAGCTCGATTTTAGTAATTGTCCTGAATAAAATATAAATTAAAATACGTTGGGATTTGAGGTTCATTTTTACTGATAATTAGCTGGAGTACAAATTGGAAGGCCTTGTGGTGTCGTGGGTCACATCCCTGCCTCTGAGCCAGGAGCTCTAGGTTCCAGTCTCCCCACTCCCTCAACTTGATGGCTAAGGAAGGTGCGTTCACATCCATCCAAACAAATTGATCCTCAACCTGCAAAGCCTTCGATGTCAATGTAAGATGGTTCGAGCGGCAGAGAGTCCTGCTCAGCCATGTGATGGAAGAATAATTGGATTCTCTACAATTGCTATCCATTGCTCCAGACAACAACATGTATGTAAAATGGCATTTTGCCATAGCAGCGTATAATCCACGAGTGATCTATAACCCACTATCACAAATTGGAAACATTCACCTAACTTATCAACAGGTGCAGTTTCACCTCACTGATCCGGAGAATTTTATTAAGGCGTTCTGAACTAGAAGCAGTTAACAGGGTTCTGATGGGGTGGTGCCTGTTTTGAGTACAAAATTGCATTTATTTGGTGCCTTATCCTATCTCAACAAGGTTGCAAAGGGATTCTCTTGGGCCTCTTCCCATTCCTTGTCATTTAGTTAAATCAGCAAAACCCCGATTCTCTTGTGCTAAGCTACCTTTCCCTTAAATACATCTATATTATTCAGCTCAACTACTCCCTGTGTTTGTGAATTCCACATTCTCATCACTCTTGGCAAATAATTTTCTTCTGAATTCCTTGTAGAGAGAAAGACTTGCATTTATATAGCACCTTTCTGAACCTCAGGATGACCTAAAGTGTTTTACAGCCAGTTGAGTGATTTTGCGATGTAGAAACACGGCAGTCAATTTGCACACTGTAAAGTCACCCAGACAATAAGAAGGTTATAACCAGATTATCTGATATCATGATATTAGTTAAGGGATAAATATTGGCCAGAAGACTGAATGCAATTCCCGCAGCTTCTTTGAAAGGCGCCGGGGAATCTTTCCAATCCACCTCAGGGGGTAGGCGGAGCCTCGATTTAATGCCTCATCTGAAAGATGTCGCTTCCAACAAAACAGCACTAAAGTGTGTGTGATGAATGATGACTGCACCTTTAATGTAATGGTCCCTTTAAGAATCCACCGGCTCCACCCCTCCCAGTGAGCCATATATAAGGTAATGTTCAGTGGGCCGTGTGCAGTGAGCACACTTCTCGGTAGCTGTCAAGTTCTCTGCTAATTAAAGCTTTTGTATTACCAATCATCTCTCTCGAGTTGTAATTGAGGGCATCTCAATTTAATTAGCAGATTACATCGAGATGGACAGCGGTCTAAAACCAGAGAAGCTCAATTTGGAAGCTCGGTCGCCGGAGGCAGCAGAAATGTTTAAATACTGGCTTCGGTGTTTTGAGACCTACCAGAAACTCCAGTCGACAGACCTCGCAAGTTGAGCTTACTACACGGCTGGGTGGGCCACAGACTCTCCTCCGCGACCGAAAAAGCCACCACGTACGAGACGGCGGTCGAAATCCTGCGGAAGCGCTTCCTTAAGCCAATAAACGAGGTACAAGCAAGGCATTTGCTCTCGACCTGCCGGCAGCGCTTCAGGGAAACGTTAGACGAGTACGTGGAAAGACTCACCGCGCTCACTAGGAACTGTGACCACAAGGGCGTGACGCCAGAAGTCCATATGAACTTGCACATCCGAGATGCTTTCGTGTCCGGTATACGATCCACATACATCAGGCAGCGACTCCTCGAAGACGGAGCAAAAGACCTCCAACGGTAACGCGCGCCTCCTCGCTGGAAGTGGCCCACCATAATCTCCGCACGTACCCCGCGGACCTTGCGAGCCCCTCTCGGTCCCCTCCAGACTCGGCCACGCTACAGGCCTGCGCCGCGCAGTGACCCGCTCACATCGGGGGCACACCATGCTATTTCTGTGGGCAAGGCCAGCACCCACGTCAGCGTTGCCCAGCCCGCTCCGCTATCTGCAACGACTGCGGAAAGAAGGGGCATTTCGCAAAGGTCTGCCTAACTGGGCCCAAGGTTCAGAAACAAAAGTCTCATCGGGCCCAAAAATCGAGCTCCCAGGCCCACAGGCCCTGCAACGCGGCTGGGCGCCGGCCGGACACGCCCCCTTCTGACGTGTCATCGGCCTCGTGCGAGTCATGGGGGCGGCAATCTTGGTGGCAGCCATCTTCAAAATCCGACATGTGCAACCGACGGCGGCGGCCATTTTGTGACTCCGGCCGGCCATTTTGTGAGTCTGAGTCAGCTGAGGACTCTGACTACCCGCAACTGGGAGCGATCACCTCGATCAATCATGGCCGAGACACCTGCGGAACTCCATGATGCAGGTCCAAATCAACAGGCGACACCCCTTGCCTCTTCGACTCCGGGAGCCTCTTCACCCAGAAACGGTAAGGTGCTGCTCCCTGCGCACCTATCCCGCCTCCCAAACTATTGCCCTCGCGTCCGGGTCCCACTCGGTCGAAATCACGGGGTATTGTATCGTGGATCTCTCGATCCAGGGCGCCGAATACACCCGTTTCAAACTTTATATCATCCCTCACCTCTGCGCCCCCCTGCTGCTCGGTCTGGACTTTCGGTGTAGCCACCGAAGCCTGACACTGAAGTTCGGCGGACCCCTGCCCCCACTCACGGTATATAGCCTGGCAACACTCAAAGTTGCACCACCCCCGTATGTAAGCCCGTCGCCACCAGGAGCCGGTGGTACAATGCCCAAGATATGACTTTTATCGTCAGATTGCTGAAAGAAGGGGTCATAGAGGCTAGCAACAGCCCCTGGAGAGCACAAGTATTGGTAGTCCGGTCTGGGGAAAAGACACGGATGGTGGTGGACTGTAGTCAGACCATAAACCGGTTTACGCAACTCAATGTGTACCCCCTTCCCCGCAGAGCAGAAATGGTTAACCAGATCACCCAGTACCGGGTATTCTCCACGGTTGACCTAAAATCCGCCTACCATCAGCTCCCTACCCGCCCGGAGGACCGCCCCTACCATCAGCTCCCTATCCGCCCGGAGGACCGCCCCTACACGGCCTTCGAAGCAGCCGCTCAGCTTTTTCACTTCCTCAGGGTCCCTTTTGGCATCACAAATGGAGTCTCTGTTTTTCAAAGGGCAATGGACCAATTGGTGGACCAGTATGGCTTACGGGCTACTTAGCCGTACTTGGACAATGTCACCATCTGCGGCCATGACCAGCAGGACCGCGACGCAAACCTGAAAAAGTTCCTCCGGACCGTCCGGGCCCTCAATCTGACCTACAACAAAGAGAAATGCGTTTTCCACACAACTCGACTAGCCATCCTCGGCTACGTCGTGGAAAACGGGGTCCTAGGGCCAGACCCCGACCGCCTGCACCCCCTAAAGGAACGTCCCCTCCCCCGTAGCCTGAAGGCACTCAAACGGTGCCTGGGGCTCTTTTCCTATTACGCCCAGTGGGTCCCCAGATATGCGGAAAAAGCCCAACCATTCATTAAGACCACGGTTTTTCCTCTGACGGCTGAGGCCCGTTCTGCCTTCAGTCATATTAAGGCCGATATCATCAAGACCGCCATGCACGCGGTGGACGAAACCATCCCCTTCCAGGTAGAAAGCGATGCATCAGACGTCGCCCTGGCTGCTACCCTCAACCAGGCAGGCAGACCAGTAGCATTTTTCTCCCGAACCCTCATCGCCTCGGAAATTCGGCACTCTGCAGTCGAGAAGGAAGCACAAGCCATTGTGGAGGCTGTGAGGCACTGGAGGCACTACCTAGCTAGTAGGAGGTTCGCCCTCGTCACCGACCAACGGTCGGTAGCCTTCATGTTTGATAACACACAACGGGGCAAAATAAAAAATTTTGAGGTGGAGGATCGAACTCTCCACTTACGCGTACGATATTACATATCGTCCGGGGAAGCTCAATGAGTCCCCAGATGCCCTGTCCCGCGGCACGTGCGCCAACGCGCAGAAAGACCGTCTGCGGGCCATCCACGATGACCTCTGTCACCCGGGGGTCACCCGGCTTGCTCATTTCATCACTCCCGCAATCTACCTTACTCCACCGAGGAGGTCAAGGCCATCAGCAAGGGTTGCCAGATCTGTGCGGAGTGCAAACCGCACTTCTACCGACCAGACAAGGCCTCCCTGGTGAAAGTCTCTGGGCCCTTTGAGCGACTAAGCGTGGACTTCAAAGGGCCCCTCCCTTCCACCAACCGCAACATCTATATCCTCACTGTCATCGTCGAATTCTCCCGCTTCCCATTCGCTGTACCCTGCCCCGATATGACCTCGGCCACCGTAATCAAGGCACTGCACAGCATCTTCACCCTGTTTGGTTTCCCCGCCTATATCCACAGCAACCGGGGTACATCGTTCATGAGCGATGAGCTGCGTCAGTATCTGCTCAACAAGGGCATCGCCTCGAGCAGAACGACCAGCTATAACCCGCGGGGAAAAGGGCAGGTGGAGAGGGAGAATGCGACAGTTTGGAAGGCTGTCCTTCTAGCCCTATGGTCAAGAAGTCTCCCAACCACCCGTTGGCAGGAGGTCCTACCCGATGCCCTACACTCCATTAGGTCACTCCTCTGCATGGCCACGAACGAGACGATTCACAATCGCTTGTTTGTCTTCCCCAGGAAGTCCACCTCTGGGGTCTCGCTTCCACGTTGGCTGACGTCTCCGGGACCAGTTCTACTCCGGAGGCACGCGAGGAACCATAAGACTGACCCCCAATACGCCTACGCCGAGCACCTCGATGGAAGGCAAGACACAGTTTCCCTGCTAGACCTGGCACCTGCTGGCTCTCCCACTGACGCCCCCCCCTCAACCTGCGCTCCCCTCACCGCACCGGCTGCCGACTCCGACAGCGCCCCCCTCCCCCCCCAACAGGCGCCGGCACCAATCACCCTAGTCACCCCGGATACCCCCCCTGCTCCAACACGGGCAAAGGCTCAGACCACCGTGCTCCCGGACATACTCCCACTGAAGACGCTCTTGTCCGCCGCATCACCGCCGGAGCTGAGAAGGCGACAGACCACCCAAAAGACTGGACATGTAATTCCACTTCACCCCGATGGACTCTGTGTTTTCTTTTAAAACAGGGGGTGAATGTGATGAATGATTACTGCACCTTTAATGTAATGATCTCTTTAAGACCGTGTTTGGAACCCTGGGGGACCCCGCCTCTGCCCCCCCCCCCCCCCGGGGGACTCCACCTCTACCCCCCCCCCCCCCCCCCCCCCCCCCCGGGAGCCATATGTAAGGTAATGTTCAGTGGGCAGTGTGCAGTGAGCACACTTCTCGGTAGCTGTCTGGTTCTCTGCTAATTAAAGCCTTTGTATTATCTTTTTATTTTTATTAGAATTTTTTACAGAAAATATAACAACAAACAATGAAAAGCAACAATAAAACACCATAATAACTGTAACACCTCCAACACCGTATCAACGCATGTATCACACACACCCCCACCCCCCCCCCCAAACCCAGTAAACAACAAGAGAACTTAAAAATAAATTTAAATTAAATAAGCAAACATAGTCAACGTCCCCCCCCTTTTTTTCCCCCCTCCCCCCCCTTTTTCCCCCCTCCCCCCCGGGTTGCTGCTGCTGCTGTCCCAGTACCCTATCATTGAGCCAGAAAGTCGAGGAAAGGTTGCCACCACCTAAAGAACCCTTGTACCGATCCTCTCAGGGCGAATTTGACCTTCTCTAGCTTAATAAAACCCGCCATGTCATTGATCCAGGTCTCCACGCTTGGGGGCCTCGCATCCTTCCATTGTAGCAAGATCCTCCGCCGGGCTACTAGGGACGCAAAGGCCAGCACACCGGCCTCTTTCGCCTCCTGCACTCCCGGCTCCACCCCAACCCCAAAAATCGCGAGTCCCCAGCCTGGCTTGATCCTGGATCCTACCACCCTCGACACCGTCCTCGCCACCCCCTTCCAGAACTCCTCCAGTGCCGGGCATGCCCAGAACATATGGGCATGGTTCGCTGGACTCCCCGAACACCTGACACACCTGTCTTCGCCCCCAAAGAACTTACTCATCCTAGACCCGGACATGTGGGCCCGGTGCAGCACCTTGAATTGGATGAGGCTAAGCCGCGCACATGAGGAGGAAGAATTAACCCTCTCCAGGGCATCAGCCCATGTTCCATCTTCGATCTGTTCCCCCAGTTCCTCCTCCCACTTAGCTTTCAGCTCCTCTACTGACGCCTCCTCCACCTCCTGCATTACCTTGTAGATATCAGATATCTTCCCCTCCCCGACCCAGACCCCCGAAAACACCCTGTCACTCACCGCCTCGCGGGAAGCGAAGGGAATCCCTCCACCTGCCGCCTAGCAAACGCCTTTACCTGCAGATACCTGAACATGTTCCCCGGGGGAGCCCAAATTTCTCCTCCAACTCCCCCAGGCTCGCAAACCTCCCATCAATGAACAGGTCCCTCAGCTGTCTGATGCCCGCTCTGTGCTAACCCTGGAACCCCCATCAATGTTCCCCGGGACGAACCGATGGCTCCCCCTTAACGGAGCCTCCATCGAGCCCCCCACTTCTCCCCTATGTCACCTCCACTGCCCCCAAATCTTGAGGGTAGCCGCCACCACCGGACTCGTGGTATACCTCGTAGGAGGGAGCGGCCACGGCGCCGTTACCAGGGCCCCCAGGCTTGTATCTCCACAGGACGCCCTCTCCATCCGTTTCCATGCTGCCCCCTCCCCCTCCATCACCCACTTGCGCACCATCGACACATTGGCCGCCCAATAATACCCCGAGAGATTGGGTAACGCCAGCCCCCCACCATCTCTACCATGGGGAAGAACACCCACTTTTATTGACCGTCAAGGTGACGGTCGCCCTGAACATTTATGCCACAGGGTCCCAGGCGCTGAGTGGGGACCTGTCTGGGATTATGCAGACCTCGGTGCATAGGTGCATCCATGCTATCACGGAGGCCCTATATGCCCGGTCGGCACAAGAAGTCATCTTTTTAAAAATAAATTTAGAGTACCCAATTATTTTTTCCAATTAAGGGGCAATTTAGCGTGGCCAATCTACCTATCCTGCACATCTTTGGGTTGTGGGGGTGAAAACCACGCAGACACGGGGAGAATGTGCAAACCCCACACAGACAGTGACCCAGGGCCGGGATTCGAACCCGGGTCCTCAGCGCAGTAGGCAGCAATGCTAACCACTGCGCCACCGTGCTGCCCCACAAGAAGTCATCTTTAATGTGGATGATGCCCGGCAGCAGGGTTCGCCATCATCGCCAAGGTGCCCCAGCACCCGGGTCATTATCCATGTGGAGTTTGTACATTCTCCCTGTGTCTGCATGGGTTTCACCACCACAACCCAAAGATGTGTAGGGTAGGTGGATTGGCCACATTAAATTGCCCCTTAATAGAGAAAAAAAAGAATTGGGTACTTTAAATTTATTTTAAAAAACTAGTCTCTGAAACGGAGAATCCTGCCCATTGTCTTATTTGTGTTGCTGCTGTTTGTGGGACCTCACTGTGTGAAAATACATTGCTACATTCCCCGACTCTACAACAGTGACTATACTTCAGAAGTAATTTTCCCGAAAGGTGGGACCTTTGATAATGTAGCACTCTCTCTGTATTGCACTGAAAAGCCGACATTATGTGATGGAGTTGGGCTTGAAACCAAAACCTTCTATTTTAGAGACAGGAAAGCTACAGCAAGCCAAGACTGACACCTCGGAAATTTACAGCAGAGAAGGACATTCAGCCCATCAGGCCTGTGCTTGCTCTTTGAAAGAGCTGTCCAATTAGTATCACTGCCCTGCTCTTTGTACTCACAACCCTTCAAATGTTCCTTTTTCATCCAAGTATCCAATTGCCTTTTAAAAGTTACGATACAATTGAATCTGCTTCTACCACCCTTACAGGCAGTGCATTCCAGATCATTATGTGTGCAAAAAAGATCTCATCTTCCCTCTGTTTTTGCTGCCAATTATCTTAAATCTATGCCCTCTGGATATCAACCCTCTTGTCAGTAGATACAGTTTCTCCTATTCGACTCTATCACAACCCTTCATAATTTTGAACACCTACTGAATCTCCCCTTCAACCTCTCTGCCCTATGGAGAACATTCCAGCTTCTCCAGTCACTCCACATACCTGAGGTCTCTCATGCCACTCTAGTAAATCACATCTGCACCCACTCCAAAGCTTTGACATCCTTCCTACCCAGAATTGGCCACAACACTCGAGAAGCTGAGGCCTAGATTTACAAAAATACAGCATAACCTCCTTGTTTTGTACTGTTGTCCCTATTTATAAAGCCAAGGATCCTGGATGCTTTTTTTTAACAGCCTTATCAACCTTAGATTAGATTATTTATCAAATTGAAATTTTCACTGACCAGAACATAACATTTAAGGCCAGTAAGTACTCACTGTTTCAATAAACTTTGAAACACTGACTGTGTGCTATGGCCTGTGCGAAACGTTTGACCTAACTTTAGTAATGCTCTCAATTTTTTCTTTTTTTTTCTTTTTTAATAAATTTAGAGTACTCAATTATTTTCTTTTCCAATTAAGGGGCAATTTAGTGTGGCCAATCCACCTACCCTGCACGTCTTTGGGGGGTTGTGGGGGCGAAAACCACACAAACACGGGGAGAATGTGCAAACTCCACATGGACAGTGACCCAGAGCCAGGATCGAACCTGGGACCTCGGCAATGTGAGGCAGCAGTGCTAACCACTGCGCCAACATACTGCCCTCTCAATTTTTACTTCTATTGCAGAGCTGCATCAGCTAATGTATTGCTGCAATTAGTTTGGCCCATCGAGTCTGCACCAGCTCTTGGAAAGAGTACCCTACCCAAGCCCACACCCCCACCCTATCCCCATCCCCCAGTAACCCCACCCAACACTAAGGACAATTTTGGACACTAAGGGCAATTTATCATGGCCAATCCACCTAACCTGCACATCTTTGGACTGTGGGAGGAAACCGGAGTACCCGGAGGAAACCCACGCACACACGGGGAGGATGTGCAGACTCCGCACAGACAGTAACCCAAGCCGGAATCGAACCTGGAACCCTGGAGCTGTGAAGCAATTGTGCTAACCACAATGCTACCGTGCAAATATCTTTGAAGAATTTTGAATGCTCTGAATGCTCTGAAGCCTGTGGAAACAGGGAGAGTGCCTTTAGTAACATAGGGCGGAAGAGTGGCCATGATTCAGGGACGTTGAGAGTTTGCGGGCAAGAATTGTTTTGGCATTGAAATGGGATTTGTAACATTTAAAGTTACTGGTTGTACTGAATGTTCAACATGTTCATTGTGCAATAAATTTGTTTGAATCTTGCCCCGTTATTGGGTGTACACATCCGCTGACTAATTTGGATGAAAATGAGTATGTTCCAGTGAAAGGGGTCACAAGGCCCCCATTAACCCAATGTGTCTGTGTCCATTGTGCTGATACTAGGCACACACTGGTTGCTAGGAGACATGCAGCTGTCTGCTTACATGAGTGAGGACCTAATTTGGTGAAATTTGAGGGCAAATTAGATTTTAAAAATGTGCTGAGTTGGTACTTGAGCTGTTTTCAAATCCCTCCATAGCTTCACTGCTCCCTACTCCCTATTTCTATAATGTTCTCCAGCCCTACAAACCTCAGTGCTCCCTGTGCTCAACCATTTCTGGCCCCTTGAACATCCTCTGCTTTCATCGCCTTCTCACTATAAGATATGCTTTCAGATGCCTGAGCCTGAGATTTTTTCCTGCTTAAACCTTTCTGCCTCTCTTTTTTTTTAGATAATCCTTAAATTTACTCAACTAAAGTTTTGGTCATCAGTCCTACTACAGTAACAAGTCATGGCTTAGTGTCAAATTTTGTCTTATTTTGTTGCTGTGAAGCACCTTGAAGTATTTTACTTTGCCATAGGTACTATACAATGCCAGCCGCTATTGTTAGATACTGGCAGATTCTAATCCAGAGCATCATCTCACCCTAATTAGCGCTTTCCCGCAGAGCGAACCTTTTCACACAAACTCAGCTGAGGCAGCGGCATGGATAAGAAGCCCACGCACAGACTCTGTATGAGGCTGTGCAGCTTCAAGGGAAGGCTTTTTGCCTCTATAAACTTTAGTGTGCAAACCTCCAGCATTATCATCCCAGGAAGGGCAGGGTGCTGGTTTATTGATATAACTTATTCACAGAAATAAACTATAGGTATGAATCCAAATTACAGGCATAGAAGGATTAGTCAATAATTTACCACTGTGCGACCTGTTTACAATTTCTGATAGGGTCACTTTGTCCTTCACTGTAGATCTGACAGCAATTTCTACAGGCAAACGCAATAGCTACACCATTTAAACATCACCTCAATTCCCTGGAATTTATTTCATTTCTCTTCACAATTTCTGCTTAGCCCCATTTATCAAACATGAGGCGTGATTCAACTTTAAAATTTCCAAGTGTCACTGTGGGCGAGTTTGGCAGGGTGTTTCTGCCGGCTTTTTGGGTGAGATCCAGACCTGAATTCACCCACACTTCATAGTTTTTTGGGGTCTCGGGAGTTTCTCCCTAGTTTAGCCCACACTTAGAAATGTATTCAGCAGTGGGGAACTGAACTCGCCAGCGATACCGGCTCCTCAGAGATCGGGGTGCTATTTTGAAATCAGTTTGCCTGGGTGTATCCATTGCCAAATACACACTAAGATCATCTTGTCCTCACACTGGTTTCTTGTGATTCCCTTCTGCTTTTGCAATGAGAGGCATTTTGAGGGTATGGAGTTGGAAGGAACAAGCAAACAGAAGAACACAAGAAATAGGAGGAGCAGTGGACCATCAGCCTATTGAGCTTGCTCCACCTTTCCATATGATCATGGCTGATCTAGGTCTTCAACTCCATTCTCCTTCCTGCTTGTTTCCAGCATTATCTTGTTTGCATCAGGACCTCTAATCTTTTACTGAGAGCCTGACTGTATTGGATTGACTTAACTAGGAATCAAATTCACAGATACAAAATATTTCTGTATTTTAATCAAACTGTTCCGCATCCAATTCCCTTTGGCATACCGAAGACTAAGTCAATTGGAAATTTCATATCTGAGATTAATAGGTATTTCTAGGCAATGATATTAAGTGATTTGGAACCAAGGCAAATGGAATTTCAGTAAAGGTTAGCCATGATCTAATCAATTAGCAGAATAAGTGTGAGGGGCTGAATGGCCTCCTTAGAACTTAGAACATACAGTGCAGAAGGAGGCCATTCAGCCCATCGAGTCTGCAGCGACCCACTTAAGCCCTCACTTTCACCCTATCCCCGTAACCCAATAACCTCTCCTAACCTTTTTGGTCACTAAGGGCAATTTATCATGGCCAATCCATCTAACCTGCACGTCTTTGGACTGTGGGAGGAAACCGGAGCAACCGGAGGAAACCCACGCAGACACGGGGAGAATGTGCAGACTCTGCACAGACAGTGACCCAAGCCGGGAATCGAACCTGGAACCCTGGCGCTGTGAAGCCACAGTGCTACCCACTTGTGCTACCGTGCTGTTCTTATGTTCCTTATGGACTGTTCTTGCAGCCAAGATAGCAGCATGCCTGACTTATGAATGATGTTAAAGAAGATATTTTTAATGTTTTCCCTCTTAAACCCCAGCGTTGGTTGAATGTAGATGTCATGCCATAATGCTATTTCTGAGCTGTGTTGTATGGTCCCCAGGGCAGCACAGGAATCTGACAGCAAAGTTTAAACTGCAGATACAATTCAATAGGAAAATATTCAGAATTGGTATCAGTTGGATTATTGCTCAAATGCCCTTAGATACCCTCCCAATTTCTTCAGGGGTGCCGCACTCAATGAGTTCACACAAAATTCCTTTATGACTCATTAACCTGCTTGTTTGAGTTGGTCAACAAATGGTACAATAAATAATGAAAATGTATTTGAAAAGCATATGGCATCCTCGGTTTCATTAATAGTGGCATTGAGTACAAGAATAAGGAGGCTATCTTGGACTTGAAAAGATACTCATTCGACCACATCTGGAGTAATGCCTCCACCATACGTACCCAGTTCATTTTTTCCAATTAAGGGGCAATTTAGTGTGGCCAATCTACCTAGACTGCAGATCTTTGGGTTGTGGGGGCGAAACCCACGCAAACACGGGGAGAATGTGCAATCTCCACACGGACAGTGACCCAGTGCCGGGTTCGAACCTGGGACCTGGGCGCCGTGAGGCAGCAGAGCTGATCCACTGTGCCACCGTGCTGCCCTTGCCTCCACCATGCATGAGGAAAGATGCGAAGACATTGGAGAGATTCTGTGATACTGCGAGAGGCACGAGGGCTTCCTGTAAATGTGTTAAATTGTGCACTGCACAATTGTAAATTAAACCCTTTGGGGTGGAATTTCTTCGGCTTTTCTATCTTGCTGGCAAAGCTGGCATTTATTGCCCATCTCTAGTTACTCTGAGAAAGTGTTGACGGGCCTCCTCCATAAACTGCCACGTTGCCGAGTTTTGGTAGAACTGAGTAGCTTTCGCAGCCGGTTCAGACTCAACCACACTGGTGTGGAACTGGGGTCGTGTCAGGGTCAGACCAGCCAAGAATTAAAGTTTCTCTTCCCTGAAGGGCGTTAATGATCCAATTAGATTTGTGTGCTAACCCAACAGCTTCCTGGTAACTTTTCTTATCAGATTTTTTATTTCAGACTTTTGAAACTGAATTTAAATACTCAAACTGCCACTGACTTTTTTTTAGATCACCTTTTTGTAGATCACTCGCCCCAGTAACAAAGCAACTGCAGCAACGGCCCCAGCAGCTTGACTGGGATAATGGGCAGAATGTACCGGCTGTTCACTCTGGCACCGATGGCGCACCCCCGCCTCAGAATATCCTGGCAACGATGGTGCATTCAACGGGAAATCCCGTTGACAACAGCGGGACCAGGAAATCCCGCTGGTGAAAAACACGCAGCGGGTGGCTCAGTAAACCCCGCCCAAAATGTCCCAAGGTGGCATCACACATATGTTGTCAAACATGATGCCACATGAAGAGCTATCGACACGTGACTAAAACGTGGGTCAAAGAGATGGTTTCTAAAACACAAGTAAAAAAAGTGGGAAGGATTTGGGTGGGAATTCCAGAGATTGGAGTCTGGACGGGTTAGCAGCAGATAAGGGGTTGGGTGGGGGGGGGGGGGGGGGGGGGTGGAATTGGGGGCAATAAATGTGGCCTAGCCACATCCCGTGAACAACTATTAAAAAAAAGGCCTGTTTGGATGTGGAAAGACTGGGTGCCGTGAGGATGAACATATTGGATGACTAATGTCAAGAATGTTGCAATGGAGGCATTTGATAGCAGGACATCATATGCTGAAACCATCAGGGAATATGTTTCAACCAGAATTAGTAACCCTATTGAGGACAGGGTGGCACAAAAGCTTCCCCTACTCTTTGGGAACAGTGAAAAGTAAAACATTTTCAATTTTAGAAGGTGGATGGGGTGGTGGTAGCCAGTGAGTTGGTGCTGTGCAGTTGGGTTGAGAATTGTGCATATTTTAATATTGTTGCTGTACAGCTGAGAGATACAGGATGACAGTGTCCTTGATGGGGGCAGGATTTGAACCCAAGCCAAGAGGTGAAAGGTCAGGGTGGTGAAACCATGGAAGCTCCATGAAAACCATGTTTCTGGGAGTATACATCACAGCAATAGGAGAGAGCCAGAGTTGGGGAACAGGTTCAAATCACAGCCAGAAGGGCCAACCTTTCGTATGGAAATTTATTGGATCAACCCTAATGGCATCGTTAGACACCACACATGGATACTTTGGAGAGACTGGGGTGAATTATTCCTCTCAACTCTAAACTGCTTCTGCAGGCTGCTGCCATTGTAGGCCAGAAGATACCCCATCAAATCTGTCCCCCAGACCCAGTTTCCTCTAACTTGCCCCTCTTAACCCCGCCCCACTCCTCTGCCCCCCCAAACCAGGGATTTACCGGGGTCTCGACAAACCAACGATCTGCTTCTGGAAGCCCGATTAGTGTTCACAGGTCAGTGGAAAGACAGGAATGAGGCCTAATTGCGAGTGCATCTTGGGCCTCCCGTAAAAGTTGTGCACTGACCATTCTATACCTCAGAATGGGCTGGAATGAATTTTTAAACCTACGATTTCAAGGCAATTGACGAAATTCTCCACCTCGCAATACCACAAACGCGGAACCGTGGTCGGGTGGAAAATTGGGCGACCGGCCAAGATTGTGGTCCGTGCCTGACACCGATTCGGGCGCCATGCTCCAATCTCTTGCTGGTGGCAATGATGAGGTTTGCAGCCTGCGTCGGTGGCATATAAAACTCGCATTTGCATGCATTTAAATGTGAATAGTGCGTTTGACCCACTATGTTCCAGGCCTCCACAATGCTCCGCCCCTCTCAGGCAAAGGCCATGCGAGTGGGATTTACTACAGTATTTACAAACTGGGGGGGGGGGGGGGGGGGGGAGAGGGGGGGAGGGGGAGAGAGAGAGAGAGAGAAGTTAAGCAAAGTTTGGAAAACTTAAAAATTGTAGCACTTGCTGAGGGGGGTGGCTGCCGGGGCCGGGGGCCAAGGGGGGGGGGGGGGGTAGTGGGGAGCAACTTGGTGACAGCTCTGTGGATTTGGGGTATCCCCCTCGGGATCGGAGTGGCCTGGATCAGGCTGCTATTCTGCAGTATTTGTTTTGAACACAACCATTTAGTACAAGTTAAAGGCCCCTGGCTGCGGCCATTTGGGACCCTACCCAGGCTGCCCCTTTGGAAACTGTCAGACCTCAGCTGACCCATCAATGAGATGGGTGTGGCCAAGCTCAATCAGTGGCACACCAGGCGCTGCCAGCCCTCAGTTCACTCATCAGAAGCGCTGGCCCATTGCAGAGGAAGCAGGAGTAGAAGAGCTCACCTCAAACAAAAGGCACATGCACCATGGTCTTTGGCACACTCCCTGGCACACTCTCAGGGCAGAGGCCTCAATAGTTACCCTCTCAGGTAGCCCACTCCGCAAGACCACCAGCAGTCTACAAGCTTTGCCGGCTCACTATGCCCTTACTCCCACCCATCCCGTCCCCGGAGGTTGTTACAACCTGTGTGTGCCAACCAGGACCCACAAAGCACTGCAGCTCAGCTCCCAGTGGACCCACACTTCCCTGCCTCACCCCCATCTGTAGGACCTGCCCACACACAAGCCTCTAAGCATGGAGGTGAGTGGTGGCACTCGGTGACCTTCTCCACCCCACAGCCAGGGTGCCACCATGCTGGCGGGATAACACATGGCCCACCCAGTGAGAGCAGCCACAGTAAACCCCACTGGGGAAACAGGACAAAGGCCCCAGAGCCTATCGCTGACACAGGTTGCGGAAGCTACGGGTACCCCTGTTGACAGGGATGGACGATGAGGATAGAGGCATCCCAACGCTCCCATGGCGAGTGTACGGACCAACAATACCAACTCCCAATACTTCCAGCTGCACAGGGGCACTAGACAAGGATGCCCACTATCCCCGCTGCTGTTCGCACTAGCAATCGAACCGCTAGCAATCGCGCTCAGGGCAGCAAAAAATTGGAGGGGGATCCGAAGGGGAGGTAGAGAGCACAGAGTCTCACTCTATGCGGATGATCTGCTCCTCTATATCTCGGACCCACAAAGCAGCATGGACAGAATCATAGCGCTCCTGAAAGAGTTTGGAGCCTTCTCGGGCTACAAACTCAACATGAGCAAAAGTGAGATCTTCCCAGTACACCCGCAAGCGGGGGGGGGGGGGGGGGGGGGGGGGGGGGGGGCAGCACGAAAGGGGCTGCCGTTCAAACAAGCCCGAAATAAATTCCGCTACCTGGGGATCCAAATAGCCCATGACTGGAAAGGGATCCACAAATGGAACCTCACCAGCCTGACGGAGGAAGTTAAAAAGGACCTGCAAAGATGGAACACACTCCCGCTCTCCCTCGCGGGGAGAGTCCAGACGATCAAAATGAACGTACTGCCCAGGTTCCTTTTCCTGTTTAGATCCATTCCGATCTACATCCCCAAGGCCTTTTTCAAAGCGCTGGACAAACATATCATGGCGTTCGTATGGGGGGGTAAAAATGCTAGGATCCCAAAGAAGGTCATACAAAAAAACAAAATCCAGGGGGGGGCTAGCCCTCCCGAATCTACAATTCTACCACTGGGCGGCAACAGCCGAGCGAGTAAGGGGATGGATCCAGGAGCCAGAAGCCGAGTGGGTGCGTGCGGAGGAGGCCTCCTGCATGGGAACCTCCCTCCGGGCCCTCGCCACGGCAGCACTCCCATCCCCACCCAAAAAACACTCCACCAGCCCAGTGGTGACAGCCACCCTCCAATCCTCGAACCAACTGCGGCAGCAATTTGGCCTGTACAAAATGTCGGACAAGGCTCCCATCTGCAACAACCATAGGTTCAAACCAGCACTGACTGACGCCACCTTCAAAAGGTGGAGGCAGGACGGGGGGACACTGACAGTCAGGGACCTATACACGGACGACAGGATCGCAACACTGGACGAACTGACAGAGAAATTTCAGCTAGCTGGGGGGAACGAGCTACGGTACCTGCAGCTCAAAAACTTCCTACGAAAGGAGACAAGGACGTACCCACAACCGCCACGACAGACACTACTGGAAGACCTACTGGACGCAAGTATCCTAGAGAAAGGGAACTGTAGTGACATGTATGACCGACTGGTAGATAGGGACGACACCGTACTGGACGCAACAAGAAGGAAATGGGAGGACGACCTGGGGATGGAGATAGGGTGGGGACTCTGGAGCGAAGCAATGCATAGGGTCAACTCCACCTCCACGTGTGCAAGGCTCAGCCTGACGCAACTAAAAGTGGTACATAGAGCCCACTTAACGAGAAACCGTTTGAGTAGGTTCTTCCCGGAGGTGGAGGACAAATGTGAGCGGTGCCAAAGAGGCCCGGCCAACCACGCCCACATGTTCTGGTCTTGCCCCAGACTTGTGGAGTACTGGACAGCCTTCTTCGAGGCTATGTCCAAAGTGGTGGGGATGAGGGTGGAGCCATGCCCGATAGTGGCGGTCTTCGGGGTTTCAGACCAGCCAGATCTATTCCTGGGGAGGAGGGCGGACGCCCTTGCCTTTGCCTCCCTGATTGCCCGCCGTAGAATCCTGTTTGGCTGGCGGTCAGCAGCACCACCCAGAGCTGCAGACTGGCTGTCCGACCTCTCGGAATCTCTCCAAATGGAGAAAATCAAATTCGCCATCCGAGGGTCGGATGACGGCTTCCACAGAACGTGGGAGCCATTCATGCAACTGTTCCGGGACCTGTTTGTGGCCAACGTACATGAGGAAGAATAGTCGGGTGGCCAAGAACCAGGGGAAAATGGGCGGGAATCGGGGGAAGGTAGCCGGGGGGAGGGGGGGGGGGGGGGGGGGGCGCTACGGGCTCGGTATGGGGTTTGATGGCAAGCCAAGGCCCAAAACCAAACTATAAATAAATGCCTATAAACATGTGCCTCGGCCATATTGGGGAATGTAAAATATGTATGCTGGCTAAAGGGGGCGGCCACAATTATTGTTATGAAGATGCTTACCTGTAAATATTCATGTTAAATTTTTGTGTTTTCCTTTTTTTTTTCTCTCTCTCTAATAACTTGTAATTTGTCATATATAAAATATGAAAACTCAATAAAAAAACATTAATTTTTTTTTTAAAAATAATTTTTATTGAAATTTTTCGATACAAACATTTACCCCTACTACATTTTAAATTATAACACAACAAATCCCCCCTGGAAAATCCTCCCCACGCCCTCCCCCCGCGCGCACCCCCCCCCCCTCCCCCCCCCCCCCCCCCCCCCCCCCCCCCCCCCCCCCGCGCTACCAGTCTAGCAACCAAACCGTTTCTCCCTTTCTGCCGATGGCCTCGGGCAGTCATTGCCCGCGACCCCCCGCTGACGTGCTCCCTTCGTTGCTATCCCCCCCCCTCCCTTCCCCCCCACCCTTTCTCCCCGGGTTGCTGCTGTTTCGGCCTCCAGTTCCTATCTCTGATCCAGAAAGTCAAGGAAGGGCTGCCACCGCCGGAAGAACCCCTGTACCGACCCTCTCAGGGCGAATTTGATTCTTTCCAATTGGATGAAGCTTGCCATGTCGTTTAACCAGGTGTTAACACTTGGTGGCCTTGTGTCCCTCCACTGAATCAAGATCCTTCTCCGAGCTACCAAGGACGCAAAGGCCAATATTCCGGCCTCCCCTGCCTCCTGTACTCCTGGCTCCACCCCAACCCCAAAAATCGCTAGCCCCCACCCTGGTTTGACCCTGGTTCCCACCACTCTCGATACCGTCCCCGCCACCCCCTCCCAGAACTCTTCCAGTGCCGGGCACATCCAGAACATATGTACATGGTTCGCAGGGCTTCCCGAACACCTAACACACCTGTCCTCACCCCCGAAGAACCGACTCATCCTAGTCCCCGTCATATGGGCTCTGTGCAGCACCTTAAATTGGATGAGGCCCAACCTTGCGCACGACGTCGACGAATTGACCCTCTCTAAGGCATCCGCCCATGTCCCATCTTCTATCTGCTCTCCCAGCTCCGCTTCCCACTTGTCTTTCAGCTCCTCTATCGATACCTCCTCCACCTCCTGCATTATTTTGTAGATGTCCGAGACCTTCCCTTCTCCGACCCAGACCCCTGACAGCACCCTATCACTCACCCCTCTATCGGGAAGCAAGGGAAATCCTTCCACCTGTCGTCTGGCAAATGCCTTCACCTGCAGGTATCTAAACGTGTTCCCCGGGGGGAGCTCAAATTTCTCCTCCAGCTCTCCCAGGCTCGCAAACCTCCCCTCTATGAACATGTCCCTCAGTTGCCTGATGCCCGCCCTGTGCCAGCTCTGGAATCCCCCGCCAGTGTTCCCCGGGACAAATCTGTGGTTCCCTCTCAGTGGCGCCGCCATCAGACCCCCCACTTCCCCCCTGTGTCGCCTCCACTGACCCCAGATTTTAAGGGTGGCCGCCACTACCGGACTCGTGGTATACCTTGTGGGGGGGAGCGGCCATGGTGCCGTTACTAGCGCCCCCAGGCTTGTATTGCCGCAGGACGCCCTCTCCATACGTTTCCAAGCTGCCCCCTCCCCCTCCATCACCCACTTGCGCACCATCGATGCGTTCGCCGCCCAGTAGTATCCGGAAAGATTGGGTAGCGCTAATCCTCCACTGTCCCTACTCCGTTCCAAGAAAATCCTTCTCACTCTAGGGGTGCCATGTGCCCAATAAAAAAAAAACATTTATTAAAAAAAAGGATAGAGGCATCCCACATCACAGGCCCGGTGCCACTTGGTGATGGGGACAGGGGTGCAGTGTGGAAGGCAACATATCAGTGGGAATGGCTGAGGAATGGAGGTATGCAGAGCAGGGGCCAGCTGGTGAGGCTCAAGTGCCGTCCGTCCAAGGAGAAGGTGCGAAGGAGGCGCCGCATCAGGCCACATGTATACCGGCAATGCCTATCCTTCAAGGAGCTGCTGAATCACCTGAGTCAGATGATAGCGCACCTGGCACCATGGGGGTATGGAAGAGGATACCTGTAGCTGGTGGCATGTGTATGAAAGGCACCGGGCCAAAGAGGACAATACGGGTGTTGGGGTTTTGTGCCGAGTGGGATGTGCAGGAGATGCAGGAAGTTGGGTTTTGATTGGCCTCTATGGGAGTGGGGGTGAGATGTGGGGAGTGAGGGACACGGGTGACATCAGAGGAATAGAGGTGTTGACTCTGGCATCAGATGTCAGAGGTGGGCACTCGAGCAGCCCAAAGGAAGTCATTCATCTTCTTGCGACACTGCCTGGTGAGCTTCACAGCACTGACCACCTCGGACACCTCCATCCAGCCAGGCCCAGTTGACGACCGCGGGTGGAAACCTCCTGCCCACCCTGGGAAGGAGGGTGCCCCGCCTCTTCTCCACTGCATCCAACATCGCATCGAGCTCTGAGTCGGTGAAGCATGGTGCTGGTCTTCTCTGAATCATCTTCTTAGCTGGAATGAGAGTGTGTGGGGAGTGGAGTGCTTATAAGTAGCTCCAGCTTGTCAAGCTCTCCAACGCCAATTCGGCCCTAGCGAATCTGATGCTGGCGGGAATGAGAATTGCTATCAATTCATGTAGGCAGAGTACCGGCCCATTAGCTTGTCCTGAATAGCTCCACAATTAGCGCCCCCAATGGAAACACGAACCGCACGCAATTCAGTCCCGACGTCAACACTTTGGCCAGGATTCTCTGACCCGCCGCCCTGACGCCGGCTTCCCCATTCTCCGGTGCCATTTTTCAGGCGCCTGTGGGATCGCCGCCACGCTGGTTGGGGGCCATTGACAGCGGCCCCCGCAGCGATTCTCTTGGCCCCGATGGGCCGAGTGGCCGACGAGTTTGGCCGAGTCCCGCTGGCATGGATTACTCACCTCCCACACGGCGGGACCTGGAAGGTGAGTGTGTGGGGGCCGTCCTGGAGGGGGGTTGGGGGGATCCGACCCCGGGGGGGGGGGGGGCATGGTGGCCTCGCCTGTGATTGGGGCCTACTGATTGGGGGTGGGCTGGTTCTGTGGGGGCCTACTTTACTCCGCGCCGGGCCCCTGTAGGGCTCCGTCGGCCGTTCCGCGCATGCGCGAACTCGCGTGAGCCGTTCCGCACCGGCTGGAGCTGCGGGGACCACTCCGGCGCCAACCTAGCCCCCATGGGAAGGTGAGAATTCCTCACTTTTGGGGGCCGTTGGCGCCGGTTTTCATGCCGGCATGGGTACATAGCCCCTTTATTAGAGAATCCCGCACTTTGTCTTCCAAATGAAGAATTTCGCCCAACGATAACAAATTATATATGACTTTGAGAGGGAAATAAAACCAACTCCAGTCTACAATATAAGCAAAATACTGCTTTTGTACAAGGTCTGAAATAAAAAGAGAAAGTGCTGGAAAACATTCAGCAGTTGTGGCAGTATCTGTGGAGAAAGAAACAGAGTTAACATTTGGAGTCTGACATAACTCTTCTTAGACTTGAAATGTTAACAAGAGATGCTGCTAGACCTGCTGGGTTTTTCCAGCACTCTCTATTTTTATTTCAACTCGTACCTACAACCACTGAAAAAACAGCGTCACCTAATTAATAGGGCATTATACAACATTAGTAGTTAGAGCAGAGTTGGGTGAAGGAAAGATTTGCATTTGAATGTCACCTTTTATAATACCAGGATGTCCCAAATCACTTTACAGCCAACTATGTACTTTTGAAATTAGAGTCAATACTGCAGGAAACATAGCAGCCAATGTGCAAGCAACAAGTTCCCACCAACAGCAATGTGATAATGATCATATAATGTGTTTAATGATAGAGATTGAGGGGCTGGTTTAGCTCAGTGGGCTATACAGCTGGCTTGTAATGCAGAACAAGGCCAGCAGCACAGGTAAAATTCCCGTAGCAGCTGTGAATTTTAAATTCTCCCTCTGTGTACCTGAACAGGTGTCGGAATGTGGCGACTAGGAGCTTTTCACAGTAATTTCATTAAAGCCTACTTGTGACAATAAAAAGATTATAATTTTTATTATTATTATTAGAAATATTCACCAGCAAATTGAGAAGCACAACTGCTCTTTTAATAGTTTTTCACCCTTTGAGAAGGTAGAGGGTTTATTATCTCATTTGAAAGACAGTGGATTCCCGTCCCTGAGGCTAGGTGTCGCCGCCAATGGAGGATCCGTGGTGCTTCACAACGGGAAAATCAGTGCAAAATCCTCACCGATTCTGCACCCGGTGAGGGGTGAGCATCGGCGCCGCAGGAAACACCCGTGGAACGTGCAGAAAATGGTTGGAGAATCGCCGGGTCCGTGCTGCCCCTGTGCAAGGCTGCCAAGCTGCAGCCGCACATACGCCGACACAGCCCACGCACGCACTGATCGTGCCGGAAAAGATGGCGCTGGCTGTGCTGGACTGCGGACCAACCCACCCCGCCTCCACAGCCCACCTCCTGGCCACCTCCCACCACTCCCCCCAGCCCTGGCAGAAGCACCGGCCAGAGGCAAGGATGTCGGCCGAGTGTGGCAGTGCTGGATACTGTCCGCCTGCCCCCTCTCTCTCTCTCTCTGCAGCCGCCACACCAGGCTTACGACCGCTGAGACCACATGTGGCTCGCATTGTCGGGAACTCGGCCCATCAAAGGCGGAGCTTCGTGGGTGGGCAAACTAATGACATTCCAACGGGGTTGCGACTGTGCGCGGTGCCTGTCTCGATGACGACAATTAGGAGGGGTGGAGCATTGCGGCCCTTCGTCAAACCGGGGCCTGCTGCGATTTCGGCATCGGGAGCCATTCTCCGCCTGATCGCCATTCTCAATTTTGGTGTTGGGCAATGGGGAATCCCGCCCAGCATCTCAGACATTGCAGCAATTTATCAGGGCTGGTATGTCAGGCTAAGTTATGTGCTCAAGTCTCTGGAGTGGGATTTGAACTCACAATGTGGATGACAATATGGCCCATTGAGTCACAGCTGAGATGCAAAGTTCCCACTGATGAGCATTCATCGAAACATAAATTGTTCAAGAATATTACACTGAATACTACTGAAGAATGAAAGTCTTTGTACTAAGGGGAGAATACTGCCTTTAATCTTTGGGAAAGTTCATGTTGGTATTTCGTTCTGTGAAAGAGCACAAATCTCACAACTTGTGACATGCATCCACCCAGAGGTTTAATTTCCTTCCCTGACACTGAGCCTGTGCAGAGGGGCTGATCTGCCTGCTTTCCTTGAGTAAAGCACTATTGGAATGTGGAGGATTGAGGAAGAGAACCCTCTTCCTGCTGCTTCTGCAGGGCTGTGAGTGGCTACATTTCTGGCTTATTATCAATTTGCAACATTATCTCTCTTGCCCACACAGACTGTGGGGTGTTAATGGAGCAGAACTGTTGGCCCAGTATCCTTAGTTTTGCTCAACCCAGCCACTGTTCTTGACTCAAATAAGTGGATAAGCGAATCAATCAGAAATAAAATTAAGAGCAAAAAAAAACACACCCGCAAATCATGCAGGGTGAACATAATAAAGGGTAGAGGTACCAGATTTTAATAGCGATACTGAAATATACTAAAACGATGGTCAAAGGGTCTGAAAACGGTGGTCAAAGGGTCTGAGAGAAAGCTAGAAAAAGCAGCTGCCTCACAAATTAGTGTTTCATGAATAGCAGCATTATTATGATTTAGTATTCATATACCCAATTTGAATTTCTTATTTTAAAAGGTAAACACCACTCCATGTTAGATGGTTGTGCAACCAGCACATGTGCAAATTGATATTTCCCGCAGCATGTATTATCAATATTGTTTTATGTGGGAGTCTTGCAAGAACTTTAATCCCTCGCTACTAGGATGGCTACCTTTGCCATCCCAACATCTGTCCATCTCTTCCAAAGTTACTGTGATGCTGCTAATGAGTGTCCATATATGTATTGTTATGTCATTTGCATGAGTCATTAAACCAGGCAGACATTAAAAAGATCCCATTGCATTATTTCCAAGACCAGAGATCTTAGTGTCCAGTCCAACATTTTTCCCTCTCTCAGCATCATAAAAACAGATTGCCATGTCATTGTTGCAATGCTGTTTGCAGAAAAGTGCTGCGCACAAATGTGATTGTCTGTCAGGTTCCACATTACAACAGTGCATACACTTCAGAAGTACCTAACTGGCTGTCAGGTACTGTGCTTTTAATGTCTTCATTGTAAAATGTTCGAAGACAATGGTCCTTTAAATAATAATGCTCAGGTTCTAAACGACATTTCCTCACTACATCCCATCAACGTCTCTAGTCCTGCATTGTTAAATATTTGAAATCTCCCTCAGCTTTCTTTTGCCAACTGAGGAGAACTACAGCCCCCGTCATGCCTTTCGACGAAAACGCATGCGCATTGTTGGTACATTCCTATATGACGTAATAGTCGATTTGAACGCCTTTGTTTAAGTTTGCCATTCGTTAGCACGCATAGTGGCCACGTTACGAAATAACAAGTGGTGGCCTCAGGAGAAAAAAAAATTCACTGAGCAGGGTTGCAACTGAACTGCTTCATCCAGGTTTAAACCGCCGAGGCAGAGACTACAGCTCCCGGCATGCCCTTGGGCGAATGAGAGGCTATGGGGGCGGGGCGGGGGGGTCAGTGACGGAACTGCGTGGTGACGTATAGATGACGCAATGTGCGTCGTGGTCGACGCTGACAAACAACAACGTCAACGTCACGGGCGAGGGTTGAAGAGAAGGTTCAGGATCAGAGAGGAGTCAGAGCGAGAGGGAGCAGGAGAGAGGGAGAAAGAGAGAGAGAAAAAAAACAAAGTGTGTGGAAGACGGGTGGAGGGAGCGTCGTGAGGACGGAGGGGGTGGGGGGAGAAAAAAACCCAAACGGCCGCAATCAGAGCGACCATTGAAGTGAAGCCCAGAGAGTGGCGGAGAATCACCTCAGAGTCTGAAGAGGACAAAGTGGCGTCGCCCGAGTGAAGAGCGGAGAGAGAGGAGGAGGAGGAGGGGGGACGAATCCCCTCAGACACACTCACTCACACACACTTGAGCCCCCCGCCATCGCTGCTGACTGAATACCCCCAGCATTTATTTTCCCGGCCAGGGGTGACCGTCTCTCCACTGCACCTGAGGAGAGTTTGGTTATTTTTCTCTCTCTGTCTCTCCGGGTGTACGCGGGGGTGGCGGGGGTAGGGGGGAGGTGTTTTGGAGGAAGACAGGCCCGAGAGGAGGAATTAAAAGCTCGCCTGTGCCACCTCCACCAGCAGCACCACCGACATGTCCTCCCCCAGCCCAGGGAAAAGGCGAATGGACACCGATGTGGTCAAACTGTATCCTTCAGACCAGTGGAGTCTCCCCACTCGGAGAGGCTTCGGCAGTCAACCGCTATCTCCTTTCTCTCCCCCCCCCCCCCCTCCTTTTCCCCCCCTTCCTCCCTCCTCTTCTTTGTCTCCTCTGTTAATTATCGTGTCAAATCCGCTGTTTGTGTTACAAGATGTTTCAGAAATATATCATTTTTTATACATATTTTACCGCAGGCTCAGCCTATCAGTTGGTATTTTAATACATAATGTATGTCCCTAACTGTAAAAATATAACTGACAGCGATTGTAATGGTTGATATTTTCTTTTTGGGGAGGGGAAGAGCGGTTGTTATGTTCTTGGGATTTGCCATGGCTTGTATCAAAGGAAAATGACAACATCCACATGGTGACGGATTTCGAGGATTCCTCTGTTTTTCTGTTTTAAGTGTTATTACTCTATAATATATATTTCCAGTATTTTCTGGGGGAAAGGATTGGCCTTTTGTGTGTGTGTGTGAGGAATTTTAATCTAAATTCGTAGCATTTTCAGTTCTGAATTTATGGTGAGATTGTGGTTCTTTTGATGTTAGGCCTTTTACCTTTTCAAAAAACATCTAGCCCCAGTTATTTTTGTGTGTGCAGTGTGTCATGTGTTTGAAGGCCAGATTTAACGTTTCAACAAACGATTTATGATTAAAAGGCAGGGTCACATCTAATCAAACCTTGTTTGTATGTTTTCATCTACAATAGAGATCGGGGATTGTCTGACGTGTATTTGTGGGGTATTTTTGGCCTGTTGATCTGTCTAGCTTTACTTGGGAGGAGGGGGTGGGGGGAGAGGAAGAAAAACCGAAGGAATTTGAGTGCAGATGTCAACTCTTAATCGAGTGACAAGTTAATGCTTCATTACACTTGCGCCACCTTAGCTGATAGAATTACTACTTTTTTTCTTTAATGGTGTTGTACATGGGTCCTTCTGCTTTTATTTTCTTGTTCTTGTGGAATAATTGAGACTTTTTTGGTTTCCTGTGACGGCTTGTCATTTTTGTTGCTTGTTTGCAATGTATTGTGGAATTACTGAATTTTTATGTACAGAGGTTTGTGTCACGAATATCTGGTACATTTAATATCTTGTTGCCCCTCATCCATTTTGGGTTTATGTTTTTTGGTGGTGCTACCTGCTGGAGCTCGCTGGACAGCAACTGTTGGTCCTAAAGCGAGCTGCAAAGAGCAGATTGGCTGTACTGTTACCAGCCGGAATTGAGTTGGAGGAGGAGCTTACTTAACACACAAACACATACACCAGCTGACACCACAGAAGAAAGACTATGCGTCTATAGCGCTCCGTTGGGTGGAGGAGCACACAGTTAACAGCAGATTACTAATGAACAATTCAATTCTCCTTCGCTCCTAACTCCTTTAAAAATTGTCATGCTTTTATATTTTTAGAAACGTTCTTGAACTAGTTTGAAATCTGTCATTGCAAGGGCTGTTGGAAGGTCGTTAGTTGGAGGTTGTTACCTTGGGTTACACTTTCTAAACTACTGTTTTTTTTAGTATTCACTTGTCTGCGTAAAGTGTCATGTAAGAAAATGTAGTCAGCTCGTATTTGTTAGTTTCATTTTGAAGTTTGATTGGTCCCTTTTACTTACATCCCCAGTTTCTGATCTAATTTCTCCACCATCCCTATTGTATACTTTGGTAATTTGAATTAATCTGCCTGATTTGCTATTGTAGCCCAGGTGACAGACTCTATTGCAGCCCAGGTGACAGACTCTATTGCCTGACCTCTCTCCTGTCAGCAACTGCTGGAGTGTGCGAGAGATGGTGGAATTTTTTTCTCCCTCCTCGCCTCTGTGTCTAAGCTTTATGACACCAAATGCCTGGTCTGATGTTCTGTCACTGGCTTTCTTTATCCTGTCTCTTCAGCTTACATAATTACTTCCACATTTCTGCAGCCATGTTTTGGCAGGCAGCACTGACTGCCATTTCACTCTTTGCAGCATTGCTGGCAGGTTTGTACAGAAGTTGACTGCATCCTACAAAAGTTTGTGTTGTCATGCTTGGTGTTGCAATTATGACTAAGGTCTTATGCCAGAGTTAGAATTGAATACGTGGTTGTCCTATTCCGATGTATTCCTTCAAAGTAAAATACACAAGAGGCCAAATTGGATGCGTCCTAACCTTTGATGGACAAGTTATACCCGAGTAATTTTTCACATTGTTGAGTAGATACCTGTGTTGCAGCTGTACTGGGAGCAGCTTGGCTCGGGGTGCAGCTTGTTCTGGAGCACAAGTCTTCATTACTATAGTTGGGATATTATCAGGGCCCATAACCCTTTCTGTGTCCAATGCATTCAGCCCTTTCTTGATGCCAGAGTGGATCAAAATAGCTGAAGTTTGACATTTTGAGATTGTGGAGACCTCGGAGGTCAAGATGGATCATCCATTTAGCAATTCTAGCTCAAGATGGTTGCTAATGCTTGAGCCTTGTCTTTGGACTGAGTTCGACCACCACTGAAGATGTTTGTAGAGTCTCCTTCTCACATTAGTTTTGCAATTATCCACATCATTCACATTTGGATGTGAAGGACTACAGAGCTTCGATATAATCCATCATTGTTGGATCACCTTGCTCTGTCTCACCATCTCAAGGGCAATTGGGAATGGACAGTAAATATTAATGTTGCCAGTGATGCCCTCATCGTGTGAATTAATATATTTGTATTGTAATTTTAATATTTTCATGGAAACTTTTAAAAAATCAGTTTTTAGCCTGGTCCTTTAAATGGTGACTCTTTCTGGGCATTTACATTCTCATAACGCTGGTACAAGATTGCTACCTAGACAGTGAATGTGAGAGGTCTGATTGACTGTTAAAGACCTGCATTGGTGCTAGATTTTGCTATCTTAGAGGGGCTGTTTAGCACAGGGCTAAATCGGTGGCTTTGAAAGGCCAGCAGCACGGTTCGATTCCCGTAACAGCCTCCCTGAACAGGCGCCGGAATGTGGCGACTAGGGACTTTTCACAGTAACTTCATTTGAAGCCTACCTGTGACAATAAGCAATTTTCATTTCATATACATGAATGCTTCCCGGCAGGACATAATGTATAGTAAAAATAAGTAAACCCAAGTTAGTTTATTCCCGGTACATGTGCTGGCGCTCCAACTGCTATAACTGGTTCAGATTAGCGAATATGGCAGAAGCTGGAAGTCAAACCCGGACCTTCTGCCCTGTATGACTTGTATTATAAAGGGGTGTGCTCTTATCCATTAGTACATTGATGTTTCCAGTGCTATCATTGTTTTGCAACAGAGTCTTGTGTCTGATTGTTGCTATCTGTACTTGTGTTTACCATCAGTGAAAAGGAGCTGAATGCAATTAGATGAACTTTTGAAGTCACTGAACAAACTGATTAAAACATTCTTAAGGTACTCGACAAATGGGATGCCAAGTTGAGGGAGGAAATTAATGATTGGAAAATTAGATTGCGAATCATTTTAGCTGAAGTCTGCCATCGATAATGACTGCAGAAGGGGGTGGAGGCATTCATTGTAGACTGGAGTTTGAAGACTGGAGGGCCCAAATGATTAAAATATGCGATGAATTACCATGAGGACAATTCTCTCTTGGGGATCAAAGAGCAGTTTTTTTGTGTTTTCTAAAGTCATCTTGGGTGCCAATCACTTTGCTTTTTTGTAATTGCTGCCAAGACTGGAAGCAACTGAGCAGGCAGCAAGTTTCCTTAATAAAATTTGTCCAAGCTCATGTTCTTAAAAAGGAACAGCAATGCATATTTTTATCTAACTCTGGAATGCTTTGTATGTTTTATGGGAGGAGAACGGAACTGGTTGTGGCGAAGGGTAATCAGAACTTGTGCATTAATACAGTGAGTGGTATTTGCCAAATGTGACCCTGAGAATGTTACTCTTCTGCAGTCCTAATCAGGGCAGGAAAATAACTAAACTTTGGGAACACTGGGCTGTCTTAAGGGAAATTGCATCTTATTTGACTCCGTGCATGGATTGCTGGTGTGTGTACAGGTTATATGGCACATTGAATAATTTGTGAATTTGTTCAAGCTCCCTCAGTTTTTATACAAGGCCTTGTTCGTTAAGCTATGCATTTCTGGGATGTTATCAAGTCTAGGCTAATGCAAATTTGTGTTTCCAGGATTCCTGTGAAGCATTATGGGTGTGAGTTTTCTTAGTGTGTCTAATTGACCTGTGCGGGGAATAAATAGAACACTAATAAATTTTGCCTTTCCAAAACCTAGAGAAAGCTTTTTGAGTTGTTTAATAACCGGGTGAAGTTCTGTTGGTTATTGGTCTCCGGTGGAGGTGATGGGAGTCATTTGAGGTGACAAATGAGAGTGCATAAGAAACCTATTGGCACAATATTGAAGAATGTGGGAAAAGCAAGTTTTTTTTTTTGGGTCAGCTTGGTGGAACAATGGTTAGCACTGCTGCCTCATGGCGCCGAGGTCCCAGGTTCGATCCCGGCGCTGGGTCACTGTCCGTGTGGAGTTTCCACATTCTCCCTGTCTGCATGGGTCTCGCCCGCACAACCCAAAGATGCGCAGGGTAGGTGAATTGGCCACGCTAAATTGTCCCTTAATTGGAATAAAAATCCTTGGGTACTGTAAATTTTTCCCAATGGGTATGAATTGAGGGATTGTCGAGCAGTGGAAGAAAGTTTTTACTCCATCGATCTCTACCTAAAGAGAAGAAAATGTACTGTTTCCAGGTAAAAAATATAACATTTTGTTCGTGTTGCCACGTCCCAAAGAACAATAGGCTTCTCTCCTCTGACAGGTGACTGGTGGTGATTTAACCTGTAGTCATGTCAGATGAGGGGCCAGGTTGAGAAGGCAGGGCCTTCATGAACAACCTTAGCCGGTACGGGAACTGAACCCATGCTATTGGCGTCACTCTGCATCATGAACCAGCTGTCCAGCCAACTGAATGAACTGCCCCATCCCCATTAGATATAATGTTGAAGTTCGAAAAATACGAGAGTGATAACGCGAGACAGAGTGAGCAAACCTGAACAGGAAAGCAATACTGTCATTGAAGGCAGCTGGAGTTGTGTGTGCAGTTCCTGGGTTCACTGACTTGCCATTCGGACTTTGCTCTCATATCATCCTTGACTTTGTGGTGTCCCTTAGCTTGGGAGTCAAAACCACAGTCGTCTGTCTGTATGTAATCTAGGCTATCATTTTGAGTTCAATGCATGCTGTATTGTTGGAGGTGTTGCCTTTTGGACGCGAGATTAAACTGAACCCCTGTCTGCATGTTCAGATGATTTTGAGCAGGTAAGTCTTCCTGGTTTCCTGGCCACTATTTATTTATTAACCACTGCTATAATAACATTAACAAGACAAAGATTCGTTGGTGCATTTACTTGCATTAGTGGCCGCAAAATTCAAAAACTAATGACATCTTTATTGGTGTTCAATATATTTTTAAATCAGTTTTTTACCCGAGGAAAATTAGTTGGGTTCATGTACTACAAGTGGGATTTTAAGGCATTTAGAAAAATTTCTTTAAGTTGTGTACTGATTCACAGAATTGCTGTATAATTGGTATCCTGGGTGTTAGAAATTGACATTTGAAATCCACCTTAATCTTTAAGTTGAAACTTGTTATTGATTGTCTTCACATTGAAGGCATGTTTGCAGTTTATTGAAGTATGGTCTGTGTGGAGGGAGCCCAGTGTGCTTGGGAGTAGAATACATCCTGCTAGCTGGTTATGGAATTCCTCCAATGGTGTTCTGTTTGTCCCAATGACATGCACACCTTTTTGTACAAGGAGGCTTTTATCCTTTTGGATTTTTCCAAGTTTTGGGCTGTGGAGGTGGTGGGGGCTTAAAAAAAAAAGTATTAGCGAGAGCAGCACGGTTTTTCGAGGAGGTCACAAAGATGATTGATGCAGGTAGGGCAGTGGATGTTGTCTACATGGACTTCAGTAAGGCCTTTGACAAGGTCCCTCATGGCAGACTGGTACAAAAGGTGAAGTCACATGGGATCAGGGGTCAGCTGGCAAGATGGATACAGAACTGGCTAGGTCATTGAAGGCAGAGAGTAGCAATGGAAGGAGGGTTGTGACTAGTGGTGTTCCGCAGGGATCCCTGCGGGACCTTTGCTGTTCTTAGTATATATAAATGATTTGGAGGAATGTGTAACTGGTTTGATTAGTAAGTTTGCAGACGACACAAAGGTTGGTGAAATTGCGGATAGCGATGAAGACTGTCAGGGGATACAGCAGGATTTAGATCGTTTGGAGACTTGGGTGGAGAGATGGCAGATGGAGTTTAATCTGGACAAATGTGAGGTAATGCATTTTGGAAGGTCCTAATGCAGGTAGGGAATACACAGTGAATGGTAGAACCCTCAAGAGAATCGACAGTCAGAGAGATCTAGGTATACAGGGCCATAGGTCACTGAAAGAGGCAACTTGGGTGGAGAAGGTAGTCAGGCATACGGCACCCTTGCCTTCATTGGCCGGGGCATTGAGTATAAAAATTGGCAAGTCATGTTGCAGCTGTATAGAACCTCAGTTAGGCCACACTTGGAGTATAGTGATCCAATTCTGGCTGCTACACTACCAGAAGGATGTGGAGGCTTTAGAGAAGGTGCAGAGGAGATTTATCAGGATGTTGCCTGGTATGGAGGGCATTAGCTATGAGGAGAGGTTGAATAAACTCGGTTTGTTCTCACTGGACCGACGGAGGTTGAGGGGCGATCTGATAGAGGTCTACAACATTATGAGGGGCATAGACAGAGTGGATAGTCAGAGGCTTTTTCCCAGGGTGGAGGGGTCAATTACTGGGGGGCATAGCTTTAAGGTGTGAGGGGCAAGGTTTTGAGGAGATGTATGAGGCAAGTTTAAGAACATTTTTTTTTACACAGGATAGTGGGTGCCTGGAACTCGCTGCCGGAGGAGGTGGTGGAAGCAGGGACGATAGTGACATTTAAGGAGCATCTTGACAAATGCATGAATAGGATGAGAATAGAGGGATACGGACCCTGGAAGTGGAGAAGATTTTAGTTTGGACGGGCAGCATGGTCGGCGCAGACTTGGAGGACCGAAGGGACTCTTCCTGTGCTGTACTTTTCTTTCTTCTTTGAGGACAGGAAGTGTGGAAAATTTAGCATTGGAATAGCCAACAACAGGGTTTGGCTTATTTTTCAATTATTTTCTCCTCTTGTCACCAATATGAAGTGTTTGCCAACTGAGCTACCTTTCTTTTTCTTGAAAGATATGAACCTTCATTCCGTTTCTCTTTAAGCTGCTTAAGAGCTGTGACATCTGCTTCCAAGGCCCCACAAATGCTCCTCTGAACTGGTTGTTGGGAGTTGTGGTCTGGTGATGATTCCTACTGTGATTTCTTTGCCTAGCAGGCAAGTGACTGCACTCAACACGGCACCTCCCAACACGGCACCTGCCAACATGATAATGGGGCCAAGGCAAAATGTAGAAAATAGCCAATTGAAGCCTTAGTCCTTATTGGACAATACGATAAAATATACATTTTAGTTAAAGATACTGGTGAGGTCAACGCTGAACTAATACACAATGGGGATGATTTACAATGCCAATATACAAATTAGGAACAGGAGTAGATCATTTGGCCCCTTGTGCTTGCCCTGCTATTTGATGAGATCACAACTGATATTGTGCCCACATTATGCCTATCCCTGCAAATCTTTGACTCTTAGTCAAGAATCTATCTACCTCTTGCCTTGAAAATATTTATTTGCCCTGCCCCACCACGGTCTGGGGAAAGAGTTCAAAAATTTCATGGCTGAGGGGAAGAAAAATTCTTCTCATTTGTCTTGAATGGGAAACCGTTGTTCTTATACTGTGTACCCTATTTCTAGCATCTCCCAAAAGGGGAAACATACTTTGAACATCCACTCTATCAAGCTCCTCAGGATCTTTTATCTTTCAATAATATCTCTCCAGCTTCTAAATTCCAGTGGATGCAGGCCCAGCGTGACCATGCTTTCCTCCTATGATAGCCCCATCATCCCTGGTGTTAGTCGAGTGAACTTCAACTGCTTCTAACATCCTTTCTTAAATAAAGAGACCAAAGCTGTACAGAGTGCTGTAGATGTGGTCTCACCAGTACTATTAAGGGGCAATTTAGCTTGGCCAATTCACCTACCTTGCACATCTTTTTGGGTTGTAAGACACGTGCAGACACTGAGAGATTCAAAGGCATAGCATTTACAGTGCAGAAGGAGGTTATTCAGCCCATTGAGTCTGCACCGGCCCTTGGAAAGAGCACCCTACTTAAGCCCACGCCTCCACCCCATGCTGTAAACATCTATGATTCTATCCCTGCAACCCAGTAACCCACCAAACCTTTTGGGCACTAATGGGCAATTTAACATGGCCAAACCACCTAACCAGCACATCTTTCGACTGTGGGAAGAAACCAGAGCACCCTGAGGAAATCCAGGCAGATGCGGGGACAAATCTGCGGGGTGTGTGCAGATTCCACACACCCACGGCTGGAATTGAACCCGGGTCTCTGGAGCTGTGAGGCAGCAGTGCTTGCCACTGTGCCACCCCTTAAAAACGAGAATGTTTGAACTCCACATGGACAGTGACCCGGGGCTGGGATCGAACCCGGGTCCTCGGTGCCGTGAGGCAGCAGTGCTAACCACTGTGCCACCGTGCTGGCCTGCACTCTGTATAACTAGCAAAACATCCCTACTTTTATATTCCATTCCCCTTGCAAGCAACAACGACATTCAATTTGCCATCCTGTTTTTTAGGCAGTCCCTTTGAGTCGTGGGTGACTTGGTTCCACACTAAAAATGAGTTTCCAAGTGACAGGTCTCCAGTTCACAACTCTGTCTCTGTCATGTGGGACAGACGCTGGCTGGAAGAGTGGGTGGATGCGCTGTCCAGGTTGCATTGCCGAAACTTGGCTTCAGCTTGCTCTCAATGATAAGTCTTGTTCAGCTCCTTCCTGGATAACTTTCCTTCACTTGGTCTTGGGCCAGGGATTCCCAGATGTCGGTAGGAATGTTGTATTTTTCAAGGAGGGTTTGAGGGTATCCTGGTAAGCATTTCCTTTGCCCTCCTGGGCTCACTTGCCGTGCCATAGCTCCGAGTAGAGCACTTTGTTTCGTAAGACTTGTCAGGCATGTGGACGGAGTTGCCTACCCAGTGGAGCTGGTGGAGCCTGTTCAATGCTGGGTGAGAACACCGATATTGGTGCATCTATCCACGATGGATTTGCAAGATCTTGCAGAGGCAGCACTAGTGGTACTTCTCCAGGGTTTTGAGGTGCCTTCTGTACACAGTTCACATCTCTGAGCCATACAGGAGATTAGGTACACTACTGTGCTGTAGTGGGCTTGGCGCGTGGCGGGGGGGGGGGGGGGGGGGGCACACATCTGGTCTGCAGGTAGAGTAAGTTGAACACATTCCTGTTCTGTAGTTTATCTCCACTCACGATAGGGGAATGTGCTAAGGGTGAGATGGAGCATTGTAGCCTTTTTAATCACCTGTTCTACCCACACACCAACTTTTGTTTATCTGGCTGTCTGAAGGTTACGTCAGCCTTGACTATGAAGCTTTGTTGTTTGATTGGTCTGAGATTTTTTCTTGCTCATAATTGCAGAATGATTTTAGCTGGAGAATGGAGGAAGCGAATAATTGTTGAACTCTGTTATAGGTGCTTCACTTAATGAATTGTTCCTTTTTAATTAAGGTAATTGACACCAACTGTTGAATATTTATTTGGCTGTATATTTTGATTGCAGTGTGTGAACCTATTATTGTTTTTCTTTCGTTGTACCATAATCTTTATTCGTGTCACAAGTAGACTTACATTAACACTGCAATAATAATCTTTATTGTCACAAGTCGGCTGACATTGCAATGAAGTTACTGTGAAAAGCCCCCAGTCGCCACATTCTGGTGTCTTTTAGGGTACACGGAGAATTCAGAATGTCTAAATTACCTAACAGCACGTCTTTCGGGACTTGTGGGAGGAAACCGGAGCACCCGGAGGAAACCAAGCAGACATGGGGCGACCATACAGACTACACAGACAGTGACCCAAGCCGGGAATCGAACCTGGGACCCTGGCGCTGTGAAGCAACGGAGCTAACCACTGTGCTACCGTGCCGTAAAGTCTGTTCCTCCCACCCACCTCCGTCCCCAAACTGTTAAATGTGTAACCCTCCGAGAGGTGCCACAGACTGTCTCCTTTAATTATATTTTGGACAGAGCTGATCATTTGTGCATTGGCTCATTCTCATGTGGCCTTTTGTTGCAGGAATCTATTTCCTACTGTGTCTCTGCATTGTTTCCATTTAGTTTCTAGATCAATCCTCCACCAGCAATTTGCACTGTACTCTACTGTACAGTGAACTGATACAAGGTTGTCCCTAGATTTCATGAAACATTACTGTGATGGAAACTAATTCAGTTTTAAAAGAGATTTGCTTGTATGCTCACTGCATTTTGGAAGTGTTGTTTTGATGTGATGAAGCTATAACTGCAACGTGAAAGGCGATTCAGCTACAGGGTGAACACTTATCCCACCAGTTAAATGGAGGCACTGCACACTTCCACAGAGGATGTTAAACAATGTCCTCATAACCTTTCCTGTCTGAATAAAAGGCTTGCCTCCCACGTTAAAATTATGGTCCATCAGTTTAGGGGTTAATGATACACTAATTATGGTACTGTTATGAATTATGCTGTGACTTCCCTCATGTAAAAAAGGCAACTCACGGTGCTGCCAAGGCCCCAGGTTCAATCCCGGTTCTGGGTCACTGTCCGTGTGGACATTCTCCCTGTGTTTGCGTGGGTTTTGCTCCCACAACCCAAAACATGTGCAGGGTAGGTAAATTGGTCACGCTAAATTGCCTCTTAATTAGAAAAAAATGAATTGGATATTCTAAATTTATTTTTAAAAAATATATAAGAAAACAGAGTTATTTGACATCAGAAGGCAAAGATCTACATGCTGATTGTGCTGCGATTCGGAGCATGTGACCGGTGAGCTTCGAGGAGCCCTTTCAGGTCCTGTGTTTGTATAGGAGTTCCATTTCTTCCTCAATCTTTTGAAGGTATTGCATTATTGCTGAGATTTGGTTGCATGGCTGCTTGTCAATCTCTGATACTCTGACCATTGTTGGGCTATTCTGGAGGTATCACTGCCACTCACTTGACAACACTGGTCACTGGGGATATGTGGGAGCCATTTTATTCTTCCTCTCTCTTCCTTCCAATAACATAGGAATATTGAGGTTAGTTGTAACACACCATGCCTCACATAGTTATTGGGTCAGCTATTACAATACAGCGAGAAACAAATCTGCTTCCTGGAGTTGATGGTTCAATGGATAACATTGCCATCAGGGAGTTTGCTTTTGCTACGCTTTATTTTTAGATTTGCTATTTCCCAGGGTGTTGACTTACCCTAAGGCACATTCCATGGATTGCAAGTGACCTCTGACACCTTACTGAGGTGATCACTCTTAACATATGAGCGCAAGTGGTGAGCGTTGGCACATATTGCAGATGGTTCCAGATTTGTCCTTGATGGTTGTCACTTGCTTTCCACTATTGATTACTGAATTGTAATTAGGACTAAGATCTCTTGTATTGTCCCTGACCCTTCCCCTCAATAGCTTAGAGATGCTAAGGTAATTTGTAGTGGTGTAACTGATGTTCGCAATGTGATTGGTAAAGTCCACATAATTGTGTATGGGACCTTGCTTACCTGTATGATTCAGTTCCACATACACATTAAGTGAGTAATTGAGAGGAATGACCTATATTTTTGGGAACAGGGAGCCTCCTTGAGGTATGATAATAGACTCAGAATTGTGGTCTGAGGTGAACATTGGTGTATTGGAGAATACCATTGTAAGATGTTCTTTTTGGGTGTGAAGTTAAAACATTTAATATTGTAGTTGGAATTTAAAAAAAAAAATAACCAAGCCCTATTTCTTCATGCAATCACTACTGGAGCAAATTTTTTCCGTACAGGTCTTTCAAATTAGCTAAAATATTGGGGTTCCGGTCAAGGACCTCAGCCACTGTTGAGATCTAGTCTGGGATCGTAACCGCATATTTAATTTCTGTCTCCTGGTTCCCTGCTAAAACTCCTTTCTGGCCCCCAACACCAATATAATCAAGCTACCAGCTAGTTCTTGCTCTCAAGACATCCAAGTACATTTGGAGGAACAATTGGTAGAACTGGTTAGTAGCAAGGAATTAACTTGATCTGCCGAGGGGAGGGAGTTTGGGGATCTGCTGAGGGGTGTGAGTTCAGGTATCTGCAGGTTAGGAACTTTGCGCGAAAGGTCTGGAGGGGGTTCCCCACGGTTGCTGGGATACACTCTGCTGGAGCAACTGCTGCTTCCGGATGTGGAAGGGGTGGGAGGAGATGTATACAAGTGGCTGGAGGAGCAGGGAGGCAAGCGGGTGGTGAAGATCTAGGAGAAATGAGAAGTGAGTCGGGAGAGGAGATCAATTGGGGAGTATGGAGTGAGGCACTGTGTAGGGTAAACGGGACTTTCTCCTGTGCAAGGATGAGTCTGATACAGTTTAAGGTGATGCACAGGGTGCATATGACTCTGGCATGAATGAGTGGGTTCTTTCGGGGGGGTAGCAGATGAATGTGAGAGGTGTGGGCGGGAGCGAACGAATCACGTGCACATGTTTTGGGGTTGCAAAAAATTGGTAAGATTTTGGGCGGGTGTGTTCGCAGTCTTAGCCAGGGTAGTGGAGGAGGTGGAGGACCCGGACCCTTTGGTGGCGATATTTGGGGTTTCAGAGAAGCCGGAGCTCATGGAGAGGAGGAAGGCCGATGTTGCCTTTGCTTCTCTGCACGGCGATGAATTTTGCTGGAGTGGCGGTTGGCATCGCTGCCAAGGGTAGTGGCTTGGTTGGGTGACCTTATGACCTCCTGCGGTTGGTGAAGATAAAATATGAATTAAGGGGCTCTGCAGGGGTTTTGAGAAAAGGTGGGGGATGTTTGTGACCGTGTTTGAGGAGCTGTTTGTGGAGGGGGAAGGGGAAAATCAGTGTGGACTATATAGTTGACTGCTGGGAAGTATGTTTCCCGGGGTGTTTATTTGCTGTAACATGTTTTGATACATGTTTGTAATAAATACATTTATATAAAAAAAAAGGAATTAACTCTGCCTCTAAAAAAGGAGGGTATAAATTGGCATTGCTCTGTGAAGCTGAAACCAAAGCAGAAAATCCTGGAAATGCTTAGCTGGTTGGGCTGACAGCAAACAAATCGACTTTTTGGTTATGGAATCATTTGTCAAAATTAAGTTTGCTTGATTCTTATTGCTCTGCCTGCGTCAGAGCAACCAGCTTGCCATCAGTCTGGTTGTGATTTATGGCATTGGGGGGGGGGGGGGGGGGGGATTACCAGGCTGTTTAATAACTTCAAGAGCAAATTGGCCCACTAGTTTCCTTTTAAAGTCGATTTCCACAACACACTAATGGTAACAGCTGGAAAATCTTGGCGTATTGTGTGTGGACCTGCTTGCTGTTGTTAGTGATTTGTCTACTTTATTGTAGAAAAATGAGAGCACAAAAGGGAGCTGAGATGATTTGCTGGAATATCAACAGTGGGTTCTGGTTACCAGTAATGTATTGTTGGTAGTTGAGGAGGGGTAAAGTTTATAAAGCAAACTCTATATAATTTGGTATTGTGTGTATATACTCTTTGTTGTTAGCACTGTGGAGGTGAGACTTTGTGATCATTTAATTGTTAGTATAGTTGAACCCTGCTGCCTCATGGCGCTGAGGACCCAGGTTCGATCCCGGCCCTGAGTCACTGTCCATGTGGAGTTTGCACATTTTCTCTCTGCCTGCTTGGGTCTTACACCCACAACCCAAAAAGATATGCAGGGTAGATGAATTGGTCACACTAAATTGCCCCTTAATTGGGGGGGGAAAAAAAGAATTGGATACTCTAAATTAATTGGAAAGAAATAGTTGAACCACAATAGGGATGCAAGACTTTATTTAGATGTAAAAACGTAAGTGAAGCCGATCTTTAGAATTGGCTGCCTTTTTAATCTGTTGGATAATCAAAGTGTTGAGTTTCTGGAAGTCAATGTAAGAGTTTCTGGAAGTTGATGTAAGAATCAGTGCTTTATTCTTTTCCTGAAAACAGCCTTCCGATTTTGAAATTGTCTTCTCGTTTTTACTTGTAAATATTGGAACAATAAGAAAGTGATGGTGGATGGAAATTAGCTGGACTTGAGTTCCTTTCAGAGGTCAAAATGCAAACAGGCTCATTACATATTTAGAATGGTTTCAATGTCGAGTTGTAGGTCACAGCAGAGGAGCTCTATGTACAATATCAGAAATGCTGCAGTTAACCATATCGAAGGGAATTGTTTAAAAAATCCAGCAATTAACTATTCTATTCTTTTGTGTTTATCTCTAAAACTATCTTGTAAACATTATTTAGAGATTTGGTAAGATTATGCTAAAGCTGCTTAGTAAAAGGGTACAAGGCAGGTCTTCTATTAATCTTGTTTACCCAAGGCAGGAGATAGGAGTTTTTATAAAAGGAGTGTCTGGGGTGTTGGTGACTGTTCAGTGTTACATTTGCTCATCAATTTCACTGGGGGATTTAAATTGCTTTGTGATCTTGTGCCCCCATTTAAAAATTGTATTCAACAGGTGTTCTGTGGAACACTAGGCTCTTAGAAATTGGAGGCCTCTATTTACGAGACGTGGAAATGTTTGCATGACCTTGTAACATGAGCATTTGAGTCAAGTGTTACTCAGTTTGTTGAGTGGGTATATGTTGTGTTGAATCTGGCACAATTGTGTCCTATCTTTCAGTGGTTTTCTCTTAATTTTATGAAGCAGAACTTGTATTCATGGTGAAGTTGGAAGTGAACTCGTGGATTGCCAATAGGAGCTCTTCATTCTTTTTAAAAAGATCCTTATTTTCTTACTCCTGAAGTAAACCCTTTTCTATAATTCCAATCTGTCAATTCACACTGTTTTTTCCTTGCTCCGTTAATTTTCTCTGCTTCTTGTCCTGAAAGCATTGATTTTATTCACATTATGGTATCATGAGTGTTTCTGGTACTTCAGCCGAGTGCCCCTTCAAATGTGAGCCTGGACTTTAGACCGAGTGTCAGGAAGCTATTTGATTTGGGTTGTGGGTGTAAGGCAGAGAGGGGTGACATTGTAACACATCACAGCATAATGTACAGGAATCTTGACTAAATGCACCGTTCTTGACCTATGGAGCTGAGGCTAACTACTGAAAATAGCGTCATTCTGGTTTAGATAGTTTAAAGATTGAACCTGGCTCCTCCTGTTTTTATTGCTTGGCTGTTGCTAACTTAATCGACTGAGCCATAAAGCCCATTGTACATGAGAATTGTTTCTGTACCATAAATTTGTGTTAAACGTTATGGAAATATTGCTGAAGTTTGTCTGTGTTGATGAACTGGAAATGGTGCCTGACCAGATTGGGCTGTAAGAGGCATCTGGGGAGATGGTACAATATAATAAAAGGCTTTGGAACCCAAGAACATCTCAAAGCAGAGTCGTTGGAACATTGAGGAAGGCCAGTGTTTTAAAGGTTTCCTGTTCAGCACAAAGCAGTTGTTTTATTCTTGTGGTTGGAAATTGTGCCAGCTTACTGTTCTGCAGATGTCCTTCTGTAATCTTAAGTTCCTCAATGCACATCTTCAGATGATACTTGATGCAGAATCATAAAAACATGTTGCTTTAGACTGTCACCAGCGTAACAAATCGGTGTGTCCTAGCTTTTAAATATGTGCAACTGATATGTATCTATGCAAGAGCATTTGTTTCCTTTGTTATTTGCATATTAATTTAGGTAAATATCGAATCTCCTTACTTTTCTTGCATTGTTTTCTTTCTCAAAATTTGGCAGGGGTGACGGGCCTAACTGTTTGTTGAGGAATTCATTTTTAGCAATTTCCTTGTTCCACTTTTCTATTTTCCCAATGGTGGTGACTCTACCATGGGTTCTGTTAGACTCCTCAAGAGGACGATGACTCCATGGTCACATGTTACTTGGTTCAGACTATGGCCACAGATAACCGTCGCCCTCCAGTATCGTTTCCAGGTTGAGCCAGACTGCCATTACCTGTCTTAAGGGAAGGGGAGATGGACTGGAAAGTTTATCACCAACAAGCCAGATTGTATAGCCGCACTTACATTTTTCATCTGGAATCAGTTGGGGAAGTAAATCAAGAATGAGATTCTCCATTATTAATAAGAATCATTGTTGTCACAAGTAGGCTTACATTAACACTGCAATGATGTTACTGTGAAAAGCCCCTCGTCGCCACATTCTGGCGCCTGTTCGGGTTCACTGTGGGAGAATTCAGAATGTCCAAATTACCTAACAGCGTGTCTTTCGGGACTTGTGGGAGGAAACCGGAGCACCCGGAGGGAACCGACGCGGACACGGAGAACCCCGCACAGTTAGTGACCCAAGCCAGGAATTGAACCTGGGACCCTGGAGCTGTGAGGCAACCGTGCTATCCACTGTGCTACCGTGCTGCCCTTGTTTCTCATTTGGCCTTTCCCTAGCCCATGGATGGTGAGGTCAGCTATAATCCATTGTTCAGAGCAGCTAATTCAGCACATCCTGGGAATGAACTGGTCAGTGTGGCTTAGTTTGCGCTGTGTGATACTGTTACCTCATCAACCTCCATGGAGAGTATTAAGTACCTTTGGCTCACTGTACCTAGTTAAGAGCAACATTGTCTGAACTTGCCTGTGCGCCTTTGTTTACAGTATGGAATAAGAAACTCCCTTAAACTTAAGTGACAATTTGTTAAAAGACAGGACTCAAACCAGCAATTTTTCATCAGGGTTTTTGCAGGCTTTACGTCTATTTTCTGCTGGTATTGTATTCATTCATGTGTATCAAGGATTGAATTATCCGATGTACCAGAGAAAAAATGTGGATTCTCAGCCTAACAATATCAGTGGTCTACAAACGTTGCCTCCATCATATAACAGTCTGACAAATGTGACCAAGCACTTTTTTGAATTTGCAGTAAGCAGCATAACTTTCTTGTCTGAGTACAATAAACAGGTGACATTAAGACTACACTTGAGGACGACTTCCGGTGGCGGCGATGCGCAGTTGAGCCGCACATTCGGTGGCTCCTGCGAATAACGGACTTTGGGGCTCTTTTCAGAGCCCCCAACGGAGCTGAGGTGGCGAATCCCAACGGGGGAAGAGCCCAGGAGTCGACCCCAATGGTCCCATGGTCCGGACCAGGAGTGGGGCAGCGAGAAAACCGTCGGAAACAGCTAGGAAAAATCGGGGGCAGAAAAACAAAATGGCGGCCGGCGGAGGCTTCGAGGAGCTGAGGAAGTGGGTCCAGGAGCAGCAGACGATTCTGCTGCGCTGCTTCCAGGAGCTGAAGTTGGAGCTGCTGGAGTCCATCAAGGTAACCAACAGGGAACTGATGGAGACCCAGACAGCCCAGGGGGCTGCGATCCGGGAGCTGCAGCAGCAGGCCTCCGAAAGGGAGGACGAGGTCGTGGCCGTGGCGGGGAAGGTGGACATGCATGAGGCGCTCCATAAAAGATAGCAGCAGCGGTTCGAGGAGCTGGACAACCGGTCGAGGAGGAAGAATTTGCGGATCCTGGGCCTCGCGGAGGGGCTGGAGGGGTCGGACCTATGTGGTGATGATGCTAAACTCGCTGATGGGGGCTGGGTCCTTCCAGGGGCCCCTGGAGTTGGAGGGGGCCCACAGAATTCTGGCTAGGAGGCCCAAGCCGAACGAGCCGCCGAGGGCGGTGTTGGTGAGGTTTCACCGGTTCGTGAATCGTGAGTGTGTGCTCCGGTGGGCCAAGAAAGAGCGGAGCAGCAAATGGGAGAACACGGAGGTGCGGATCTTCCAGGACTGGAGTGCGGAGGTGGAGGGCCGGGTTTAACCGGACGAAGGCAGTGCTACACAGACGGAGGGTGAAGTTTGGAATGTTGCAGCCGGCGCGTCTGTGGGTCACCTATAAGGAATGGCACCATTATTTTGAGTCCCCGGAGGAGGCGTGGGCCTTTGTGCAAGCCGAGAAGCTGGACTCAAACTGAGGGTCCCCCTGATGGGGGATGCTGTGTAATTTTGTATTTGCTTGGTTTAGTGTAGGATGTAGGGTGGCTTTAGGGTGGGTGGGGTGATGTTGTACGGTTTTTTCTATATGGGTTTTTAAGCAGGGGTCAGGTGGACGTGTTCGGGCAGAGGGGTAAACGGGGAGGTGGGGGGGACTGACAATGGGAGTGACCCTGGAGGAGGCAGGGCCCGGCAGGGCGAAAGCGCGGGCTTTCTGCGGGATTCCCGCGCTGTGAGAGGGTGGGGGCGTGTTTTCTTTTCCCGCGCAGGAGCGGGGGGAGGGTGGACTCGTTGACGGGCACAATGGAGGTGGGGTAGGCCCACGTTGGGAGGAGCCAAAAGTAGGGCGGGAGTCGCCGGGGTCAGCAGAAGTTAGCTGGCTCACAGGAGTGCTGGAGAGGGGGGCGTGGCTAGGAGGGGTCCTAGCCTGGGGGGGAGGGGGGGTACCGGGTTGCTGCTGAAACAGTCAGGGAGGAGTTGGAGGACGCAGGGGTGCTGGAGGGGGGGGGGGGGGGGGGGGGGAGTTGCCGCCGTGGGAAACGGGCAGAGCGTGGGACGCTGGCCGGGGGTGGGCAAGGGATGGGGTATGACTAATCGGCAGGGGAAGGGGGCAGGGAGCCCTCGGATCCGGCTGATAACTTGGAATGTGAGGGGGCTGAATGGGCCGGTCAAACGGGCCCGAGTATTTGCGCACCTGAAGGGACTGAAGGCGGATGTGGCCATGCTCCAGGAGACACATCTGAGAGTGGTGGACCAGGTCCGGCTGAGGAAGGGGTGGGTGGACCAAGTGTTCCATTCAGGGTTGGATGAGAAGAGTAAGGGGGTGGCGATCCTGGTGGGGAAGAAGGTGTCGTTTGAGGCGTTGAAGGTGTTGGCTAACAGTGTCGGGAGGTACGTGATGGTGAGTGGCAAGCTGCAGGGGGAGCGGGTGGTGTTGGTGAATGTCTATGCCCCAAATTGGGACGATGCGGGGTTTATGTGGCGTACGTTGGGCCGCATTCCGGACCTGGAGGCGGGGGGCCTGATCATGGGGGGGGGGGGGACTTTAACACAGTACTGGATCCCCCATTGGATCGAACCAAGTCCCGGACGGGTAGGAGGTCGGCGGCGGCTAAGGTGCTGAGGGGATTCATGGACCAGATGGGGGGGTGGACCCCTGGAGGTTTGCGAGGCCAAGGGCCAGGGAATACTCATTTTTCTCCCATGTACATAAGACCTACTCGAGGATTGAATTTTTTGTCTTGAGCAGGGGGCTGGTGTCGAGGGTGGAGGATGTGGAATACTCCGCCATTGCCATTTCGGATCATGCCCGCACTGGGTGGACCTTGGGCTGGGGGAAGAGAGGGACCAACGTCCGCTCTGGCGCATGGAGGTGGGGCTGTTGGCAGATGAGGAGGTGGCCGGGAGGGTTCGGGGGTGTATCGAGAGGTACCTCGAGGCCAATGATAACGGGGAGGTTCGAGTAGGGACGGTCTGGGAGGCATTGAAGGCGGTGATGAGGGGGGAATTGATCTCCATCCGAACCCATAGGGAGAGGGAGAGACTGATAGGGGAGATGGTGCAGGTGGATAGGAGATATGCCGAGGCCCCAGAGGAGGGATTGCTGGGGGAGAGGCGTAGCCTTCAGGCCAGATTTGACCAACTGATGACCAGAAAGGCGGAAGCTCAGTGGAGGAAAGCACAGGGGGCGGTGTATGAATACGGGGAGAAGGCGAGCAGGATGTTGGCGCACCAGCTCTGGAAGCGAGACGCGGCCAGGGAGATTGGGGGAGTGATGGATAGAGCTGGGAAGGTGGTGCGGAGGGGGGTAGATGTCAATGGGGTCTTCAGGGACTTCTATGGGGTACTGTACCGGTCGGAATCCCCGGTGGTGGGGGGTGGAATGGGGCGCTTCTTGGACAAGCTGCGATTCCCGAGGGTGGAAGAGGAGCAGGTGGAGGGACTAGGGGCGCCGATCGAGCTGGAGGAGGTGGTCAAAGGGATAGTCGGGGAAGGCGCCGGGGCCGGACGGGTTTCCGGCGGATTTCTATAAAAAGTATTTGGACCTGTTGGGGCCCCCTGTTGGTCCGGACCTTTAACGAGGGGGGGGGGGGGGGGGGGGGGGGAGGGTTTGCCCCCAACTATGTCACGGGTGCTGATTTCCTTGATCCTGAAGCGGGACAAGGACCCTCTGCAGTGTGGATCATATAGGCCGATTTCGCTGCTGAACGCCGATGCAAAGCTGCTGGCAAAGATCCTGGCCACTAGAATAGAGGATTGTGTGCCTGGGGTCATTCATGAGGACCAGACGGGGTTTGTGAAGGGAAGGCAGCTGAACACAAACGTTCGAAGGCTCCTCAACGTCATTATGATGCCGGCTGTGGAAGGGGAGGCGGAGATAGTGGTGGCATTAGATGCGGAGAAGGCCTTCGATAGGGTTGAGTGGGAGTATTTGTGGGAGGTGTTGGAGAGGTTTAGGTTTGGGAAGGGGTTTATCCGGTGGGTGAGGCTGCTCTACGAGGCCCCGATGGCGAGTGTAGCCACAAATAGGAGGAGGTCGTAGTACTTTCGGCTGTACCGGGGGACGAGGCAGGGGTGCCCCCTGTCCCCCTTGCTCTTCGCGTTGGCGATTGAGCCCCTGGCCATGGCATTGAGGGAGTCAGGGAACTGGAGGGGCCTGGGGTGGGGAGGAGCATGGAGTGTCGCTGTATGCGGACGGCCTGTTGCTGTATGTGGCGGACCCGGTGGGGGGGATGCCGGAGGTGATGAGGATTCTTAGGGAATTCGGGGGTTTCTCGGGGTATAAGTTGAACCTGGGCAAGAGTGAGGTGTTTGTGGTGCATCTGGGGGATCAAGAGGAGGGGATTGGTAGGCTCCCATTGAAGCAGGCAGGGAAGAGCTTCAGGTACCTAGGGTCCCAGGTGGCGGGGAGCTGGGGGGCCCTGCACAAGCTCAACCTCACAAGGTTGGTGGAGCAGATGGAGGAGGAGTTTAAGAGGTGGGATATGTTACCGCTGTCACTGGCGGGGAGGGTGCAGTCCGTTAAGATGACGGTGCTCCCGAGGTTTTTGTTCCTGTTCCAGTGCCTCCCCATCCTTATCCCGAAGGCCTTTTTTAGGAGGGTCAACAGGAGTATCACGGGATTTGTGTGGGCGCATGGGACTCCGAGGGTTCGAAGAGTGTTCCTGGAACGAGGCGGGGAGGGGGGGGGGGGGGGCTGGCGTTGCCCAACCTCTGTGGGTACTATTGGGCTGCCAACGCAGCAATGGTGCGTAAGTGGGTAATGGACGAGGAAGAGGCAGCATGGAAGAGGATGGAGGCGGCGTCTTGTGTGGGCACGAGCTTGGAGGCGCTAGTAACGGCGCCGTTGCCGCTCCCTCCAACGAGGTATACCACAAGCCTGGTGGTGGCGGCTACCCTCAAAATTTGGGGGCAATGGAGACGACACAGGGGAGAAATGGGGGGCTCGATGGAGGCCCCGATACGGGGGAACCATCGGTTTGTCCCAGGGAGCATTGATGGTGGATTTCTGGGCTGGCACAGGGCAGGGGTTAGGAGGTTGAGGGACCTGTTTGTGGAGGGGAGGTTCTCTAGTTTGGGGGAGTTGGAGGGGAAGTTTGGGCTCTTCCCCCCCCCCCCCCCCCCCCCCGGGAACATGTTTCGGTACATGCAGGGTAGGGCGTGTGCCAGGCGGCAGATGGAGGGGTTCCCCTTGTTGCCCCCACGGGGGGTATGGGACGGGGTGCTGTCGGGGGTGCGGGTCGGAGGAGGGAGGATTTCGGACATATACTGGGTAATGCAGGAGGTAGACGAGGCCTCGGTGGAGGAACTGAAGGGTAAATGGGAAGAGGAGATTTTGGGGGGGGGGGGGGGTGGTTAAGGATTGGGGGGAGGGAAAACTATGCACATGGGTTTGGGGAGGGTGATATCTCTTTCGCTTTCGTTGTCTGGGTGCTCTTTTGTTTTTTTTTGTTTTTGTTCTTTCCTTTTGTTTGAAGTTGCTCTTGAAGCTGGGGGGGTATTGTTCATGGGGTGTTTATGGGGTGGTTGTTAATAGAGTTAAGATGTTTATATTTTGTATTATGTAAAAATTTCAATAAAAATTATTTAAAAAAAAAGACTACTCTTGAGTCAGATTTAATGAAATTGTTTCCTGCACTCCGAAGCTGTCCCAGTTGTAGGTGGTGCACCAGAGCTCCCCTGGGCAATTGGAAGTGGTGCTGTTTGTGTCTGCTCTGGAAGAACTTGCTGGCATTGCGAGTGCTTGAAGACATTTTAGATTTTGATTCTACTTATTGATGTAGCTGCTTTGAATTCTGTGCTGAAATTCACCATTGAAATGGAGCAGTCGAAAGAGCTCCCTTTGTCTATGTGGTACTTGAGAAATTAGCCAGTGGGTACCTGGTGCAGTCAACTTTTGAGCCTTCCAAAGTTGTCTGGTTATTATATGTGATGGGGTTCCTATAGTTCCATATGCCTTACGTGGAAGATAAAATTGACTTTCTGCAATCTTGTAAATAGGGCCTGAGCCTTTTGCTCACTCTGCAAACCTGAGGTTGGCACTTTCAGTCCTGAAGTGTCGAGTCTACCTCCAGGTTCCCTAGGAGGTGAGTTATCACAATTATTTGAACAGCAAGTAAAGCTAGCTGTTGCATGTTGCTGCTTTGCAGTAGCAACATAGATGAGTGGAATTTGCTACTAACCCAATACTGCTGTCAAGCCCAAAAAATCATTCTGCCTGTTGCAACAAGCGAGAAATGTGATATATGAATTTAGTGGCAGTGTGATGCCAAGCATGTAGGCCATATGTCCCAACGACTGGCACATACCTTCAGCTGTTCGCAATGGGCCAAGTCCTACTGTACCCAACCAATGTTAAATATGTTCAATTTGAACTGAGCTGGTGCCTTAATAGTACAGTTGTGTGCTGTTTGGGCAGTCCGTGTCAGTGGAGCTCCTGGTAAATTGGGTCCTGCTGAAAAGCGGGCGAGGCATATCAAGGAAGTGTTTTACAATTGTGCCGTCTTGGAACTGGGTGAGGAATTGCTTGAATGCAAAATCACAGGCAGCCTTTCCTCATGCTCTGCAAGCTTGGAAACAGAAAATAGTGAAGAATTCCAATTCTGTGAAAAGTAAAAGGAATGAATTGTTTCTGTTGTGCACACCTGTTTGTATGCACCTTCTAGTGGCACATAAAAGATTATTCAAAATAAATGGATTGCACAGCATTTGTTCTCGTTTAATATGGAATTGTTTGTGCTCTGATTAATCTTGTAGATTTTTCTTGCCTAAATAGTGAGCAGTTAACAAGTATCAGAGCGGTTCAACGGTGTTCATGTCCCTTTTGTGTGATATTTAAAAAAAAAAAAAAAATTTTAGTTACCCAATTCATTTTTTTCAATTATGGGGCAATTTAGCGTGGCCTATCTACCTACCCTGCACATCTTTGGTTTGTGGGGGCGAAACCCATGGAGAGAATGTGCAAACTCCACATGGACAGTGACCCAGAGCCGGGATCGAACCTGGGACCTCGGCGCCGTGAGGCAGCAGTGCTGCCCACGGCGCCACCGTTTAGTGTGATATTTCTGACCAACTTACCTACAGTATCATGCATGTGTCACCATTTTATGTGACATTCACCGTCCCCTTTTTTTTTTGCTCGGCATAGGGGAAGTTGCTCACTTTCGGTATCTTTTGGAGTCCTTCCAATGAATCTCTAGTGTGTATGGATGAATGCAGCTTCAAGTGGAACAAATTAAAAATTCACCGTGGTGGGGAGATTATTAGCAGAACGTAGTCCCTTTGTAGAACCATTTGTTGGATGTTGAAAATTAAGCTGGACTTGGAGTCGTTTGTGTTGCCTGCAGGTTTGAGCCTAATGTAAGTAGATGTTCGTATCTCTGAATGAAGACTTTAACCTGGTGTTGTAAGACTTCTTACTATATGAAGACTATAGTTGTTATGTAAAGATGCAACTCCCCAAGCTGTATCTGTGAAAGCTGCTCCAAATTGGGGTACAATAGTTACATCATTGTAAATAGGCAAATTTGAATTTATTGAGGGAAATAAAGAGGAAGGAGAATGGTATGTTATGATCTGTTATGGAACAGTGCTGTCTCTGTACAGTATAGTGACATAACAATCTTTTCATGTGATTGTAATGTTGCCACAGGAATGTCAAGAAATTGTGCTGTTCTTAATCCACCCAGGAAATAGTGGCTGCACTCTACAAATCTAAAATAAGGAGTGACGCATGCAGTTATACAAATGTGTCTCACCCTGCAGTAAATTGGTTTCTTGGTAGATGCACAGAACAACATGGTGTTTAACTCCTATACTGCTATATGGGGCTTAATCCAGGCTACTGCATAGGTCTGTTTATGGCATTGTATATTTTGCTGGATGAGAATACTGATGGCCAGTTGAGGAAAATGACTGGAAAGTGGAGACTTGACCATTGTCACACCAGGGAAATCCATGTCGTAGTAGCAGTGAAAAAGGGAAATAAATATGCTATCAAATGAATGCAGAACTTCAGTGTAAGCAACAGATTTTTTTTGGTTTTGCAAATGTCCTCTAAAAATATTTAATGCGCTGGTGGGTAAACATGGTCAGGATCAATATGTGGCAAACCCTAACTAGAGACTGAAAAGTGCAGTGGGTTAGATATGATCTTTAACCTCCTAATATGTGGATTTAAATTCTATCCATGGTTGCAAGTCTGCCTGGTTTTACAGATTTGATGTGATAATACACCATGATGCCACTAGTTCAGCACCAGTTAATGAGACCCCAGAATGGCTGATATTAAAATTGTTCTGGACACCCATGAGGTTGGGGCATGAGGATAAAGTTGAGGCAAAGTGAGGGAGCTTTGCCCTGCATGTAATTTGAACTGGGATTTCTTAATATTGACACTGGATACTTGAAATTTAAAATGTTCTGTTTCCAGTGTGAGTTAGCAAAGTTCATTGTTAAGAGTAATGGAAAATGCTTATTGAATAGAAGAGCAGCATTAAAATTCTTTCAATGACAGATACCTTGGCCCTTATGCATTCCATGCAAATTATTACAATGTTACCGTATGCTTTATAATTTGCTCTTTCAGTGCAGTGCAGTGAAGCATTATTTAATTGAGAAACCGCTTACATTTACAGAAATACCTTTAATATGTTAAATTGCCCGAAAGTGCTTTGCAGTTAGGGTGAGTCATCCTAGTTGAGGCAGGATAGCAGAGGTGATTAGAAATGCTGTCAGCTTTTCTTTAATGAGAATTGTGAAAGTGGAGGTAGACGTGACAAAAGTGCAGTGATTTGGGCAGGGTGAGCTAGATCTTGGTGTGCAGGAGTTAATTTCAAAGTTTGTGGATGACATAAAACTTGGAAATATTGTAAACTGTGAAGAGGACAGTGTTGAAATTCCGAACAGTGACAAGTTGGTGGAGTGGGCAGATAGGTGGCAGATGAAGTTACATGCAGAGAAGTGTGAGGTGATACATTTTGGTAGGAAGAACATGGAGAGACAATTAAAAAATAAGGGATCAAATTCTTAAAGGGGTGCAGGAGCAGAGGGGACCTGGATGTATATGTGCATAGATCATTGAAGATGTCAGGACAATTCAAGTGAGCAGTTAAAGCATAGAGTATTCTGGGCTTTATTAATAGCGACATAGAGCATAAATGCAAAGACGTTATGCTGAACTTATCCAAGTCACTAGTTAGACCTCAGCTGGAATTTTGTGTACAGTTATCGATGCCACACTATAGGCAGGATGTGAACGCATGGGAGAGCGTGCAGAAGAAGTTTACAAGAATGATGAGAAATGATTACAAGATGAGAAACTTCAATTATGAAGATGGATTGGGGTGGTTGGGGCTGGCTGCATGAAGAGCAGGCTTGGAGGAGATTTGATAATTATGTTCAAAATCATGTGGATTGTACGGAGTAGATCGGCAGAAACTTCCCACTCATTAAAGGATCAAGAACAAGAGGGCACAGATTTAAGGTGATTTGCAAAAGAAGCAAATGTGATGTGAAAACGTACAAGTGGTTTGGGTCTGGAATGCACTGCCTGGAAGTTTAGTGGAGGCAGGTTTAATCGAGTCATTCAAGGGGGCATTAGGTGAAATGTGCAAGATGGAGGGGAATGGCACCAAGTCACGATGATCGTTTGGACAGCTGGTGCATAGACAATGGGCCAAATGGCTGCCTCCTGCACTGTAACAATTGTAATTTGTGTGGGATATGGAAGGGCAATTGGAGGATTCAGCTGAAGTGCAGCAGGTGATTTACTAAGGAGCCTGTTGAGGGGCAGCACAGTGATTAGCAATGCTGCCTCAGTGCCAGGGACCTGGGTTCGGTTCTGGCTTTGGGTGACTGTGTGGAGTTTGTACATTCTCCCAGTGTCTGCGTGCGTTTCCTCAGGGTGATCCGGTTTCCTCCCACAGTCCAAAGATGTGCAAGTTAGGTGGATTAGCCAAGCTAAATTGCCCCTTAGTGTCGAAAGGTGAGATGGCGTTACAATGATAGGATGGGGCTGAGGGAAGGTGCTCTTTCAGCGGGCCTATGCAGACTCAATGGGCTGAATGGCCTCCTGCACTGTCGAGATTCTATGATTCTAGTCAGTTACTGTTGGATTGTTAATGGGCTGAACAGGAGCAGTCTATTTTAATTGTAATGTAATCCAGCATAGACCAAAACATTAGCCTCTCACCCCCTGGGCCTTCGCCATCCCAAATATCGCCACCTCGGGACTTGGAGCCACCCCCACACTCAAAACCTCTGACATAATGTCCGTGAACACCTGCCAGAACCCCTCAGTCTTGGACACACCCAAAACTTGTGGACATGATTCGCATCCTCCCCCGCACACCGCCAACATATCTTCTACCCCTGCAAAGAACCTACTTATCCTCGCCACCGTCATGTGGGCCCTATACACCACCTTAAATAAGATGAGGCTTAACCTTGCTCACGACGAGGACGCATTCACCCTTCGCAAGACCTCTGCCCATGTCTCAGCCCCCACCTGCCCTCCCAGCTTCTCCTTTCATTTACACTTAATATTCCCCTGCGAGGGCTCCCTCCCACTCCATCAATTGTCATTTTCACTGTCTGCACCTGTCCTGCCAACGACAGCGGCAACAATCAAACTTCTTAAAGTCCACCTTCATCTGCTCCATCAGTCGAGCCAAGTTCAGTTTTTGCATCTGTCCCCACGAATACCCAAATATCTTAAACGACAACTCCCCATGTCTCCTTTCCTGCCCTCTGGCATTATCAGGAACACCAGACTATTACCCTTTCAATTTATATCCTGAAAACTGGCCAAATTCCCCCCTGATCTCTATAATACCTTCACTGCTGCCCACTGGGTCCGATATATATAACAGCAGGTCATCCACGCAAAGTGAAACTCTTGTGTTTGGCACCCCGTCCAGTCACTCCTTCTCCAATCCCTCAGCGCCCTAAGCGTTATTGCCACCGGCTCATTGCCAAGGTGAAAAGCAACAGGAAGAGCAAGCATCCCTACCTCGTCCTGCAGTGTAACCAAAGTACCTGATCTCACTCGGTTCGTCCGCACGCACGCAACTGCCACCTTGTATAGCAGCTAGACCCAATCCACAAACCCCTGTCTGAACCTGAGCCACCCCAGTACCTCCAACAAATAGGCCCACTCCACGTGATCAAAAGCCTTCTCTGCGTCCATCGCCACCACTACCTCCTGCCCCTCCGAAGGCGGCATAATTACATTCAATAGCCTCCACATTTGATGAGGGCTGACTTTCACAAAACCCGTCTGATCCTCGCCTATCGCCGCTGGCACACAGTCCTCAATCTGCGATGCAAGCACCTTCGCCAATAACTTGACATCTACATTCAACAAAGATATTGGGTGTTACAACCCATGCAGCTCCGGATCCTTATCCTGCTTTAAAATCATGGAGATGGAAGCCTGCGGCAGTGTAGGGGGGAGTCTCTCTTCCCCACCCCCTCAATCGCTTCATTATACGCCCTCGCCAGCAGTGGCCCCAGGTCTGCCCCCAACCTTTTGTAAAACCCCACCGTGAACCCTTCCGGCCCTGGGCCTTCCCTGCTTGCATTGCCCCCATACCATCATAATTTCTCTTCACCCAGTTGTGGCCCCCAGTTGAACCAGCCCCTCCTCCATTTTGGAGGAAACTCCAACCCATCCAGGAACTGCTGCATCCCCTTCTCCCCGATCGGGGGCTCCGGACACCCTTGGCTCATATAGGCTCCTATAAAAGACCTCAAACACCCCATTCACCGCCTCCGGGTCCATCACCACCCTACCCTTTATCATCCCTAACTCTTATCAATCTCCATTGCCACTGCCTGCTTCCTCAACTGATGGGCCAACATCCTGTCTGCCTTTTCTCCGTACTCCTACATAGCCCCCTCCCCAACTGTCCCACTGCCTTCCCTGTAGAGACTCGTCCAAACTCCATCTGGCACCTCTGCCTTTCCTTCAGCAAACCTGCCTCTGAATATCTCCAGACTACCCTCAGAATCTCATCCACCAGCCTTGCCTTCCTCCTCCTGCTCTGCCTTCTCCCTGTGTGGCAAAATTTAAATAAACTCCCCTCTAACTGTAGCCTCGAGTGCCTCCAAAAATGTGGTGGCTGAAACCTATCCTGTTTCATTCAACTCCATGTAGCCCCGAATGGCAGCCCGCACCTGCTCACACACTACCTCATCCGGCAGCAACCCCACATCTAGCCTCCACTGCAGCCCTTGGACCTCCTCCCGAGCCACCCGCAAAATCACCCATTGCGGGTTGTGGTTGGAAACCACAATTGCCGAGTACTCCTGAGTTAGCAGCGCCTTGTCCATCACAAAAACATCAATCCGGGAGTTTATCCCAATTTAATTTTTTAAAGTTCATTTTGCTCAATACTTAACAATTCAACCAATTTGTTCTTTTTAAGGGCAGAAGTTTTTTTTTTAGTTAAGGCATCATGATCGGCACAGGCTTGGAGGCATGAAGGGCCTGTTCCTGTGCTGTACTTTTATTTGGTACTTTTAGATGGGCGAAGTAAGAAAACTCCTTCGCCCTCCCAAACCTCCATGGTCCACCTCCCCCATGTGCTCCACGAACCCCCTCAGCTCTCTTGCCACTGCCGTCACCCTTGACGACTTGGGACTTAACTGGTCCAAGCTTAGATTGATGACCATGATGAAATCTCTTCCCCCCCCCCCCCCCCCCCCCCCCCCCCCCCCCCCCAAAATAATCAACCGATGCCAGTCCAAGTCTGCAATCTTCCCCAACACCTGCCTCATAAAATCCATGTCATCCCAATTTGGGGCATAAACATTTCCCAGAACCACCAGCATCCCCTCCAGCTTCCCACTAACTATCATCCTGGTGGATCGGCCACAGTGCTCCCCACCTTGAGCACAACCCTCTAATTGACCAGCACAGCCACCCTCCCTCATCGTCCAACCCCGAATTAAGCACTTGTCCCGCCCATCCCTTTCTCAGCCTCGTCTGATCCCACCCCCAACTTCAGGTGTGTCTCCTGTAAAAATGCCATGACCGCCTTCACATTCATTGGATGCATGAACAAATGCGACCGTTTAACTGGCCCATTCAACTGCCTCCTGTTCCACACGACCAGCCTGGCCGGGGGGCCGTGGTAGGTGGTGGGGGCCGGGTGGGGGCCCTGCCCCTGCCGATCAACCATACCCCTTTTTAAGCCGGCCGCGTCATGCGCCTCTCTAGGCATGCCCTCTGATGTCCACCACCATCAGTCCCTTCCCAACTGCGTCACACCAATCGCATCCTTGTCAGCAATGCCCACCCATGCCTTCCTCCTGGCAACCCCCCACTTCACTCCTGTTAACTAGCCCATCCTGCAAGCATGGTACTGTGCACAAATTGACTGTACAGTTCATGTATTACAACAGAGACATCACTTCAGCATTGCACTCCGAGGCAGTCGGCATCTTTGAAAAAATATATATATTTAAAATTATTTAATGGGATGTGGCTATCTCTGACGAGGCCAGAATTTGCTGTCCATCGCCAATTCCCCTCGAGAGTGTGGTGGTGACCTGCTGCAGTCCATGTGAAGGTGCACTCTGTGCTGGTGGGATGGGAGTTCCATGCTTGTCCCCCCACTAAAAGTAATCTGCAGTATCAACAAATATCAGTTTGCATTATTGGTATCAGCTTTACAAATCGAACTGGATGTTCACTGGTTGAACCGGTTAAAGCTGAGAACAACTGAGTCATAAATATCAAAGTAACCAGCATTTCAGGATTGCAGCAGGCCTAAGATCTATGAAGTAAGTTTCTGAAGTATCTCTCCCAACTCCATTATGGTTTTGCACATGAAGAATATGCATTTATCAGTTGACATTTACTTGCGATTAAAAATTGCTGTGGCTGTCTGAGCATGTTCTCTGACTAGTTATTTGTATAACATACAACAGTCCTCAAAAGTGCCTATCTACTGACCCAGCTTTTTTTTCTCCCATCACTAAGTTAACAGCTATTTGTGTTAACTGTTCTGGCCTCTTGCCATATAAAAAAAAATGCCAGGAATGGTCAAGTTCCAGAACACTGCATGTTACTTAAGTCACATGGTATTCGTGACTACTGAAGTCCGAGCTCCTGATATTGTATAGAACATAGAACGATACAGCGCAGTACAGGCCCTTCGCCCCTCGATGTTGCACCGACCTGGAAAAAAACTAAAGGCCATCTAACCTACACTATGCCCTTATCATCCATATGCTTATCCAATAAACTTTTAAATGCCCTCAATGTTGGCGAGTTCACTACTGTTGCAGGTAGGGCATTCCACGGCCTCACCACTCTGCGTAAAAAACCCACCTCTGACCTCTGTCCTATATCTATTACCCCTCAATTTAAGGCCATGTCCACTCGTGCTAGCCACCTCCATCCGCGGGAGAAGGCTCTCGCTGTCCACCCTATCTAGCCCTCTGATCATTTTGTATGCCTCTATTAAGTCACCTCTTAACCTTCTTCTCTCTAACGAAAACAACCTCAAGTCCATCAGCCTTTCCTCATAAGATTTTCCCTCCATACCAGGCAACATCCTGGTAAATCTCCTCTGCACCCGTTCCAAAGCTTCCACGTCCTTCCTATAATGAGGCGACCAGAACTGTACGCAATACTCCAAATGCGGCCGTACTAGAGTTTTGTACAACTGCAACATGACCTCATGGCTCCAGGAACTCAATCCCTCTACCAATAAAGGCCAACACACCATAGGCCTTCTTCACAACCCTATAAACCTGGGTGGCAACTTTCAGGGATCTATGTACATGGACACCGAGATCCCTCTGCTCATCCACACTACCAAGAATTTTACCATTAGCCAAATATTCCGCATTCCTGTTATTCTTTCCAAAGTGAATCACCTCACACTTCTCCACATCAAACTCCATTTGCCACCTCTCAGCCCAGCTCTGCAGCTTATCTATGTCCCTCTGTAACCTGCAACATCCTTCCGCACTGTCTACAACTCCACCGACTTTAGTGTCGTCTGCAAATTTACTCACCCATCCTTCTGCGCCCTCCTCTAGGTCATTTATAAAAATGACAAACAGCAGCGGCCCCAGAACAGATCCTTGTGGTACGCCACTCGTAACTGATCTCCATTCTGAACATTTCCCGTCAACTACCACTCTGTCTTTCAATTAGCCAACTTCTGATCCACATCTCTAAATCACCCTCAATCCCCAGCCTCCGTATTTTCTGCAATAGCCGACCGTGGGGAACCTTATCAAACGTTTTACTGAAATCCATATACACCACATCAACTGCTCTACCCTCGTCTACCTGTTCAGTCACCTTCTCAAAGAACTCGATAAGGTTTGTGAGGCATGACCTACCCTTCACAAAACCATGCTGACTATCCCTAATCATATTATTCCTATCTAGATGATTATAAATCGTATCTTTTATAATCCTCTCCAAGACTTTACCCACCACAGACGTTAGGCTCACTGGCCTATAGTTACCGGGGTTATCTCTACTCCCCTTCTTGAACAAAGGGACCACATTTGCTATCCTCCAGTCCTCTGGCACTATTCCTGTAGCTAATGATGACCTAAAAATCAAAGCCAAAGGCTCAGCAATCTCTTCCCTGGCTTCCCAGAGGATCCTAGGATAAATCCGATCAGGCCCCGGGGACTTATCTATTTTCACCTTGTCTAGAATTGCCAACACTTCTTCCCTACGCACCTCAATGCCATCTATTCTAATAGCCTGGGTCTCAGCATTCTCCTCCACAATATTATCTTTTTCCTGAGTGAATACTGACGAAAAGTATTCATTTAGTATCTCGCTTATCTCCTCAGCCTCCACACACAACTTCCCACCACTGTCCTTGACTGGCCCTACTCTTACCCTAGTCATTCTTTTATTCCTGACATACCTATAGAAAGCTTTTGGGTTTTCCTTGATCCTACCTGCCAAAGACTTCTCATGTCCCCTCCTTGCTCGTCTTAGCTCTCTCTTTAGATCCTTCCTCGCTTCCTTGTAACTATCAAGCGCCCCAACTGAAACTTCACGCCTCATCTTCACATAGGCCTCCTTCTTCCTCTTAACAAGAGATTCCACTTCTTTGGTAAACCACGGTTCCCTCGCTCGACCCCTTCCTCCCTGCCTGACTGGTACGTACTTATCAAGAACATGCAATAGCTGTTCCTTGAACAAGCTCCACATATCCAGTGTGCCCAACCTTGCAGCTTACTTCTCCAACCTACACATCCTAAGTCATGTCTGATGGCATCATAATTGCCCTCCCCCAGCTATAACTCTTGCCCTGCGGCGTATACTTATCCCTTTCCATCACTAACGTAAAGGTCACTGAATTGTGGTCACTGTTTCCAAAGTGCTCACCTACCTCCAGATCTAACACCTGGCCTGGTTCATTACCCAAAACCAAATCCAATGTGGCCTCGCCTCTTGTTGGCCTGTCAACATATTGTGTCAGGAAACCCTCCTGCACACATTGTTCAAAGAACGACCCATCTAATTTACTCGAACTATATCTTTTCCAGTCAATATTTGGAAAGTTAAAGTCTCCCATAACAACTACCCTGTTACTTTCGCTCTTTTCCAGAATCATCTTCGCCATCCTTTCCTCTACATCCCTAGAACTATTAGGTGGCCTATAGAAAACTCCCAACAGGGTGACCTCTCCTATCCTGTTTCTAACCTCAGCCCATACTACCTCGGAAGAAGAGTCCCCATCTAGCATCCTTTCCGCCACCGTAATACTGTCCTTGACTAGCAGCGCCACACCTCCCCCTCTTTTGCCCCCTTCTCTGAGCTTACTAAAACACCTAAACCCCGGAACCTGCAACAACCATTCCTGTCCCTGCTGTATCCATGTCTCTGAAATGGCCACAACATCGAAGTCCCAGGTACCAACCCATGCTGCCAGTTCCCCTACCTTATTTTGTATACTCCTGGCATTGAAGTAGACACACTTCAAACCACCTACCTGAACACTGGCACCCTCCTGCAAAGTCAAATCTGTGCTCCTAACCTCTATACAGTAGTCCCCCGTTATAACGCGCCCCGCAATACCGCGGTTCGCGATATACGGCGGGGGGGCTTATGGACCCCAACTTACTTGACTCATTTTAAACTCTTTTTGAAACAGCACCTTTTTTAGCCGCGATGATTAGACCGATTACCCGCGATGATTAGACCGATTAGCAGCGATTATTACCCGCGATGATTAGACCGATTAGCAGCGATGATTACTGTACTGTAGAACGATTAGCCGCGATGAGTAGCCGCGACCGATTAGCCCAATTACACAGCCATAAAAGGGATACCTTTTCCAGTGCAGGTATCTTCGAGTTCAGTTACTGTCGTTCAAAATGTTTAAGCGCAAGTCTTACTCAGTGAGTCAAAAGATACATTTGATAGACCGGCTTCGAAACGGGGAAACGAAGGCAAAATTATCCAGAGAGACTGGTGTACCAGAGTCAACCCTCCGTGGGTGGGTGAAAGATGAGCCCAATTTAAGAGCATATGTTGGGACAGTTTCTCAGTGAAGGGCTTAGCAGGAAAAAGGGCAAGGAACGCTAGTGACAGTAACTTAGAGAAGGCTGTGTTCACCTGGTTTGTCCAGGAACAGTCTGGTGGCACCCCCCTATCTGGACCTATCATCAGGACTCAGGCTGAGAAGTTCCATCACCAGCTCCACCCAGAGGACAGCAATTTCGTAGCCAGCAAGGGTTGGCTCCATCGGTTCCAGAAAAGACATGGGATAGGTGCAGTTACCATCAGTGGTGAACAGAGATCCGCCGACTCAGGAGCCGCAGCAGCCTTTCCCGACATCCTCAAGAACTACATGGTGCAAGAGGAGCTGACCCCAGAGCAACTCTACAATGCAGATGAGTCAGGGCTTTACTGGAAGATGCTGCCTGACAAGACCCTAGCTGTCAAGGATGATGCCCACAAGACTCTGGGGTACAAGCAAGCCAAGAACAGGCTCACCATCCTGTTTGCCAGCAATGCCACGGGAACACACAAGCTGAAGCCATTGATTGTGGGCAAATTCAAGTCTCCTAGATGCTTTCACCACATCAACATGGAGAACCTACCCATTACCTACCGGAACTCTGGCAAAGCCTGGATGACAGCTTCCTTATTTGAGGAGTGGTTCTTCAAGTTCTTCGTACCCAGTGTCAGGGACCACCTTAGAGCCCGCAACTTACCGCAGAAGGCCACACTCCTACTGGACAACTGCTCAGCCCACCCTCAGGGAGATGTTCTCAAGACCAGGGATGGGCAGATCCAAGTGCTCTATCTCCCAAAGAACACCACCAGCAAGATCCAGCCATGTGATGCTGGCATCATTCAGACCTTCAAGTCTGTGTACAAAAAGGAACTGATCCTGGAAATGATAGACTCTCCTCTCACTGTCCCAGATTACCTGAAAGCCATCACCATCAAGGATGCCTGTTATCTGGCAGGGAAAGCCTGGGGAGCTGTGACAGAGAAGACCATCGCCAACTGCTGGAACAAGGCCCTAGGAGCAGCACTCCCACGACCCCAACATTACCCGGATGAAGAGGATTTTGTAGGCTTTACTGAAGCAGAGATCAGGGCAGCTGAGGAGAGGCTAGAGGACCAACTGGATGAGAACCTAACACTCCAGGATTGGGTGGACAGGTGGTCAGCAGCAGAGGACGACATGGCACCCGCAGAAACATTCACAGAGGAGGAGATCATCGACCAGGTCACCCAAGAGGAGGCAGAAGAAGAAGAAGAACCCCAGCCCACAGTGGCAAAGAGCCACTCGGATGCCATCACGCACCTGAAGTGGCTCATAGCATACACAGAGCAGCAAGACTTCGACCCGATATACATCCTACACCTGAAGAACCTCCAGAGACAAGCACAAGTCAAGATGAGGAAGGGGATGTGCCAGAGGAAACTCACAGACTTTTTAAAATGATTTTTAAAAATATGCTTGTAAGTACAATTTTAAGTATATTATTGTATGTATACTGTATATTATTGTATATATTTTAATAAATTTAAAACTTGATTTAAGACTTGAACGAACTTTGCTGTTTCTTATTTAAAACGCCCTTCCATTCAGCAATGTTCAGCACAGTCAGCGATGTTTCCTCTCGTTCATTCATTTCGATATCCGCCATCTTGGATATCCGCGGCTCGGTTACAACGCGGGTGGCTGTCTTGGACCCGAACACCCGCGTTATAACGGGGGACTACTGTACTCTCAATCTCCCGGACCCCAAAACTACAATCCAGGTTCCCATGCCCCTGCTGAAGTAGTTTAAACCCCCCCAAAGAGCACTAACAAATCTCCCCCCCAGGATATTGGTGCCCCTCCGGTTCAGATGTAGACCATCCTGTCTATAGAGGTCCCACCTTCCCCAGAAAGAGCCCCAGTTATCCAGAAATCTGAATCCCTCCCGCCTGCACCATCCCTGTAGCCACGTGTTTAATTGCTCTCTCTCCCTATTCCTCATCTCACTATCACGTGGCATGGGCAACAACCCAGAGATAACAACTCTGTTTGTTCTCGCTCTGAGCTTCCATCCTAGCTCCCTAAAGGCCTGCCTGACATCCTTGTCCCCTTTCCTACCTATGTCGTTAGTGCCAATGTGGACTACGACTTGGGGCTGCTCCCCCTCCCCGTTAAGGACCCGGAAAACACGATCCGAGACATCACGTACCCTTGCACCTGGGAGGCAACATACCAAACGTGAGTCTCTCTCGCTCCCACAAAATCTCCTATCTGTGCCCCTGACTATTGAGTCCCCAATTACTAATGTTCTACTCCTTTCCCCCCTTCCCTTCTGAGCAACAAGGACAGACTCCGTGCCAGAGGTCCGTACCCCATGGCTTACCCCTGGTAAGTTCCCCCCCCCCCCCCCCCCCCCCCCACAAGTATCCAAAACGGTATACTTGTTACTCAGGGGAACGACCGCAGGGGGTCCCTGCACTGACTGCTTCTTACCAGTCCCTCTTACAGTTACCCATCTATCTCCAGTCTTTGGTGTAACTACTTCCCTGAAGCTCCTATCTATGACCCCCTCTGCCTCCCGAATGATCCGAAGTTCATCCAGCTCAAGCTCCAGGTCACTAACACGGTTTTTGAGGAGCTGGAGTTGGGTGCACTTCCCACAGATGAAATCAGCAGGGACAAGTTTATCAACCATCGGATTAGATCAAAAGGAAATACGTTATTTTTTTGTGATCGGTTACATGAAGAAATTAAGACATTTTGTGAATATAATGCGCTTCATCAAATGGTTTGCGTCTTTACTCTGTAAGACGCATTCCAGTGTGCTTTATGGGGGAGCAGTGAAGACCAGGTAGGAGAGATGTAAAGTGAACAAAGGCACAGTGTATGAGGTATATTGTGAGGATATTTTTGAGAGGGTGTGGTCAGGAAAGTGAAATTGTGAATGAAGAGATTCAGGAAACCATTCCCGATTGTAGCATCTCAATGGTTGTTACCACTGGTGGTGGAGCGCAGTGGGAAAGCATGCTAAATCAGGATGAGAAGTAGTAAGATATCGGGCTGCTGAAGATTTCTGCAAGGTTGTATAATTCAATAACAAAGCTTAATGAACTTCAATTTGCTGAGAGTGCAGCTTTATATAACACTTGTGTTGTATCGTTGGATATTCTAGCTTTTTTCTAAAGGAATTGTGGCATTCTGCTCCAATTGTTGAATTATGGTCATAGAATCCCTACAGTGCAGAAGAACGCCATCTGACCCATCGAGTTTGCACCGGCCCTCTGAATGAGCACCCTAACCTAGGCCTGTTCTCCCGCCCTGTCCCCCGTAACCCCACCCAACCATTGGACACAAGAGCAATTTAGCATGGCCAATCCACCTAACTTGCACATCTTTGGACTGTGGGAGGAATTTAGAGGTCCATTTTTTTTACCCTATCTGACTTCATTTACATTTCAAAAAGTGTTGATTCTCATTTTGCTGCAGGAAAGGAACAGTAAATCTTTGCATTGTATGCAGCACACATTGGTTATGTCAACAGCCTGAAGGAAGCTGCAAGTGTGGTGTGATTTTAAATCTTGATTATATTCTGTTGAGAAATAACTTTTTTTAACACAAAGAGCCAAATAAACAAAATCAAATTAACTGAGGGACAAATTAAAGGGACAGTCCCTTAAAGGAAAGTACCTTAAACATAAAGCAAATCACAAATGAAACTTAAGACATTAAACCAAATTGTGATTAACCGGATCAATAAGGCACCCCAGCCTTGGCGATTCCCAACAGGCACAGAATGTCTCGAGAGTGCCCATGGATACCGTATGCTCCCTCTCCAGGGACACACAGCCGTGAATGTAGCGTCTTTGCATTAGTTGAGGCAAGTAATTTGCTTACAGGGTGACTGAAAGAATCTAATCTGATGTGGAACAAACTGAGAGGAAGGCTGTACAATGACACAGGAAGTAGCACAGGAAAGGGGTGTTAATGCTTTTGGAGGAAATAAAAAGTTTCAAATTAATGCATCGGGAGCATTTTCATTCATCTAAGGATAGACCCCAAGTGGGGAATAATTGGCTTGCAGCAACTCCAATCCTGTTCATTTCACCAATGGATTGCACTGTGCATACGCTGATGTATAATTCACTGGTGGAGCCCTAAAATCATTTATGGGTTTTCTTAACAAATGCAGCTTCTATGCTTAAATGGACTAGCCTTCCTTCTGTGCCCTGTTTTTAATGATACTTCCATATTCCTTACACTGGTTTAAATATTAATGCAGTCTGTTTCCAGAATTATTGAAGGATGCAATGATAAACTTGTAGAACCATTGTTTATATATCTGATACAAAAGTGTTACTTCAGAATGGCAGTTCATTGTCGGGAGGCATGGATAATATCCTAACTTGTTTACCTCAGTGCTGTTTGTGGGGTCTCACTGTGTAGAACGACTGCCATATTCACCTACATCTGTGTTATCCTGTAGAAATTACTCATTAGTCGCATAAACAAACTAGTTGACAAAGGCCTTCCAGGTAAATTCATTTTGTAAATATTTACTTGTTCACTAATTAATGCACAATTTTGACATATTACTCTTTCACCAAAGTTTTCAATTCTACCATGAATTGATCAGGAGTAGCATATCGTAATGTAGCCTTGACGTTTTTGTTCAGCAGGTGCAAACAATACCTTGACTGCCTCACAATTTACTGAGAGCATTGACCTGCACAGTGAGTTCCCCCAGATTACCCAGTTCTGCATCCGGATCATGGCTGGTGCTGCATGCTTTTGACCCTGACCTCTCTCATCACCCCACTGCTGTGCCAGACTTGGGAGGGCACAGTAGACCACTGCAAAGTGGGTGACCCTGTGGGGGAGAGGGGTGTACTGCAGTGCGCCACCAGAACAGTCGCGACATCGGAAGGTCAAAGTTTATATATCGTCAGCTGCATGGGCAAATAACACTTGTGGGGCTGTAGGTTGTGATATGTCACAAAGTCCCTGGAATGAACCCAAAGGGTAAAGGCTCAGAGCTGTGGTGACCTTGACGGCCACCAGGAGTGGGTAGCCTCCTCATCCACGTGGTGCCAAGTCCGCAAGGGCATGGCATAGGAGCCACACCATCTCCTTGTTGAGGCGGAGTATCTTTGGGCACATGCTGTCCGACATTTCCTTGAACGACTAGCGATGCCTGTACACCCTGTAATGTCTCTGGTCTCCCCCTATGGGTCCCTCTCTGACTTCCAGCGGTGGAGTGGGCCCTGCACACGTGCTGCCACCTCAAGCCTCCACTTTCTCTGCTGCCGCTACCTTCCCCCTGTGCCTGGCCTGCCACCAACACTGCGGGTAGCTGCTGCAGGATCCACAATATCATCTGTAATATGGTATCTCTAAGGAATTGGAGAGGATAAGAGACTGACTATCAGTTAGGGCTTCCACCCCGGGACCCTGGGGTCTCCTGAGCCTCCCCCACCCGTGACTTCCCTGCCACCTTTCTGGGTGTCATCCAATGAGTTGCTTTTGCTGGGGGGGGGGGCACCTTGCACCCGCACTCCTGGCCACAGCAGGGACCCTAGGGCACCGGACCTGGACCCCAGACACCTACCGGGAACATTACTTTGACCGGGTGCTGGTTCCCTCCCTGATCCACACCGTCGCGGGGTGCTGTGGTACCCTGGGCTAGTGCATCGTCAATTCCAGCCCCACAGGCCCCGGAGTCCCAACATTAGTCAATTAACCAAAATTTGTATATATTTTCCTGACATCGTTGACCCTTGACTGCTCCAATAGTTCACGCACAGATTTGTAAGTAAAACATCCAAAAAACAGTTTATTTATAACAAAAGTAGAAATAAACATGGAATGGAAATAATAGAATAGTGGTCTACTAAAGTCACTATTCCCCAAACCTTGTCCCACCCTCCACCTAGTCACACACAAGACAGACACATGGGGGTAAAAAATAACGGATTAAAGGACTGAGATGAATCTTTGTTGTTGAGGTAATCTTTGTAATTGGCGATCTTGACCTCATCGGTTGGATCCTTTAGAATCTGCTTCTATTAGACCGCGCGGACTGCAGGAATTCCTCTGGTGAGTCACCTTCACTTGAGATTGACTCTCAGTCTGACTCAGTCTCGCTAAGATAGTACTAGAATTCTCTACCTGAAAGGTTAAAGGTGGGGTCTTCCATCTATTTTGCCTCTGGAATGCTTGGCTGCCCTTTGTGTAGGATTTCCGACTGGTGTATAGAGAGAGAGCCTGGGCATCAGTACCCATTTTGTATTCTCAGGAGAGAAATATCAGCCTGGGCTTTTCCCAGCCTTTCTCAGAGGTTTAAACTTGCACAGGCCTGGCTAGATAGAGAATGCTTGCAGCATTTAAATCAGGATTTAAACCTTCACAGGCCTGGCCAAGTCCATCAAATGACATCACTAACTATGGCACACAGAACATTGCATCAAGGGTGTGCCAGAGCCAGTCCAAATAGCAGCTTGCGGGTGGGGGTGGTTTCAGTTCAAACCAAAAGTCTGTAGTGTTTAAAAACAACCAGCAGGACGGGCATTGAAATGAAACCAGGAACAGACAAGTATTTAAAACAGGTTCCTTACAGAGGGAGTTAAAAGTGACCTGCACTATATTGCCACGGACAGGGCTCTTTTCTGAGGGTGTTTGGTGGGAGGGATAGGCAGCAGCTGAAATTGCCCCTGGTATGGGTAAACACTATCCAGGGGGCTGGCATGTTGGATCCACCCATTTTCTCTTTTTTCCGTCCCTTCCCCAAAACAAACCCTGCCCTAAGCACTGGTGCAGGAGCCACAATGCCTCCGGGCAATCAGCCCGAAGATGGCTACTCTCCTCCTCCTGATCCTCACTGCAACCATTGCGCTAGCTTCATGTTTTTAAATAGGTATGCTGAAGGATGTCTGCTTGCTGGGGAGCCTGTTAGAACACAGGAGGCCGTTCGATAGAGGGTCCATCCTGTTAATGATATGGAGATTGGCCTTAATTGGTGACTATTGGTTTCTTGCCCATGTCTAGGAGGACCCAAATCTTGCCAATGCGCGCGGGCCCATTAGATCGGAAACCGATTGGTGTTGGGTGCAGATCCCGATTTCGGTGTCTCCCTCGATCTAACCGGCTCACTCGGATCTAGGCCGAGCACACCGTGGCCATCAGATCGTGCCCTTGGTCTATAACCACACCCCTCCCGATCTTTGGGACATTGGACTTTTGGGCATGTTTGGTGAGGATAGCATTATGCTCCATTATGATGGCCTCTTGAGTGGGAATAGACTCCATAGGCTAATGCATGAAGAATGGTCACTTGGGTGAAGTACCGAAGTGCAATGAACAACTGTGGAATTGCACCCTGTAACATTCAGTGCTGATGAGGAGGAGGGGAATTAAAGTAGATAGATATTGTCTATCAGTTCATACCATCGAAACCCAAAATAATTTGTTATAGTTGTGTTTCTTGAAGAATAAATGTTGGCAAGACAAAAGTGTGCCATGTCCAGATGATGGTGTCGTTAGGAGAAGTTGTTGGTTTCCCAAGTTTTAAATTAAGGAAAAACCACAGTAAAAGCTTATGGTTTCTTTGTCAGGGCACATGACAGTATGAATAGAGACCTCTGAGCAAGCAATTCCAGAATGTTCAGCAGAGTGAAAGGCTGACAGTACAGCAACAAATGTCCCTTTTAACAGTTCTGCCTATTCCGACTCTTTCAAAAATCTTATGAGGCTGTCACTTTTGTGAAATTAATACACTCTGATACCCTGCATTGACTGAATAGAGCTATTGTGTTTGTTGCCTTAATTGAAAGACTTGATCTGTGTTTGAATTTCTTTAGATAAGCTGCTTGTCCTCAATTGCAACTTAACTGTGCTTTCGTCATCTCGTTACTTGTCTTTAGTCTAAAACAGCACAATAAGCCAATGAACTGGGGAAATTCTGTGCTGATACAGTGATGTCTGTTCCACTAAGCATAGGCTGAGACTAAGAATTGAAAAATAAAATCTATATGTGTGCATCAATTTGCAAAATTGGAATTGTGCCTTCACCTGGAGGGGTGGGGTGGGCAAGATGCCATCAGTGCAATAGAACTTCAAGCAATCTTAACTTAGATGAGGTTTGATATAATTTTGTTTAGTATCATCAGGTTGAAACTCAAGCCATTTAAAGGAATGCTTCGATTTATTTCACCCCCACCCTCTCCAATGCTGCTGTTCATGCGCGCACACACCAAATCTTTTTGGTGGGGGATACTGGAAGAGGTGGAAGTATTTAAGAAACTGGAGGTAAATCATTGGAAATTCTGTGTGTAAAAGAGGATGCCGTGGTTGAGTTCTTGGGAAACATTAGAAATTATTTCCAACGATGAAGAATCCTATCACTGATTTTCTCTGAGCCACTGGATACATTATTTTCTTCCCTCTCATGTAAAGATGCTGTCTGCCAGTGCAGTAAGATTCCATGAACACTTAAAGTTGTCCTGTACCAAGTCTGATGCTGTTCTCGTGGATAGCCATGCACACCTTTTCAGTAGGGTTACTGGATGGCGAACAAACATTGCAGTGCTGGGTAATTTTTTGTTTTCTGTTTTTCCCCTCATTCTCTCAACTCTGAATTAAATTGTATACTCTGGGTGCAGTAAGCTAATTCAATAAATTGGATCTTGAATCTGCTAGTATTTGGCACTTTGGGCAATGAAATTACCTATCAAACTGTTAGGAGAGCCAAAGTTGATGTGCCGATTGCTCTCTACTACTGGGGTGATTTAACGACGTAGCCACAGGTAGGGAGGGTTAGAGATGGAGTGAGGCCTGAACCAGTTGAGCACAGGGAATAAAATACTTTTGCACAGTATAAGAGCAATGGCTGCTGTTCATTGAGTTCAGACTGAAGCAAATTAGGACAGTTGCTTGTTGTGGCTGCAAGCTGCTGGTTAACTAGACTTCTGTTTTTGAAATTTGTGGGTTGAACCCGTGGTTTGTAAATATCAGCTGAACCTGCCGATTTAAGTAATAGCCACCAACTGGTTCCCTGATGGTTTAAAGAAATTTGGGTTTCTGAAGCAATTCACCTTCCCATTCCAATATATCTGCAATGCATTAAAATCTGACCTATTTAATGTCACATCGGTGCACACTTCCAGCTTGGGCTACTTCACTTCCTGTTGTCATGTTTTTGTTAAATCTTTTTCATTGTAAATTTCAATTCCCATCTTCACTTCAACCATGTTAATACCTGACTAATACTAATTCTTTCAAACTGCTTTTATTTATTTTCCATTTGCACCTTATTTCGATGACCAAAATAAAGCCTAAAACAAAATACCATTTTGAAGTCTGCACCTCGACCAAAAAACCCTTGGAGCTGATATTTTTGCCCTGTAAACCTTTTACAAAGTATAAATGAGAATAGAGTCAGATGAGTGCTGGGTGTGAATATTGCAAAGATAAAAAAGGAGTGGTGACTTAATTTTGACAGCTCTGTGGAAGATTAACCAGTAAGTATTATATCAAAACTTAGAACTTTTAATGCCCACGTTTCTCATGATAAATGCTTGTAATTGCACCTCTTTTCAGCCCCCGCCCCATAGAGTTGCTGCAGCGGGTATCACTGGCAGGAGGATGTAATTAAAGCGCAGTGAATTTATGTAGCAATTTGCAAGTGGATACAGGACTTCAATTGATATGGAAATCTAAAGACCACCACAGAATATTATCACTTGTGGGGAGATGGTGGGTAGTGGCATTGTCACTGGACGTGTTATCCAGAGACCCAGGGTAGTGTTTCTGGGGACCTGGGTTCAAATCACAGCATGGCAGATGGTGAAATTTGAATTCAATAAAAATCTGGAATTAAAAGTCTAATGATGACCATGAAACCATTGTTGATTGTAGTTTTTAAAAAAAAAAACCCATTTGGTTCACTAATGTCCTTGAGGGAAGGCAATTTGCCATCTTTACCTGGTAACAGCAATGTGGTTGACACTAAATGCCCTCTGAAATGGGCTATCAAATTACAGTTCAAGAACAGTTGGGGATGGGCAATAATATTAGCCCAGCCAGTGATGTCCATATTCCCTGAACGAATAGAAAAAACTTCAAAACGGAGATGGAATTCTGATGGTATGTGCTGGTCCAATTACTCTGTTTTTTTGTTCTTTTCAGTATTCTACCACCTGTAACTTCATCGGAACATTACACTTTCCTGATTCACTGTCCGTGGAGGTTGACTTGTATACTATGGGTTATTAACGAGGTTTAATTGGAAAGTTGTAATTTTGACAGCATTTCATTAGCAAATATCTGCATGATCTAACATTCGTACAAACCTGGTTAGACTCTTTTAATAGGTTTTAGTTGGATTGTTTATGTTTTGATCTGACGATGCCAATGCTAAGTTCACTTTTGTTTTCTTGAAAACCAGTTTGCAACTAAACAATGAAGGAAAGCATGGGTTCTATAGAACAATCTGTAGTGCCTTGCAGAAATGAAATCTGGCTATTTTTTTCCAGTTTTGGGGATTTGCACTTGTCCATTCATGTCTTTGCCTTGACATGATGCTCCAAACATTTGGAGTCATGCAGCTCATTTTTTCTCTTTTTTTTTAAGCTGGGTTAGAAAAGTAAATGTGAACTTTTATAATCGTGTACCAGTGAGTCAAGATAGAACTGGTTGGATGGCGCAGAGGGTACTGTCATGGAACAATCATGGCAAAAAGGCAACTAATAAGAATGCGTAATGTTTTGCTTGATTTATGTGAGGACTACATCAGAATGACTTGAGGATAATACATGCGAGCACGACTGATAAATTACTTGCTGTAGTAATGAGGTACATTAGGTTTAAGCTGGACCGGATGATTCTTTATCTTAACCTGTAGGCTGTCTATAATGACTGAGGAAGTAATAGCTTTAAGCAAAATCAGTGCTGTGTTGCAACTGGAAATGGGACCTTTTTTAAAGAGTTGCTCTTTTCAATTAAAATGTTGTGCTTGACTGACAAAGTTAACAAGCCCTGCATATAAATACAATGTTCCATTGGGCACTGATTTGTATCCTACAAATTCTGGTTGGGAGAAACATTTGGATCGAAACAATAGCTTTGTCCTGATGCACCGATCCATGCTAGAGTTCTAAAATCTATTAGCATTTTCTAATTATTGACTTATTACAAGGATTTAAAGCATTTACTGGAAATGTACAGGCCATTCAGGATAAGAAAGGGAGAGAGACGAGGTACTGTTTCAAGTTGAACTGTATTAGAATCTAAAATATTGCAGTGGTTTTGGCGAATCAATAATTTTGTGCTGTAAATGTCAGTGCATTCATGGTTGCCACCACTAGAAACTAAATTAAATGTTTTCCTATGATCTTCATGACCTGTAAAAATGCTTCTTTGAGCCTGAGACGATGGCCGGTATTTTCTGGGCATGCCTACAGTCTTGATTTTCAAGTCTAGACTTCAGGCTGGCTGTCTGCATCTCCCATGGTTGATCCTGCCACGGCAGGGCCGGAAAATCCAATGTCCTGTAACTCCATTTTAAGAAACATTTCTTTGATATTTGTGAACTGAAGGGGCAACTGAGGATTTCTAACCATTAACTGGCAAGTTCCTATTGCCATGTTTACACAGGGTTACGATTAGAAAGGCTTGCTTGTATTTTCCAGAATTGTCAAAACTCGTATATATTCCCAGCTAATCACTATACAGTACTGTGATGCAGTTTAATAATAATCAGCGCATTTAGTTGTGGGAATAAATAGAAAATTATTGTTAATATTTCTCAATTGTTCCAAAGTATTCTGACTAGAATTCTTGTCGTCTTTGCCACGACTTCCACCTCTTCTCAAACTTTTCCACTCCCCAGTTTTCTCCCTACCTTGAAGAATTAGGTATATGCTGTGGCGGTGAAGAGGGGGAAGCAGTTAAATAGTTCCATGGGGGATTTCTGGCTCCACTGTGATGCCTAAGTGGTGGTGGTTAACGAAGGGTTGGCAACAGCTATGGTAGGCTAATTGGGTGTTGAGGTTATCACAGCGTTGTTGATGAAAGCATGTTTAAACCTTTCCAGTAGGAGTTGGGGAAATGCAATCGGGTTGATTTTTGCCTGTCAGCAGTGCTAAGGACAATTTTTAAAAGACTTTGGTGACCATCAAGGCTGACATCAGCTTTAAGTCAGCAGAGACTGTGTTTTGAACCTAATGTGTAATTGTACACCAGTGACACAATTTACTGACAAAGATTGAACATAACAGGTAGGGAGAAGTGACTAATCAGTTCTATGAAATCCTGTTGCTAAGGGACTGTGATTAGGATGTGATGACTGCCAGGTTTTGAATTTTGAAAAATGCAAGGTGTGCTGATGTTTTAGGTTTGGCATTTTTGACTTTGCTCATTGCCAGAGTGCTAAGTACACTAAAGGAAGCAAAATATTCAGCATGTAGCTGTTTATGATAATTACTTCATTTTAGTTTTGGCCTTTACCCAAACAATTGTTTTGAATGTTATTTTTTAATGTTGTCGACTGGGGGGGGGGGGGGGGGGGGGAAATGAATAACTGTGCTTCATAATTGTGAACAGTGTGGTTATTTCAAAATACAGTTGGATGATTTGATTAGGAGACCTAAGAGGATACCCAAGAGGAGTTTTGGTCCCAAATAGCCTCTGATATAACGACTCTCTAGAATGTGCCTACGTAAGGAAACAAACTTGAGGAAGGCTGCCCATCATTTTGCGTAATCTCTTGGGTTCAAATGGTAAACCTCTCAATTTTACCTTTCTGGATTGATGTCATGTCCAGTCCCAGATGAGGCCTGAAGTATTGCAATCACTCGAGTATCTATTATTTTCTATAAGTGTGCTACAAAAATACTCCTTTTCCCAGTGGATTACTTGACTGTTTTGCAGTCTGTTTAGGGTCATTTTTACACTTTTTAACAGTCAGCTTTTATTTTATTAAGGGCATTATAGATTTTTAAATTATAAATGGTGGAACGTGTCAGGCTGCAATTAAATCTTGAAGTTCAGATGATGCCTGAAACCCACTTTAGCTTTGCTTTAATTAAGACACAATGTTGGAAATATTCAACTTAACGGGCAGCATGTTGTGTGGCTTATGACATTCTTATCCTCCCAATAGAGTGAGCCATGTCTTTAATTGCACACCGGATAAGTCAATGTGCTTGTGATTTTGCTGATGCAGGAGGAATAGGCTTTTGCTACAACATGGACATGGACTGTGAGCAGACGTGCTTTTTAGCCACAAACAAAACAAGGTGGTGGCAAGCAGGTGATGACACCAGTTGGTATCTTGCATTAGGACAGAGAACCATTTTGCCTTGTTCTTTCTCTCCTCACTTACATCAGGCGCATTCAAACTCGTTAGTGGGTTATTTTACTTTTTCTCTCCCCAGCAGTTTTCCCCTCCATCCCTAAATGTGTAAAATTTTGCAAGAGTGTGTAGTTCTACAAATGCTGTATCTTTTTTGTAGTGAGCAATTGTGTAGTGAGCAGTTCCTTAACTGTTGAGGAACTTTACCACCCTGTTCCAACCTGTCCTTGCCTGATTTTGACTTGTGCACATCTATTTCAATTTTCTGACTGCCACATAAACTGCAAAGTTATAAAAATGATCGCCGGAGAAATATTTTGAAACTTTTATCATGTTAATATGGAACTTATTTATAGATGCTCTGGTATAGAAGCTCCCACACACTCTCGAGATAAAAAGTTAGCTGCCCAAAGAGGAACCACTAGATGAATTTAAATGTGTAATTACAAGAGCTCCATTTGTGGCCGACCTCTGTGATTTTCAAGGCGCAGTTGTCAGTCACATCTCCATTCTGCTGTCTGCACATTGACTGAGGGCTGTTAATATAGTGCAACTTAAATAATAATGTTGCACTTTGTCTGCTGTCAGCCATTTGGTTTACAGGTTGATGGCAGAGCACCATACATTACAGTTTGTGCATTATATCCAGTGGCTTAGCTAAGAATTGGGATGTGGATTTAAAATGCCAGAAGAGAGTTTGAGTAGTTAGGTGAGGAGTCACTTTTAGTTAGTTGCCTTTTGGAATGGAAACCCTGCCGACACTTAATATTTAAAATGGAGCTAATGAATGTTTACAGAAGCTCAGCTTGTAAAATGTAAACGGCAAGTAAAAGGAAGTTAATAAAGGACCTGATTTCAGAATCTTTAAATTAGAATTTTGGCACAGCTTGATAATTATATTGTTATATACCACTGTGAATGTGAGAGTCTACCAATGGTATCAAATGTTTTATTTCTCCCTTACGGTGCAAACTATGATCCATAATGAGAGATGTAACCAGATGTAATTTGTGAGATTTTATTTTCCAAGGTGGTGAATGTTAACATTCATTACAAGCAACAGGTGAGGTCTGTGCCAGTTGATTTGTAGCCATAGACTTAACTGGAGCTTTTCTACATTAGAATAATGGAATCAGAGGATACTTAGAGTGTAGAAGGAGTCCATTTGGCCCATCAAGTCTGCACCAACCCTCTGAAAGAGCACCCCATCCAGTTCCATTCCCCTGCCCTATCCACGTAACCCCACCTAACTGTGGGACTCTAAGGGGCAATTTAGCATGACCGCTCCACCTAATTTGCACATCTTTCGACTGGGAGGAAATGCGTGCAGACACTGGAGAATGTGCAGACTCCAAACAGACAGTCACCCAAGGCTGGAATAGAACCCTGGAGCTGTGAGGCAGCAGTGCTAACCACTGCCATTATAGAAAAAGGGGCAGTAAAAGCAAAACCACTGTAGGAGCTGTAATTTGATTTTTTTTACTGCTAATTATAGTCATAAGTTGGGGGAGGGGTGGTGGAGAGGAGTTCTGCAGTTTCCAGGATGTCCTAACGCAGAGATACTGATCTGTATTCTGGTGGCTGTTTAGAGTCTGAAACACTCTGATACTTGCCTTTTGGTGTTTCACAACTTGCAAAAGCTTAATTGAGAAGCAAACCATTTCTTTCTTTTTTTTTTGGGTGTATAATTGCAAATTTCAAATCATTTGCTAGATCATTCATTCTAGTGTGCCTGTTTCCACTGCTCTACCTGTCCAATTGATTTATTTATTTGGCAAATACAAATCCCTGAAGCCAAGTGATAGCTTCCTCATTTGCTGAGTTTTAAGGTGATTAGTGTATTGCTTACTGTAGAGGAGACACTCCTGTGTAATGTGCAGCATTGTTTGTGTTGCATCTTTCCACAAGTCCATAAAGGGTTTGTACTGATGCCCCAGCAGTGAGGTTGGTGACAGGCGGCTGTGGCCTATCCTGAACTTATTTTGCAAGTACTGCTGTTGCTGTGGCAGTTCAAAGCCTGCCATTTGATGGTTTATCACAGGGGTGGGCAAACTACGGCCCGCGGGCCGCATGCGGCACGCCAAAGGTATTTCTGCGGCCCACCAAGTCATTTAAAAAAAAATAAAAAAATTTTGTTTTAAAAAATTTTTTTTTTTTTTTTTTAAATTTTTTTTTAATGTTAATGCGGGGGGGCTGTTGGGTTACTTACTGGTATAGGGTGGATACGTTGACTTGAGTAGGGTGATCATTGCTCGGCACAACGTCGAGGGCCGAAGGGCCTGTTCTGTGCTGTTCTATGTTCTATATGAGGCGCCCAGAATCATAACCGGGTGAAGTAATTATTTTACTTAATATACTATGCGGCCCTTTGTGAATTGTGAATTTCTGAATGTGGCCCTTGCACGGAAAAGTTTGCCCACCCCTGGTTTATCACTTTCCAGTGCTTCTCATTCCTCGATCCAAAGAATGTCGGCTGGTAGATCTTTCTCAGGAGGGGTGATTCATGTGGGATGCTGAGATGGAATGTTTGCATTAGATGGGCTGAACAGGTCATCTTGGAGTGGTAAGTGAAGTGCAGCACGGATATCTTCAATTGGCTTATGGGTTTTTGTCATTCAGCAGACATGTGGCAGAGTGATAGTTGGAAGTGTGTGCGCGTGTGTGTGTGTGTACATGTGTACGTGCTGAGGTCTGGACTGTTGTAACAGCACCCCACATAGATTCAGAAAGTTAGGTTCGTAGGTTATTTCTGCTTTTAATCTACATATATTCCTGGAAGGACAAGGTTCTGTCTCTCGTCACTTCCAAGTGTGTTGGGTTCGGTTATGCTTTCGCCTCTGGAAGTGCTTGCAGATTTGCAGTTGCTTTGTTTTGGCATTGTGGCATTACACGACATATTGTTTTACAGGAATTTGGTGTGAGATAACATGTGCCTCACTAGTCTGTCAACTTACTAAGGATCAGGCCCAGAGAGTGCAGAAGGATGGAGCTCGGGTCACAGATGTCATCCGCATTGTTGAACTCGCGGGACATGGTTGTTGGTCGGTCATATGTAAATTGAGGCTAGCACTGAGTCCTGAGTTAGTTTCTTGCCCTGTCTTCTCCATGCACTTCTTCTTTGGCCAAGGTGGACTCTGAATCGTATGTTGCGAAGTGTTTCAATTACTGTTTTGGCCCAGCTTGAAAGCATCTGGACAGCTTTAAGGAGCAGGCCAGTGTGCTACACTGAATCATAGGCAGCTGTGAGGTCCAGTCGTATTCTGCTTATCTTCAGGTTTTTATTTTTTGGATGCTATTTTGAGCTGATGATTCTTGTGTAGAACTGAGTCAGCCAGGCCACGAGGGCCAAGTTGCTTTAGGAATTCAGGTGCGATGTTGTTATATCTTGCTGCTTTGTCACATTTCAGACCCCTGAATGCTTTCTCCAATTCTGTGATCTTGGGACCAGGACCTCTGTGTTCGGCATGTAACTTGCGATTTTGAATTTGTTATAGGTGATTTATTTTCCTGTGGAGTTTTCGCTACACAGGGTGACTGATGGGCAATTAAATGTAGGTGAATTATGGGCTGCTCCAATACAATGAATCAGGCTCCAGCACCTGACTGGAATGTCTGAAATTGAGGCCTACTGTCTGTTCCTTACATTTGACATGATGTGCAGTATTGAGAGATTTGATGAGGTGGTCAGTTATATCTGGGTCACCAGATGAATCTTATTTCTTTAGGAGTGCGACACTCTCTGCATCAAGGCATGGTATGTAATGATCTGGAAGAAGGAACTGAAGGTGCTGTTGCTGAGTTTGCAGATGATACAAAGATCTGTAGAGGAACAGGTAGTATTGAGGAAGCAAGGGGGCTGCAGAAGGATTTGGACAGGCTAGGAGAATGGGCAATGAAGTGGCAAATGAAATACAATGTGCAGAAGTGTGAAGTTATGCACTTTGGAAGGAGGAATTTAGACATAGACTATTTCCTCAATGGGGAAATGCTTAGAAAATCAGAAGCATAAAGGGACTTGGGAGTCCTTGTTCACAATTCTCTTAATAACGTGCAGGTTCAGCCGGCAGTTAAGAAGACAAATGCAATGTTAGCATTCATGTCAAGAGGGCAAGATACAAAACCAGGGATGTACTTCTGAGGCTGTATAAGGCTCTGGGCAGACCCGATTTTTGGAGTATTGTGAGCAGTTTTGGGCCCCGTATCTAAGGAAGGATGTGTTGGCCTTGGAAAGGGTCCAGAGGAGGTCCACAAGAATGATCCTTGCAATGAACAGCTTGTCATATGAGGAACGGTTGAGGACTCTGTGTCTGTACTCGTTGGAGTTTAGAAGGATGGGGGGGGGGGATCTTATTGAAACTTGCAGGATACTGCGTGGCCGGGATAGAGTGGACGTGAAGAGGATGGTTCCACTTGTAGGAAAAACTAGAACCAGAGGGCACCCATCTCAGACTAAAGGGACGATCCTATAAAACAGAAATGAGGAATTTCTTCAGCCAGAAGGTGGTGAATCTGTGGAACTCTTTGCCGCAGAAGGCTGTGGAGGTCAAATCACTGTGTCTTTAAGACCGAGATGGATAGATTCTTGATTAATAAGGGGATCAGGGGTTATGGGGAGAATAAAGAACAAAGAAAAGTACAGCACAGGAACAGGCCTTTCGGCCCTCCAAGTCTGTGCCGACCATGCTGCCCGTCCAAACTAAAATCTTCTACACTTCCAGGGTCCGTATCCCTCTATTCCCATCCTATTAATGTAAGGCAAGAGAATGGGGATGAGAAAAATATCAGCCATGATTGAATGCCGGAGCAGACTCGTTGGGCCAAGTGGCCTAATTCTGCTCCTATGTCTTATGGTCTTGTGTAGGTGACCATGACAGATGGCTGTGCAAGCAGCTTTATTAATGGCACCACAAAAACGTTTATAATTGCTCCATAGGCATATATTGAATAGGAATAGTTTCAGTGATGTAGTTCAAGGTCCTGTTGTATTTTGGCCATTCCGCTTTTGGGAAGTTCCATCACATCTTTGTATTGTTTTTAAATATATATATTTTATTCGTATCATCAAGTTTCCAACAATTCGGCATTTCCTCCCTTGTTCTCCCCTAAATTACCCCTGCTGGCGACAAGCATATTTTCAAATAGAGATAGAAAGAGGGCAGCACGGTGGCGCAATGATTAGCACTGCTGTCTCACGGCGCCGAGGTCCCAGGTTCGATCCCGGCTCTGAGTCACTGTCCGTGTGGAGTTTGCACATTTTCCCAGTGTTTGTGTGGGTTTCGCCCCCACAACCCCACAGCTCCAGTTGTAAAAATTCTGCCAAATTACCCAACCAGGTTGATGCCCTCAGTGGTGTGCCTGACCTCCAACCCAGTAGGTTTCGCTGCCGGGCAATCAGTGGTGAAGACCATGACATTGGCCCCTTTCCACTCCAGCAGGTCCGAAACACCGTAAACTGTCACCAGGACATGGCGTCATTTGCACCCCACACTCTCCAACTTTGGGCATACCAAAAACATATTCACATGATGCACCCTTTGGGGGGGGAGGGGGAAGAGTCAGACAAATATTTAGTGTGCAATTCGCCTGAAGCTCAATAGCCAACACAAACAACAGTGGGCACAGCGGCAATCCCTGTCATGCCCCTAGGCAGCCTAAAATATCCCGTATTCGTCTTCTCACTTGGCGTTGGGGCGACAGATAACAATCGCACCTACGAAACAAACATTGACCCAAACTGAAATTGCTCCAAGATCTCAAATAGGTGCCTCCATTCTTTCGGGTTAAAAGCCTTCACTGCGTCCATTGATAAAATAACTTCTGGCATTCGACCCTTTGACTGAATCATGACTACATTCAACAGCCTCTTGATGTTGCTCGACAACTGCTGCCAGTTAACAACCCGTCAGATCCTCTGAGACCACCTCTGGGTACACTCCCCCCAACTGCTTCGCCAGCAACTTCACATCAGTGTTAAGCAGAGAGATGGGCCTTTAAGACCGATGCTTTGGGTCCTTGTCCTTTGGGATCAAAGAAATCTACGCTTGCGCACGTGTGGTCAGCAACTGTCTTTTCTCGCTCTCTCTCGCTCTCTCGCTCTCTCACTCTCTCACTCTCTCTCTCACTATCTCACTATCTGCTGCAACCCCAATGGTGCCTCCAATCACTGTCCCTTCCCGCTCTCCACCTCCGGGAATGCCAACCCATCTAAAAAATGCCGCATCTTTGCGTTCTCCCCCAGGGCTGGGATCTATACAGCCCCTGAAAGAATGCCTCGAATACCTCATTCATTTTTTCTGGCTCTGGCAGCATGACCTCGTAGAATTTACACTGCAGAAGGAGACCATTCAGCCCATCGAGTCTATACCAGCCCCTGACAGAGCACCCTACCCAAGCCCACACCTTTTATAAAAAATAAATAAATAAAATAAATTTAGAGTATCCAATTCATTTTTTCCAATTACGGGGCAATTTAGCGTGGCCTGCACATCTTTGGGTTGTGGGGGTGAAACCCACGCAAACACGAGGAGAATGTGCAAACTCCACACGGACAGTGTCCCAGAGCTGGGATTGAACCTGGGACCTCGGCGCCATGAGGCTGCAGTACTACCACTGCGCCACCGTGCTGCCCTTCAAGCCCACACCGTCACCCTATCCCCATAAATAGCAGCTTCACAACTTTTGGCCACTATCGGTCAATTTAGCGTGACCAATCCACCTCGCACATCTTTGGACGGTGGGGGGAAACCAGAGCACCTGGAGGAAACCCACGCAGACACTGGGAGAATGTACAGACTCAACACGGTCAGTGATCCAAGCTGGGAATCGAACCTGGGTCCCTGGCGCTGTGAAGCAACAATGTACGACCATGCAGCCCTGAAAAGGTCTTTAGACAGGACCTGTGGACCCTGTCTACTTCTGGGGGCTTGGGGAAGTTTTCTCCTCCAACCAGCTTCCCCAGCAGCTATGCTACGTACACTGCTGGGTTTCTGCCCTCTGGTAGTCCGGCGATCCTGATATTTTGGCGGCGAGACCTGTTCTCTTGCTCTACCTTGTCCTTGAGTTTTCCCTGGGCTATTATTAACCTTGCCATTTGAGTCTCAGCGAGGCTGTCTTGTAACTGATTGGTGGCCGCCTTCTCCAGTTCCCGGATGGCTGCTTCTTGTACCTCCAATCACTGTTCCATCCTCTCTGGTGCCTCCGTAAAGGGGGTGATCACGATCACTATGGCCGCCTGCACGGTTATGAGGTCCACCATTGGTGCCCCTTTGCTCTTGAGTTAGCTCTGTCAGCTGTCCTATCGGTGGATGGGTCAGCATTTGGGTTGGTGCTCCCTCTTAATCCACCATGTCCTCCACTTCATTCCTTGTGTCTGATGTTTGGATTTTCCTTTTCCTGGCTATTGATACTTTTGTTGTCTTTTCGGCTTTTCTGCTGACTTGAGGGCATTTCTTCAGGTTTAGGGGCAGTGGTGGTTTTTGTTTTTAGTTAGTTTCATGCTGATTTTAGAGTTAAAAGGTCTGAGGTTGCAGTTTCTGGGAGAGAGCCACCTTTTGTGCGATTGTTAAGCACATTGCCACCACTGGAAGTCCATGCCATGCTTATTTTAAAGTACAGTAAGAAGTCTTACAACACCAGGTTAAAGTCCAACAGGTTTGTTTCAAACACGAGCTTTCGGAGCACGGCTCCTTCTTCAGGTGAAGGAGCCGTGCTCCGAAAGCTCGTGTTTGAAACAAACCTGTTGGACTTTAACCTGGTGTTGTAAGACTTCTTACTGTGCTCACCCCAGTCCAACGCCGGCATCTCCACATCATGGCTATTTTAAAGTAGATTGAGAGCTGTATGGTCTAGGATCGTAATAATTGCAGCCAAAGTCTACTTTCGATGGGTGCTGAATTGCGATGATGCTACCTGAGCAGTATTTCCCTTAATTTTTCCATGGTAGACATGTTATACCATCTTCTTAGTTTAAGATTGATAGTTAATTAGTGTTAGACTGGATCCTCCTTTATCATGCTTGTCCTCCAAGCTGTTGTGGTACAGTGTTGTGCAGTTCTTTGGGGGCCGGTAGCTCAACTCAGTGGCTGTCATACATGTGTAAGCCTTCATGGCAAATGATAGGCTTTTTAATACTGGAAGGAAACAGATTGAAGGCAGAATCTGGGTCTGAATGTACACTCACAATAGTGTTCAAGAGTGGAATCCCCGGCCTGTATTTTTCACTGAACCAGGTGTGCTGAGGCTAGTTGTAATCCCAGCTGAATAATTCCTCTGGATTGTTTGCTTCTCATTGTTTTTCTTCAAATTACTTCTCATGAGCATCACGTAGGAATTTCCCACTGATACGCTCTTTATAAATGGGTAGAGATGACCGTATTCAGTTTAATCTGCTGGGACTGAGGTACAGAAAGCTACCAGCTAGTTTTCAAACTATATATTGAGAAACTTGTTACTTCCAGTGTAAGGTAGCTTTTCATCTACTCTGTGCTTTTGGTCAACACTGCATGATATTATGACTTTGGAGGAGGTGGTGATCAATTGAGACATGTGGATATGAGAAGGAGGTGCAATCTAAATACTTCCACATAGCCAGAGGTTCAGAGAGGCACTTTTGAAGTTAGTGCTCAGCATGGGCCACCCAACATGTGATGAGAAACTACTTCAAACAAGAAACCTAAATCTGTTGCTGTAATGACTGAACCTGAAGAGAGTAATTTGGAAATGCACGATACATTATCAACTGAAATAAGTTGGAAGTAGAGTAGGTATGTCTTACCATTTGATTTTCAAATTTTATCAGCTGTAGTAGGGAGGCACGGCAGATAATTTACACACAGCAAGACTCCACAAACAGCAATGTGATAATAGCCAGATAATCTGCTTTTGCGATGTCAATTGAGGGATAAATGTTGCCCAGAACACCAGATGAACTTCTCTGATCCCGACCCATTGTCACCTGTGTATTCTTAAATGAGGGTAGGTCAGACCAGATTTCTGTAACCGTTTACTTTTGTGCTATGAACATCACATGTAGAATGACTACTGTTGGTTGTGCAGTAGTTGTCTGTGCATTTTGAAGTGATGGAGAGAAATTTGGTGAGAAATACTGCTTTAGGGACTGACCATTCTCTCCCAGGTGTCTGATGAATGTGGTGTAGTTCTGTGCGATGAAGTTTTTCACAAGAATGGTGTAGATTTAATATTCAAATGCAATTAAACAAGACCAAACTGTCATGCTAATGACTGTAAGGTTGTGTGGTGCTCTGCTGGTTCAGTGAGTGAAGTGGACATGAGTTTCACTAATAAAATAAGAGGATACAAGTGTGCTTAGCAAGCAGGCCGAGTGAAGGTGACTGTGTTCTATCAGCTCTACTTCTTTGGTAAATTAGTTAAAGAAACTTTCATTTCTCCCCTCTTCCAAAGTCACCTCTTGACCAAGACGTTGGGTGTCGTTTATGGAAAATAGTTGGAGATGAGTAAAGAGGCAATTGCCCAGGCTTGCTGAATAGTCATTTGTTGAAAGGCATGAGAGATCAACCTGCTTTTAGGGCATGGGATGGCAGCAGGTAAAAAGAGGAGCGGAAGAGTGGGCTTCCACTTTTTAGGTCTCTGCAGTGACCCTCTTTAACATAAACAAAGTTAACCACAATGCTTTTGAAAAAGTCAATTAAGGCTAAAGGAAATTGTGAAATTGGACAAGATATGGAAAGTGTGTTATTGTATTTTTTGCAGTGAGTAACGCTTAAGTGACTAGTTGTATGCTGAACTTAGAAGAGACTGTTTGTAGGATGATGCATGTAGTGTCTATAAATATATAGAAACAGTGAGTATTTAGGTGAAAGCAATTGGGTCATACTGAACAACACTTGTATTCTTTATTTAGTTGATGAATTCATACTGGGGTCTGGTTTAGCACAGGGCTAAATCCCTGGCTATGAAGGCAGGCCAGCAGCACGGTTCAATTCCCATACCAGCCTCCCCGAACAGGTGCCGGAATGTGGCAACTAGGGGCTTATCACAGTAACTTCATTTGAAGCCTACTTGTGACAATAGCCGATTTTCATTTCATTTAATTAGGATTTATTGTGGTCACAATAATAAAGTTGCCCTCACTCTTTCTCATCTACATCTTCCTGTAGTGTCCACTGTTTGTGCTTTTCGTTTGAAAGGATCAAGCAATGCTGTTTCCCCGAAGGATCTGCCCCTTGTCTATTTTTGCTGACTCCTGGTTATAACCGGCTGTGGTTTGATCACTGTCTTGACGTTTGTCGGTTCCTGGAGGGGAATTTTGCCAATGTTCGAAAGTTGCATCACCTGGTAGTTGTAGCCATTTTAGAAATGTATTTAGAGCACAAATTGGCCAGCGACTGCCAACTGATCAAAGTGAAGGTGACTAAAGTGGTACTAGCCTACAAAGGTAGGTTGAAACAGTATTCAAAGTATAGTAACTGCAGAACAAAGAGCCTGGTGGTTAGGAGCAGTCTACAGCCGAGTTGGAATTTGCCACCATTACAATAATGAATGTTACTTCAGTCTGTTCATCCCACCGGCAATAAAGACCATTCATTTCTGAGTGGCAATCAGATGATGTGTATGGGCAAAATTATATCTTTCAGATTACAGAAAGGGGCATTACACATGTAAACATATATGAGATGTCAAATTAGTAATGACGGCAGTTGAAAAATGCTTCATTTTTAAAATGCTCTTGTGGCCCATGTGACAGCTAACTCTATATTGTGTAACAATGTGCTATTGTGAGAGCAAATAATTCACTACCCAATGCTGTCATTGGCATACTGGTTACTGATCATCGACGGGGAAAATTGCACTCCAGCCAAAATACATTACTCATAAGATACACTTGACCTGCCATCATAACCAGTATCCCATGGCAGACCACTACTTCACTCTTGTGCAATCCAAGAATGGCAAGATGGAGTTTATAATTTCATTGGGTATTTTTAGTTCATGCCTTTACATGTTAACTGAAATATGAGTGAACATACTAAAACCTGTGTTGCTCATACCTCTGTATTCTGGGCAGGTGCAGATGAGAGAATTGTGATTCATCTTGAGATTGCTTTATGCAAGTGGAATCTAGTTCAGCCAATATTAAAGCCCATTCACTCCAAGCAATTGTTTTTTCTGTGATTTTTGGCACAGGGAGGGAGATTCATAAGCCACTTGTTGGGCAGCGAGTGTGCAATTCAGAACCAGCTCAAGAGAGTTTCCTTTTGCTACCCATGTTGGCCGTTATGATGCTGCCTTGCATCCTGTGAACCAGGTTTTTGGAATGCTTTTATTGAACCAATGAGGCAGAACCCTATGGTACAAAATAAACATAAAGAAGAGCTTATTTGAACTTTCATTCTGAAGAATCACCAGTGGTTCAATGTATTTCTCCAACGAGTAGCTGAGATACACTTACCAGCAAGGTCTCAGACCTTTGACATGGCCAGTGATTGGATGCTATACTTTGTTTCAGTGACTCGAGATTTCGGAGAGGAAAATTGAACCGTTTACCAAATCTTGGATTATCCACGCGAGTGTGTGGTCATCAGTGGAGACATGTTCCAGTTTGCTATGATATTCCATGCTTGCTGTCTAAACTCTCACATGAATAATAACTGTCTGGGATTATGCAAGGAATTAGCATCTTGGGAAGGGGAGAAAATTAGCAGTAAAAAGGATGCAGATTTTAAGTGATTTGGATTTAACAAGATTGCTGTCTGGAGAAATACAATCTTTATTGTTACAAGTAGGCTCACATTAACACTGCAATGAAGTTGCTGTGAAAAGCCCCTAGTTGTCACACACCGGCGCCTGTTTGGGTACATTGAGGGAGAATTCAGAATGTCCAAATTACCTAACCGCACACCTTTCGGGATTTGTGGGAGGCAACCGGAGCACCCGGAGGAAACTCTCGCAGACACGGAGAACGTGCAGACTCTCCACAGACAGTAACCCAAGCCGGAAATCGAACCTGGGACCCTGGTGTGGTGAAGCAACAGTGCCAACCACTGTGCTACCGTGCTGCCCATGAAGGCCATTTGGCAATACTTTTCTACCAAAGTCAGAAGAGGCAAAGAACCTTCATGGATCAACATGACAATTTAGCTGTGAATATCTTGGAGCAGTACTGTTTAAGGAGGCATTTTCCTCTATTAGTGATAGTTTGCCAAATAGCATTTGGAATATATATTTCCTTGCGCTTTCACCTCTTCTGAGGTGCTAGGGTGCAGTTTTCCAGGCACCAACATGCTCATATTTCATGTGCCAGCCTCTGCAGTTTTTAGCAGATTGGAGTCTCATCTACTACAAAGGAACATGGGTGTGGTTGTTGGAGGCCATTCAGCTCGGCCCCAAACATTGTTGCAGGAGTTCTGAGGGTCGTGTCCTCAGCCCAACCAGCCTCTGCTTCTTCATCACTGACTTTCCCTCCATCATAGGTTCAGATGTGGGAATGTTTGCTGATGGATTGCAGTATTCAATGTCAATCTCAATTCCTCATAATGAATGCAACAGGACTTGGGTTACATTCGGGCTTGGACTGATAAGTAGCGAGTAACATCTGTGCTGCACGTATCAACAGTGACCTTCTCCAAAAACAAATCTAACCATGACCCCTTCCAAGTTCCACAGCATTAACATGCTAAATCCCCCACACTCGACATTTTTGAATGGGGAAGGTAGGTACCATTAATCATAACCGTAACTGGATCAGCCATGTAAATACTGTGGATACAAAAGTAGGTCAGAGTATGGGAATTCTGTGGCATGTAACTCGCTTCTTGACTCAAAGCGCCCCCCCCCCCCCCCCCAACCGCTTCCCCCACCGCTTACAAGGAAGAAGTCAAGAGCATGATTGAATGCATCCTACTTGCCTGGATGAGTGCAGCTCCAATGAAATTGAAAACTGGACACCACCCACAGTAAAGCAGTCCACTTGATTGATACGCCGTCTCCTACCGTAAACATTCATTTCCTCTACCGCCATGTACAGTTGCAACTGTGTGCCATTAACGAGATGCACTGCAGTAATTTACCAAGGTTTCTCAACAGCGCCTTCCAAACCTAGCACAAGGGAAGCAGATGTGTGGGAACACCACCACTTGCAAGTTTCCCTTTTAAGTCACACAGCATTTTTACTTCAAACTATATCGTTGTTCCTTCACTGTTGCTGTGGCAAAATCCTGGAACTCCTAGCAGCGCTGTAAGTGTACCTGTATTGGATGAAATGCAGCAGGTCAACAAAACAGCTCACTAGCACCTTAATGACATTAAGGATGTGCAATAAATGCTGGCATAGCCAATTTTGTTTGCATCCTATGAGCAAATAAATAATTAAAAAAAAACTCGTGTTCTATATATTTTCTTGCATTCCTCCCTCCACCTCTCTCGAGGTACTAGTGTGAAGTTTCTCTCGTTCCAGCAGAAAAAACCTGACCCCAATTTTCAACAAAAATCTGCTAAATATGCCGCAAGAAGAATAGTGTGGACATTGAGATTGTTGCAGAGGCATCTGTTTTGGAATTACTTCATATTCAACCACACTGACCTGGGGTTGTTACATGTTTGCACAGGGTAGAAAGTTTTCCGGATTCCTAGAGTGTGCATTCTTTCTTGATGGCCATAAAACACCATTGTAATTTAAACATAAAATAAAGAGCAAGTGAAAAAGAATCCCCATCGTCAATTTAGAGTTTAAGGGGAACCCAAATGCTGGAAACGAAGTGTTAGCAGCATTATATAGTTTGTGATGAGCTATTGGCCATGTCTGCTTGATTACCTGATGCGCACACACACTTGCAATAAGGGTCACTGATGAGAGGGATCATCAGCAGCAGGAATCCTAGCTGTTCCCTTTTCTTGCATCACAATGCTTGAGTTTGAAAATAATTCAGTATGATTGAGCTGTATACAAGTCCATCCCTGATCTTTTTTTGTCAGAGGCAAAGCGCAACTTGAATTAAGAGCACAGATCAAAGATTAACTATGGAGTCAATTTCTGGGCTGTTGGGCTCAATCCTGCTCAATCACCTGGAAGTTGCAAAAACCCACTCTGTTCCTGACAAGTTTCTTGTAATGGCAGCAACACATTGCTTGAAAGAGCAGCACATTGGGCAGAATTTCATTTTAAATTGAGGTCATTTTGAAATCACTGGAGTAGTGAGCCAAAATGTATTTCTTTTTTTTTTAACAAACAATTTTATTGAGGTATTTTTCGGCATTGTAAACAGTTACAGACGACAAGAAAAAGAAAACAAAAAAGGCAAAAATGTGCAAACATCAACATAGAATCAATACTTCAATCGAACCATACTGCACAAGCCCGCTCCTCTCCCATCGACACTACCCGCCTATTTATCCCTCCTACTCTACTTTAATCTCCCCCCTCCCCTGCTGACGCTCACTCTCCCGCGAAGAAGTCGATGAATGGTTGCCACCTTCGGGCGAACCCCTGTACAGATCCCCTCAAGGCAAACTTAATTTTTTCCATACCCAGAAAACTCGACATGTCCGAAAGCCATTGCTCAGTCTTTGGGGGTGTTGAGTCCCTCCTTGCCAGCAGTATTCGTCGCCGAGCTATCAGGGAAGCAAAGGCCAAAACATCGGCCTCTTTCTCACCTGGACTCCCCGGTCCTCCGAAACCCCAAAAATTGCCACCCCTGGACCCATCACCACCCTTGTTTTTAGCACCCGGGACATGATCCCCACAAATTCCTCCCAGTACCCCCTCAGCATCGGACATGCCCAAAACATATGAACATGGTTTGCTGGTCCTCCCCGCATCTAGCGCACTTATCCTCTACCCCAAAGAATTTGCTCATCCGAGCTACCGTCATGTGGGCCCGGTGAACGACCTTAAATTGAATCATGCCAGGCTTGGCACATTTTGCGGTTGAGTTTACCCTACTCAGGGCTTCCGCCCACAGCCTGTCCTCCATCTCCCTGCCAAGCTCCTCCTCCTCATTTGAGTTTCAGTTCCTCCGTCTGGGACTCTTTCCCCCTTCATGAGCACCTTATAAATATCTGAGACTCTACGCGCCTCCTTCCCCTCTAGAGACTATTCTGTCTTGGATCCCCATTGGCGGGAGGCGAGGGAAGGATGGGACTTGTCTGCGGACAAAGTCCCGCATCTGTAGATACCTGAAATCGTTTCCCCTTGCCAGACCAAATTTCTCCTCCAAGCCCCTCAAACTCGCAAAGCTCCCCTTCAGGAACATATCGCCCACCCTCCCCACCCCCGCCCGCTGCCATGCTAGAAATCCCCCATCCATGCTCACGGGGGCAAACCGATGGTTATCACATATTGGAGCCCAGACAGACACACCCACCTCCCCTACATGCCTCCTCCACTGGCCCCATATCCGCAGGGTCGCCCCCACTACCGGGCTGGTGGAGTACCTGGCCGGCGACAGCGGTAGGGTGCCGTGGCCAGGGCTGTCAAACTGGTGCCCCTGCACGAAGCAGCCTCCACCCGCTCCCAGATAGACCCCGTACCCACCATCCACTTCCTTATCATGGCAATGTTAGGCGCCCAGTAATAGTTTTTTTTTTGATAAAGATCTCAATTTTATTTTCCACAATAGAAAACATGAAAACAAAACTATCCTCTCCAGCCAACGTTCGCTCAGATCTGCCCTTCCATATTACCCTTCTCTGCAAGAGAGGTTGGTGATAGTGTACCAGCGATGGTGTGTGCCTTTACAGGCCGAGCTTGGTCCTTCTCCAGTGTCTCCTCTTGGAGTTGTACCTGATCTTGTTGCCGGTTTTCATGCGAATCCACTGCGGAATCGGCCGGTTCTGCTTCATCTTCTTAGCGAGGAATCGCTTGATCCTGAAGGTTTTGTGGGATGGCATGGCTGAACGTCCACTCCGGCTGCCTCGCAGGCGGAAAGAGCTGGCGCCCAGTAATAGTTGATCAGACTCGGCAATGCCAGCCCTCCCTTGCTGCGGCTCCTCTCAAGCATCGCCGCCTTCACCCACGGGGATTTTCCCGCCCAGACAAAGCTCATGATAATTTTGCCAGTCCTTTTGAAGACGGACTGTGGGATAAAGATCGGGAGGCACTGAAAAATGAACAGGAATCTAGGGGGGGATTGTCATCGTTACAGTCTGCACCCTCCCCGCCAGCGACAGCGGGAGTGCATCCCATCTCCGAAAGTCCGTATTCATTTGTTCCACCACCCTGGTCAAATTTAACTTGTGCAGCCTGCCCCAGTCTCGCGCCACCTGTATCCCCAAGTACCGGAAACTTTCCTCAACCAGCCTAAATGGCAGCTCCTTCAGTCTCTTCTCCTGGCCCCTTGCCTGCACCACAAACATCTCACTCTTGGCCATATTTAATTTGTACCCTGAAAACTGGCCGAACTTTCTCAGTGTTTCCAGTATAGAGAGAGACCCTATGTTCCACTCCACCCGTGGTCATTCCCTTCCATCCCTTTGCGGCTCTCAACGCAATCGCCAACAGCTCTATGGCCAGCGCAAACAGCAACGGGGAGAGTGGGCATCCCTGTCTGGTCCCGCGATGTAGTCTGAAATAATCTGACACTACTCTGTTCGTCCTAATGCTGGCTTTTGGAGCCTGGTACAGTAGTCTGACCCAATTCACCAGTCCCTGCCCGAACCCAAACCGTCCGAGCACCTCCCACAGCCCCACTCCACCCGATCAAAGGCCTTCTCAGTGTTCATCGCCGCCACTACCTCCACCTCCTTGCCCATCGGGGGCATCATGTTCACATTGAGTAATCTTCTCAAGTTAGCTGAAAGCTGCCTGCCTTTCGCAAACCCAGTTTGGTCGTCCCCAATCACCTCCAGTACGCAGTCCTCAATTCTAATCACCAGGACCTTTGCCAGTAGCTTGGCATCTACATTGATCAGGGAGATTGGCATGTATGACCCGCAAGATTCCGGGTCCTTGTCCCCCTTCAGTATCAGCGAGATGGTGGCTTGCGACATCGGCGGCGGCAGGGTCCCTCTGTCCCTTGCCTCATTAAAAACCCTCGCCAAGACCGGTTCCACTAACTCCGAGAACTTCTTGTAAAACTCTACTGGGTATCCATCTGGCCCCAGGGCTTTGCCAAAATGTATTTTAAAAAAATATAAATTTAGAGTACCCAATTATTTTTTCCAATTAAGGAGCAATTTAGAGTTGCCAATCTACCTATCCTGCACATTTTTGGGTTGTGGGGGTGAAACCCACGCAGACACGGGGAGAATGTGCAAACTCCACCCGGACAGTGACCCAGGGCCGGGATTCGAACCCATGTCCTCAGCGCCGTAGGCAGCAATGCTAACCATTGTGCCACCGTGCTGCTCGCCAAAATGTATTTCTAATTAACCAAAGTAATTGAGTAATTTGGCTATTAATATCGACGGAATTTTGTTTGCAGTTTTTTCAAAATAGCTGTCTTTTCCTAAAACAATGCCTTCATAACATTTTTTCACTTCATTGCAATGGACTAATTTTAAGTACTTGGCCCCATTGATATTTTTCCTAGATATGCATCTCTATTTGTGAAGGGAAAGTTGGATATCCTGTTCTAATGTCAGCGTCAGGCAAAAGGTGAGATGATAAACTTGGCTAATGTTTGTTTCCGGTATTTACTTTTCCCCCTAATCCCTCTGATGGGACAACCTAAGTCGTGTTGTCCTGATGTGGTTTTTATAATGGGAATTCAGTTTCGCATGCTCCTTTTTAAAATTGTGTTTTTTGTGCCTATCAAGAGAGAATGTTGATCTAGGAATTGGAAATCTTTCCCTTGAGGCACCTTGTGCCAACATTTCAAATTCCCAGGTTGGTGTGATTGAATATAGAGTCATTTAAAACTTCATGCCCGCACCATTCTTCTTGTGGCCTCTTAGTAATTAGGGATAGTTTTCTTTGGGCTTGTCTTGACCAGCTTGTGGATGTTGTCCAACCTGATTTTATATAGGATTCTTCAGCCAACAGAGAGGTTGTATCCCATCAATCTGGGATGAATTTGAACTTTGCTCCCAGAAATGACAGGCCTGCACCCTAGTACATTTTAGTTGGAAATTCTGCCCATATAATGGTTAGCTTTTGTATTTTAGTATTACCAGTGCAATGTTTGACGTTGTTACGTTTGCTTTATCACACTAAAGGCAAGTTTTTGTGACTTTGTAAGTAATGCAGTTGAGTACTTCAATTTAACTTTGATAATGCAAATTTAATTTCTACATACTTTGTTCAGTTAACGTTAACCCACAGGTTATTAAAATAATTTCAATGTTTTCTGTTATACATTTCTTGCCACTGTCTAAGTGAACTTGTGCTGCAATTACAACCTATTTTATTCCTCCCTGCTGGTAGCATATAATTACAGCGTGACCAGTTTGCATTGGGAGTTTCCAACATAAACATTCGAACCTAGAAATTTCTGAAGATTATATAGAAATGACAATGCATGCCTTATCTGTGTGCCCTGATCCAGTTAACCCTCCCCTTGTCCTGTAACCATGCCTCACCAAAGACTTCACTTGGGTGCAATTCCTTTTGTCCAATACACACTGGATTGATTAAAAATTAAATAAAAGTAGACTGGAAGTTATTGCTCTGGATATTCTGCAGATGGACATTAACCAAAATTGTCTCAGTTGATCATGTATCTCTATTTTTGATTTTGGCTGTAATTTAAAGCTGGGTTGATCATGAGTACACACCTGTTATTTCAAGTCAGCAATGTGGAAAGTTTGCAACATGTAGCTGGAATGAGTTCCCTCTGTCCCACATTACAGGTCATTGTCCTCTCCTACTTGTAAACATTCAGCAGTGACTTCATAAAGATGGAAAATAAACAGGTTAAAAGGGAAATCAATGAAGAAGATTTGCAGAGAAGGGTCTGCACTAATTTGTAAACTTTTTCCTTCAAAAGAAATCCCTATGTCCTAATTGGTCAACTCCTATTGAACATAAATACAGCTCACCACATTTTTCATTGTCTGGCCAACCTCAGCTTCTATGTGAGTAGTAATGCCTAATTATTTGTTGCTACTTTTGTCTTGTTACACACTGGACAAATCTGCATGTCCTAATATTAAACTCATTTTAAGAGATTAGCAGCTGCAGGACTGTTTAATAGCCTGAACACGGATTTTCCAAGGCCTGCAGTTTTTATCCTGACTGACAAATGTATTGAACAACATGATTAGAGTCGCTGGGTTTGTCAGTCGCAGGAACTTGAAGAAAAGTATGTATTTTTTGTCCCAGTTTAGGATGCATCTCCCCCAAAAGATTGCCAATTATTGTCATTGCTAGTTGCCCAGTAAAGGTGGTAGTGGGACCGTTACTTCAAATAGCTGGTAGATCTGAAAGGCCTGTTTTACCACTTGAGGGCAGTCAAGATTCAACCACATTGGTTTGGGAAAGACATTGCACATAAACCAGACAGAAGTATGCTGGCTTTAATTCCCTAAAGAATTTTAATAAGCCTGTTGTGTTTTTATAGCAATCGAGCAGCATCATGATCACTTTTTGTGATATCAGTTTTGTTGATTTCAAAAAATGCAAGAATATTGTACACTGGAATGTTCTGATACATTGGGCTGGATTATCCGATTCTGACACTCCCGGCGTGGGAGCGGTGACCTTCATGACCGAAAAAAGGGTGCAAATTGGCAACCGATTTTCCCTCGTCTGGTGGGGGACTAGCAGGCACGCAGCGTAAAGCAACCGACTCGAGCTGCCGATATGGATGGAGAATTGTCGGGTCCGTGGCAGTGAATGCATGCGGTGGCCTGCAGTGGCTGCGCAGTGCAACATGGTGCTGGCCGTGCGCGGACCTGGCCTGCCAAATAGTGTCCCCCTTTGGCCAGGCTCGGCACCGCCCATCAGTGCCCACCCCTTGACAAAGCCTGCCTACGGATCGGCTCTCCACCGACTGTGGTGGCGTTGGACTCCGTCAGCAGCCACCACGCCGAGTTCCAGACAAATAGCCCGATAGACCCATGCAGCCGGGAACTCGGCCCATCGGGGACGGAGAATCGGGGGGAGACCCTCTGATAACGTCCTGAGGTCGTCTGCGCGGCGTACTCCGAGAATATGCCGTTTTGGAGGGGGTGGAGCATTGCAAAAGCGGCACCGCCCCCGATTTCGGCACCAATGTGATTTCTCCAAACTATTGCCGAATGGGATTTCAGGGTCGGAGACCAGATAATCCCGCCCATTGAGTCTTATGGTATTTGTCATTGAGTTGGGAGATCAGCCTGCAGATTCAGGCATGTGCAGCTTATAACCCCACAAAACCACCAACACCATTTTTATTCCAGCTGTTATTCACAGATTTCTCGTATGTCATGGTATAGATTTCAAATTAATAATCCTCGTCTTCCACTTTATCACTTTCTGCTGGTTGTTTGCAGTCCTCTGCAGCCACAAGACCTAGCACTTGTCCTCTACTTTCCCAATACTGTGTATTCTCTTCTGTTTGTACTACAACCAATATCTTGAGCCCTTCACCATACTGCTACACTCTGAACCAGTTTATTTCATAATTTTAAATGCCTTCTAGTTTCCCTCTTGGACAGGGCTTAAACTCAGTCTCGTTCGGACATGTAAACAATGAGGCACGGGTAAAGAGACCCTCAGGCCCCTCCAATCTGTCCAGTACAATTTCTGATACCTGTTGAGTCGCAATCAAACACTCCCTACCCCTCGCACATCCATGTGAATCTGGGCTAATTGGAGGAAAAGACAATCTGGGAAATACCTTTCCTATCTTAAGTGATCAAAACTAGTGCAGATAATCACTGGCCTTGAAAATGAATTGTGTGCAGTATCCACCTCATTGTTTACTATCTTTTAAAATAAAAAATAAATAAATTGAGTACCAATTCATTTTTTCCAAATAAGGAGCAATTTTAGCGTGACCAATTCACCACCCCTGCACATCTTAGGGTTGTGGGGGCGAAACCCACACAAACACGGGAAGAATGTGCAAACTCCACACAGACAGTGACCCAGAGCCGGGATCGAACCTGGGACCTCGGTGCCGTGAGGCAGCAATGCTAACCACTGCACCACCGTGCTGCCCTTTGTTTACTACCTTTCTAATCCACTCCCAGCCAAGTGCCTGGGGACATCTGTGAAAGTTGCCATACGATGCAAGTGCTCATTTATTCTATGTTGTCAACTTCGGATTAAAGCAGCATAATATTAGTATATTGTTTGCCAGTGAAAAGGTAGGGAAGCCGGGGCAAAGGAGGCAAGAATGAGATACCTAGCAAGGGGCCATTGCAAGTCATGGCTTTCTGTGGTTTTTGTTGTTCTGCATGAAGCTTTTTCAGTGATGGACATGGCTATAGTTCACAAATTACACTTGCCTGGTCAAACTCTTGTTGCCCTTAATTTCTTCAATTTGTCTCATCTGAAAGTGCTAATATTTGCTGGGGCACAGTGCCCAGGGTGCAGGACCTTTCTGTTGTCAGTTGCTTGAGATTATGGATTAAGTGTCACAGCCAGACCAATCTTGTCCTTGTTCATTTGCACACATTTCCAGCAAATTACTGATCAGTTCATTTGCTTTCTGCCCTCTCCCAATCGCCAAATATCTGGTGCCCAATTGTCAAGGCAGTACTGTAGTCCCTTGAACTATGAAGTCAACTACTTTAAAATGTTTTGATCACTGAAGAGATGTCCCTCGGACTACTTTTTTCTTTCCTTCTTTCTCGGCCTCCTTCCACTGGGGTGGTGGGTTCTGTGGAGTCCAATCTTGGATCCGCAGACTCTGCTGCAGGTTTGGCAGGTGGTGGTTGATGTAGTGGGTGGGTGGGATGCTCTGGATTCTGCACTCTTTCCTCTGTTTACGCCTGTGTGGTCAGCCTTGTGCCACACGAGATCATTGGCGCCTTCGCGGATGCTTCTCTAGCTTGTGTGTTCTAAGGCAAGCTATTCCCACATATCGATGGGGATGTTGCATTTATTTAGGGAGGCTTTCAGAGCGTCCTTGTAGCGTTTCCTTTGCCCTCCTTGTGACCGCTTGCCATTGTGGAGCTTGGAGTAGAGCATTTGTTTTGGGAGCCTTGTGTCAAGCAGTGTAGCCCGCCCATCGCAGCTGATCGAGTGTAGTCAGTACCTCGATATTGGGAATATTGACCTGGGAGAGGATGCTCATGTTGGTATGGCTATCCTGCAGTGGATTCGCAGGATTTTGCGGAAGCAGAGTTGGTGATCTCTCTCTCAGGATTTGAGGTGTCTACTGTACGTTGTCTATGTTTCAGATGCGTACAGGAGGATGGGGAGCACGGCTGCACTGTAGACCATGAGCTTGGTGCTGGGTTTGAAGTCTAAGTCTCTGAATACTCTGTTCCCCAGGCCTCCAAAGTCTGCAGTGGCGCATTGGAGTCGATGTTGGATTTTGCCGTCAATGTCTGCTCACACCAAGAGGAGACTCCCGAGGTATGGGAAGTAATCTATGTTGTCCAAGGGCTCAGTGTGGATTTTGATGGTGTGGGGTCAGTTTTGTGTGGCAGCTGCAGGCTGGTAGAGAACCTTTTGTTTTCTGAATGTTTAGTCTGCGGCACATTATCTTATGCCTTGGTGAATGTATCAATGGTTTGTAACTTGGCCTCAAGTGTGTGCACACAGGCGTCATCTGCGTACTGCAGCTCGGTGACAGAAGTTGTGGTGGTCTTGGTTCTGGCCTGGAGGACTGTGGTTTAAGAGTTTCCCGCTTGTCCAGCAGGTTAGCTCCACTCGAGTGGGGAATTTCAGGGTGATGGGCTGGAGTGTTGCTGTGAGGAAGATGAAGAGTGTTGGTGCGATGACGCAGCCCTGTTTGTGCACACGTTGTATTTGTGGTGGTTCTGTTAGTGATGATCATTACTTGCATGTCATCATGGAGCAGGTGGAGACTGGTGGAATTTCTGCGAGCAGCTGAATTTGAGGAGGATATCCCACGATCCCTCATGGTTAACAGAGTTGAAGGCCTTTGCGAGATCGAAGAAGGTTGATGCTGCTTCCTGCACTTTTTCTGGATTTGTCACATGTTATCACGTTCTTTGTGCCAAGCTCAGAGGAGCTCTTCTGCCACTGGGAGGAGGCGGGTGAGAAGGATTATCACAATGAGGTTTCCCGTGTCAGAGTAGGGAAATCCCTCTAACTTGCGCAGTTGGACCTGTCTCCTTTCTTGAAGATGGTCACAATTTTGGCAGTGTGGAGGAGCAGAGAGATCTTGGGGTCTATGTTCATAGATCTTTGAAAGTTGCCACTCAAGTGGATAGAGCTGTGAAGAAAGCCTATGGTGTGCTGGCGTTCATTAGCAGAGGGATTGAATTTAAGAGCCGTGAGGTGATGATGCAGCTGTACAAAACCTTGGTCAGGCCACATTTGGAGTACTGTGTGCAGTTCTGGTCACCTCATTTTAGGAAGGATGTGGAAGCTTTGGAAAAGGTGCAAAGGAGATTTACCAGGATGTTGCCTGGAATGGAGAGTAGGTCATACGAGGAAAGGTTGAGGGTGCTAGGCCTTTTCTCATTAGAACAGAGAAGGATGAGGGGCGACTTGATAGAGGTTTATAAGATGATTAGGGGAATAGATAGAGTAGACAGTCAAAGACTTTTTCCCCGGGTGGAACACACCATTACAAGGGGACATAAATTTAAGATAAATGGTGGAAGATATAGAGGGGATGTCAGAGGTAGGTTCTTTACCCAGAGAGTAGTGGGGGCATGGAATGCACTGCCTGTGGAAGTAGTTGAGTCGGAAAAGTTAGGGACCTTCAAGCGGCTATTGGATAGGTACATGGATTAGGGTAGAATAATGGAGTGTAGGTTAACTTCTTAAGGGCAGCACAGTAGCATTGTGGATAGCACAATTGCTTCACAGCTCCAGGGTCCCAAGTTCGATTTCGACTTGGGTCGCTGTCTGTGTGGAGTCTGCACATCCTCCCCGTGACTGCGTGGGTTTCCTCCGGGTACTCCGGTTTCCTCCCACAGTCCAAAGATGTGCAGGTTGGGTGGATTGGCCATGAAAAATTGTCCAAAATTCTATGATTAACCTAGGACAAAAGTTCGGCGCAACATCGTGGGCCGAAGGGCCTGTTCTGTGCTGTATTTCTCTATCTCTAATTCAGGCTTCTCTGAGATTACCTGGCATGCTCTCTTCCAGACAAGGGCGATGAGGTTGTGGATTCTTGTCAAGCGTGCATCTTGGCTACATTTGAATACTTCTGTGGGATTCAATCTGCACCAGAGATCTTGTTGTTTTTTCAGCTGTCTGATAGCTTTTTTGAGCTCAAGGCGAGCTGGGGTGAGAGGATGGCTGAAAGCGTATTGCGGGATGGTGTCGAAGACACTTGCATCAAAGGCTGTCTTGGTTGAGGAGGTCCTTGAAGTGCACTCTCCAGCAGGTGTCGACTGCCTCTCTGTCTTTGAGCACTTCTCCATTTTTGACTCTCATTAGGGTGGGTTCCTGGGTACTCGGACTGTAATAGTTTTAATTGTGCTGAAGAAGCCGCGCACATCATGGTTGTCGGTGAGTTGCTGAGTCTTCCACGCTCTTTCCACCTACCACCTGTTCTTTTGGTCACAAGCATTTTGTTGAACCTCTGCCTTCAGTTGTCTGTAGGCTAGTTTTATCTCACTCGAGTTTTGGTGGAGCTGCCAGTTCAGGAACGCATTGCATTTGTGGTCAAGGAGATCCTGGATCTCTTGATCGTTATTGTTGAACTGTCTTGCTGTTTCCTGGTCAAGAGCCCGAACGTCTTCTCCTGAGCATCTCCTCGCAGGTGCAAACTATGGTGGCTTTGAGGCGTTGTGGGAATTCTGTGGCTCTAGCTTGTTGGGTGCTGCCAGGTTGACTGAAGCATTGGCTGAGTAGGTCTTTGGGTTTTTGAGTCCAATGACATGGAATCTCCTGCCACAGAGTTTTTTCTGCCTCTGTCAGTTTGGGGCCAGGGTGATGGAGAGGGTAGAGCGGATCAGTCAATGGTCGGCCCAGCAGTTGTCTCCTCTGGTCGTGGTGTGGATGATGCGGACCTCTTTGTGATCCCTTGCATGGATGGTAATATAGTCCATTAAGTGCTAGTTGCCATGAGACCTTCTGCTTGTCCTTCTGGCAGAACAGGGTGTTTATGATGACCAGGTTATGTTCTAAACGTTTTGTCAGGATGTGGACTCTGTTGGCATTTGTTTTCCCTTCACCTTCCCTGCCTCACATGCCTTTCTAACGATTTGCATCTCTCCCAAATCTAGCATTGAAACCATCAAAGAGAATCAGCTTGTCTCCCTTTGGTATGTGTGACAGCGATTGGTCAAGGCTAGAGCAGAATGCCTCTCTTTCCTCTTGCCTCGTTCATTGCATCTAGGGTTGGGGTGTAGGCTCTCGTATCTATGGTTGGGATGAAGGCTCCAACAGCTATTGTGTCCTACTTCTGAGCCAGGGTGAGCCCGGGAAGGGGATGGGGGGAAGAGAATGGTAGATACCTGTGCGTGGAAGATGTCCATTGAAGCCTTCATCCATGTTTGGATGCAAGAGCCACTTAGCCGAAGTAATCTGGCAATAGAACAAGAATGTGTCAAAGCTGTGTTTGACCAAGTTGGCCAAGGAAAACTAGAGGTGAACAAGGAGACCTCACAGTGGCAGGAGACCTGACCTGAAGCAAGATGCTCCTAGGAGTTGGAAGCCAATCATCACCGTCCTAGAACACCCTTGAAGTACTCCGCCAGCAGTGCCCTTGGTCCAACTATCTTTAGCTGTTCTAGTCCATGTTTTGGACAACTCTGCAAGTTTAATTTCTGCTGAATTATAAATAGAGCACATTGTAAACTACAATTGAAGTGGGATAGTTTCACGACAATTTGTTTAGTGCCACATTCTGTTTTAAAGGTTGAGCAGTCCACAGGACAGAAGAGTTACGGTAATTGTTTGCAGTATACCACATCCCCTTCAACCTGTTTCCCACAGTTTTAAAAAGTTTAAAAACTACTTCTGGGGTGAATTATCATTACTGAGCAGACCGTGCTTTCGCACCAGAATGTACTGTGGCTCTACAACAGGGTCAGCGGTAATTTATGCTTGTAATTTCTCCAGTGATCTAGTCTTGGGTAGTTGATGTGCAATTGCTAAGTGCCCTCCCACAGGGTATGGGTGTTCTTCGGTTTGATAATTTAGAGAATATAATACATTTTACCAGAGATTTGTAGCAGACATGAACATGCTATTTTTATCTTCAAGGAGGGTAGTTGATCCCCCAACTAAAAATATATCATCATTACTATTATTCACTTAAAGTTACTGTTTAATATATCTGGAAGGCAGTTTATCGCTTAGCCATGGCCTGATGGTGTTTATTTTGTGGCCTTCTAAAGCTGAGGAAATTCATGTGGCAGTACCTGATGCATCTAGTTAACCTGAAATCCTGTGTCCAGGGTTTTACTATTGGGCCTGTGGCCACACTAAGTTTCCTGGATATCAGAGGGGTAGTGTCTATTTTTGGTATTTAGGACACATGCACATGAGTGATCAGATTGAACCTTTCACAACTGGCATGTTCAAGAGCCAACATATGTTTGTCTGGGAGGGGTTGTGACAGTGAGAATGCACTGAGGGCGGTTTCGTATTGATATTATGCAGGAATGGTCATTGTCATTTTCAGGTGGTTGATAAATTGGCGTATGGCACAGATGTTCCAGGCAAGTTGGATTCTCTAGGACAGGTCAGTTTGACTAGATGACACTGATAAAGTGTGATCACCTCTCGCCTTTGCTTTTGGACGTGTGTGGTGCCTGGAGAAACAACTCTCTTTATAATCCAGCCTTTTCTAAATCGGATCTGGAATGTGGAGCATTAAGTTATAATTCTACTTGTGAAGTAGAGGTCAGATAGACCTGAATAATAGAACTGCAGGTTGAGTCCTCGATTATGTTCATTTTTATACATTTGATGTTTGTGATAGTAGCTTATTTTCTGTTATCCTTATGCTTGTGCGTGTGACTAATGGCTGTAGTCCGTACAGATTGATATCAGTGGGAAGGAAAGTTTAGGGAGAGTGCTTTTTCATTGAAAGTGCCCCCTTCTCACTGCTATAATGCATAGAATCATAATATCCCTCCGGTGTAGAAGGAGACCATTCAACCCATTGAGTCTGCACTGACCATCTGAATGAGCACCCAATCACCATAACCCCACCTCGGGACAATGTAGCATAGCCAATCCACCTATCCTGCAAGAAATATTTAGATCAGCATTTGAAACGCCATCTGCATGCAAGGCTACGGACCAAATGCTGGAAAATAGGATTAGAAGAGTTAGGTGCTTGATAGTCGGCGTGGATGCAATGGGCTGAAGGGTCTCTTTCCTTGCTGTAAAAGTCTATGAATATCTTTGGACTGTGGGATGAAACCAGAGCACCCGGAGGAAACTCACGCAGGTACGGTAATAATGTGCAAACTCCACAGTCACCTGGAGATGGAATTGAACCTGGGTTCCTGGTGCTGCGAGGTAGCAGTGCTAGCCACTGTGCTATGGTGCCACCATGCGTTAAAAAAAAATGCTTGTTCTTAAAAAAAAAAAAAAAAAAAATTTTTTTAAATCAGCTGGTGACACTGCCTTTGGTTGATGGGTCAGTGTCATTTTTGGGGAGGAGCTGCTTGCATTGTGGACCGACTCATTTTAACTGAAGGGCTTCCATTTCAGTCCAATCAGTAATTTGGGAATGGGGGGGGGGGGGGTGGGGGGTGTGGTCAGTGCCAGTTGTTATATTTTGTAACTAAAATATTATGCTCAGTTCTTCTTTCTGCCTTCCGTCCCTACCCTTCCTCCCTTTCCCCTGTGTGATCAATGTAGGAATTTCAGATATATTGTATTTAGCTGTATTTGGTGCAGTTGAGTTTAAAAGCCCGGGTTAGTGTGTGTATGGCTGCTGCAGTCGTGTGTTTAAAAGTCCTAGTTTGCAAGGTGGCTAGGTTTTTGGAGCCAGAGGTGCAGTTAAAGCATCGTAAAAGTTTGAGCTAATGGATTTTTGTTTATATTTAAGAGGGCTCCCTGTGGAGTATTTAATTTGAGACGTGTTCAATTTAGTAAGTTGTAGTTAATGGGACAAGCCAGGAATTGAAGCAGTCGGATGTTAAGGTTTTTCAGTGTTGGTTTTGGCTGGAAAGGAAGTATTCTTGAATGTTAACTACTTAAAAGTGGATTGGGATCTGAGATGGTTTTGTTGCTTCAGTGGAAATGAAGATAGCAGTTAAGGGTTATTGTGTCATTGTATTGATTAGCATTGTTTAAGGGATAATTGTAAGATATTTACTTGTGTGATGTTCAAGATATTTTAGTAACAGAAGTTGGTTTTAATATACCATCTCCCTATTTTGTGTGAAATCACTCCTGGAGCAAGCTATCCTTTCCTCACAGTCTTAGAAAATTAAAATAAAATATTGGTGTTTCTGTCCAGTATCCTAGCCACTGTTACCATCTGCAAACATGGCCTCCAAACTAATGTGCAAAAACCTATGCCTTCAGTGTGCGGTAAATCAGTAAGCTTTAGTGTTGCATTACTCTTTCTTGCACAGCTGTGGCAGTGACTCCAGATGTTGCAAACTGCCCCACTGCATTCCATGGGAATGGGAGGTGATCTCACTGTTTCTGGAGGTCATACCGGAACAACTTGATCAAGGAAAATTTCCCCACAGGCTAAGAAATGTACATTCCCAGTTTGTTGCACAGCTTCCCAGGGTTGGCTCTTGTTACATCTCTTCCCTTTAATTTAAGATTGAATTGTGTGCTGTAATAGATGAACCTAGCCATGTTTTTGTAAATTACGGCGCTGAACTGAATTGGCCAGTTTCCAGTTTAGGTTTTGTCGTCATCATTGAGCTTGTTTTATTATAGTGGTACCAGTACAGTGTGGAATAATTATTATACATTACTCTTAATTTGCCTCCAATTACTTTCTTCACATTACCTGTAACCATTAGCAATTCACCCTACTGTTATACATCTTAAAATGTCCACTCCAGAGATAATTGAAGTCTGGATGGACAGAATGAGTAATTGTATTGTGGGGTGCAGCATAAAATGCAGTAAGAAAATACTACACCATTACACTTTTAGATAAATTCTGCTGGCAACATGGAACAGTTATTTTGCTTGTATATCAACTTAAAAACCGAACAATGAAATCTAATGAAGTCATTCATTCATAATACTTCATTTTAAAATATTTGATAGTGATGAATTGAAAGATGAAATTATGCATGCTGAGCAATTTTGCCTTTATTGACTGTATCTGCTTGATATGTCTACCCCCAAAACACTTGGGTTGGATTACGAGGTGGAGAAAGTGAAACCCATGACCTCGTATAAGATGGCGGACAATTTAACAAAACTTAGTCAGCCATGTTCCTTGTTATCTTGTTGGCTGGCATTTAAAAATAATGTTCATAATCATAGGTTGCTTGAAATGAGGAAGACCATTGAGCATGTCTTAGCTTGCCTAGCTAGAAGAAACTTGCTGCCCTGTCATTACAACAGCCAAAAGAGTGGCTAGGAACGCTTGAGGAATAGTGGAGAATGGGTATTACTTCTGATTGGCAGGATGCGGATAGAGGAAGAGATTACAATTCATAAATTGGATAAATATGTACAAGAGCAGACTGATCTAATCTATTCCTCATAATTAGTCATTTTGTTTTTTGCAGAATTAAATTTAAAAGTGATCTGAATTTCACACAACATATCTGTGTTAGTGCTCAAGAATGTATGAACAAATAATTTGTATTAAGCAACATGATATTCTGAGAAGTATACTGCAAAAGACTATAGGGCAGGGATGTGGGATCAGAGCAGTGACACAGGAGAATAATTGTGCAAACAGATGCAGGCTGTGCTGAAATTTGATTAGTTTTGGTGGTTTTACCTCTGCTGCCCCTGCAAGGAAATCCGCTTCATTTGTTGATCAGTCTGAAGAACTTTGGGACATTAGCCATCTCTTCACCTTTTATTGGTTTGAACCTGTGCTCCCTTGTCTTATTGTCATGGTTCACTATCAAATGCGTTAGATGAATTAAAGGACATGCATATTTTCCTTCAGCATTACTGAATCATTCAGTTGTCTCCTTTTAAAGACTCAAAAGCTTAAGCTTGTACACTACCTGCTCCAACCTCAGTCCTCTGGCACCAGGGATCTATGATTATGACTCTACTTTGAACTGTTTACAACCGACCACTCTGTGATTTTTGAGTATGATTTTGTACTCCTATAATTTCATTAATCATTAAATGTTAACCCTAGTTTTCCAACTTTATTCTCATCATCATCTGCTGATTTTAAATGTCCTTTGTGTTCGATGAGATCGTTTCTATTTATGAATCCATGGCCGAGTCTGGACTGAAGCTAGGAATTGGGAAGGAAATGTGTCGTTTATACCCTGCAGGTGAGGGAAATTCTTTGCTTTGGTGCTGCTGGTAGGTCCACCGTCTGAAGAAATCTTTCTGCATGGAGAGCGAACTGAGGGGGAGCCGTGGCCTGCATTTGGGGCAGAGAGGTCAGACACTTTTGCCGAGTTCTAGGCATATATTGGGTATATGTCTATCAGCTTCCAAAACCATTAGCAGGCCAATTCTGCATTATACAAGTGAGTTGGTACCTACTTCTAGTGAAGCTAATGTGCTATTCATGTTTATTTTTGGATTCCAAAGTGTTCTGGTTAAGAGGCATAATTTTCAAATGGGGATGGGAGACGGAGGACCAGTTGTCGTTTTATCCTTGTATGAACTTGACCCGAAATAAACAAAAGGTCTGGTGGAATACAGAATGTTAAATGTTTGGGAGTGAGTGACTAGGCTGTATAAATTAAATGCCATGGTTCAGATAACAATCCATCTAACCCTTGACTGAAGTTTCAATTTTCTAATTGAATAGGTACTGTGAAATCTTACAATTCACCTTGACTGTGTATGTGATTGTTGGAGTATTTTTGGGACTTGCTGCAGCTCTCTGCAGTCACCAGAGTGGGTATTATTACTCTGCAATCACATTACTGCAGCAATATTTTGATCTCTCCATATTCTCTCCTGACTAGAGGGTGCTGCATCAAGTTCCCTTCCAATTTTGTCCATCTTCAAAACGCTGCAGAGTGGTTCCATGGGCACAAGCTTGATTTGTGGCCACAAACCGCAATGTTTTTTGTGCGTGAGCTCAGATGCTGATTCTAGTGTGGAGCTCCCCAGCTGAACCTGACCCTTTCCACATGCGTTTTGGAGCAAGAATCACAAGGTAGTGATCAGAAGCTGATGCCCAAATTCAGCTTTTTCTTCCTTTATTTCTGCATCTCATTTTTCTATTTTGTTCTCTGTTGCGTTCTGACTCTCTTGCTTTTCCCTTGCCTCGTTTACACAGGCTGAGGCCAATTATGGAACAGTGTTATCACCTTGATAATCGGTAACTCTTGCTCAGTTAATTTGAGTTTGTTTCCTTGGTTATTTCTGTTAGTCAAAATAGTTCTGAACATGAACTAAATTTAAGACCTTCCTGCCCTGTATCACTCAGTTTCATAACATTTGGTGCACTCAACATTCCTTACTGAAGTTCATTTTAAAGCAGTGCTGTGTTTTTTAGGAGCCAAGTTCTCTGGGATTATTTTTCTGCTTCACTATTATTCTTTAAGAAGACTGCATATTTGGGTGGAATCTCATTTTGTGGTCCTGTGTCATTGGTTTTGGTGTGAATGCCGGCATATATTGAGATGCCAAATGGATAAGGTTATAAGAAACAGTTTTGCAAACAATCTTGATTACTCATTAAACCTAAGGCATTTGGTGATGTTTTTTTCACATATAGAACTGCTTCATGGCTTTGTGTTTTAAAAGTGCTGCCCACTCAATGATGCCCAGCTAAGTTTTAATTCTGGAATGGCTTTTCTCTGCCCTTGTACTAGATTTTAAAAACAAAAGCTTATGGGTCACATTTCCCGATGGCCCAAGTATGTATCTGAGTGGCAGAAAGCAAGAAGGTCCCAAGATTTGCTGGCTGGCTGAATTAGCTGATTTTAATTAGTGTAAAAGTATGCACCTGACAGTTGATCTTGCAGGGTGGGGGAGAAATGAGATATGGTTGCTGCTCCTGATTGTCATCCAGCCAGCAGGTGGATGTGGATATTGGGCAAAGATAGGATCAATCTTGGTTTATGCGGTGCCCTGTAATTTGATATTTCAATAACTGCCTGGGTGGCTTTTATTCATGTGCAAGTTACCAGAAACTACAGGGCACCCGGTAAGGCGATCAAAGGCAATCATTACCTAATAATGCAACTCTTATCCCAAGTATCTGCAAATCAAATTAAATGCTTTACGTTTCAAGTCTCTTTAAACTCTTAAAGACTCTTGAACCCTCCAGGATCTATGCTTTTGAGGTGGGTGAGAAGAGTCAATTTCACCTCTGTTGTTGAGTATCCCGGGAAAGTGATTAATATAAAAACAAAATGCTGGAAAAGCTCAGCAAGTCTGGCAGCATCTGTGACGAGAGAGGGGTTTTGAGTTCAATGTGACTGTTTTTATAAACTTTTGAAAGTGATGAGAAACAATTTGATTTTCATGTAAAATAATTTCAGGAATTAGACCGTGGGCTTTGATAACAATTTCATCAGTGGAACTAGATTGGAGAATATTCCTGAGCCTGACAGTGCATCGATTGAAACTGGACTTGGTAATTTCCACCAGCGCTGACTAATTTTAACTTGATATTACAGCTGTTTTGTACCTGCTGTTTCACTAATCGAACTAAAGAAAATTTGACTTTAAAGCAGCATTGCAACATTTATTTGGAGTAAAAGGATATTGCAGCCTTAAGGGTAAGAATTCATAGTTTTGATGGGAACAAAAGTTGGGTCTCAGGCCTGTGCTTTAGCCACTGTAAATATTGCAGTGGACAAATTAATGGCACTGTCTTGTGTTAATTGGTGGATTACACTATATTCCACGACTGCAGCAAAAGCAAATCTAGCATTATGAACAGAAGCTTCAGGACTGTTCCTTTTCTGTCCCTTCGTTGCTGCAGTACTTTAGGGAAATTTACCCACATGGTGATCGGGTTTGACGTGTAAATTTGAAACCAATGCCAATATCCAGTGGTTGGAGCACATAATTAGTTCATTATTTAGTCTGAGTGCCATCCTCTAAGGAGCACGGTACAGATGAAAAGTGCAGTATGGTTGGGGAAGTCTAAATGCTTATTTCACAATGCAGTATCAGAGGGTTGAGAATTTGTACCCAAAATCACTTATTGACGATATTTGGAACATGGCCAGGCTATCTGATAAATGCAAAGGAACATCTTGCTGGAACTGCTAACTTATAAGACTTAATGAAGAATTTTTAACTTTGTTCAAGTGGTTTTGTTTTAAGACCTTGTACTTGGTTGTGCTAATTACGATCTACCCTGAGTGACGAGCACTAATATAGAATCATAGAAAAGTTACAGCACAGGAGGAGTCCATTCAGCCCATCTTGTCCATGCCAGCCGAGGACACTCGGGTGCCCTTTCGAATACCTGACTGTTTTGCAAATGGCTGATAGTCTGCTATTTGAAAGGGTAGCCTGGTGTTGAAAAGAGCGAAACAATTGATGAATGTTTTCTGTTCCTTGAGAATGAAGTTGAGGGAAAACATCAGCCAGCTTGATCTGGTTTCGGACAATGCTCGGCACAACATTGAGGGCCGAAGGGCCTGTTCTGTGCTATACTGTTCTATGTTCTATGATCTTACTGAATGACTTAAGTAGGCTTGATGAACTGCATTGCCCTCTGCTCATTTTCTGAAATTAATTGTCCATTAACTGAGAAAGTGTTCAGAATGCTGAAGCTTGAATTAGTCCAATATTCTGTATATTTTATCTGGACTTTCTAAATTTTGTATTTATCTCTAGTATCTTTGGAGGCTTGGTGTATTGATAACTTGCAGAGAACATGATACCAGGTTACCATTTTTAACACAAGCTTACATAAAAAGGAAACGGTTGTGCTGTTTATGTAGGATAACGGTACCAGTGACCAAACCTTTGCTCACTATGTTGAGAATAAGAATATGGGATTTTTAAAAGCAAACCTCACAAAGGATATGGGTAGAAAAAAGTGTATGCCCCAGTTGGGATGCAATCATAGGACACGTGTTTATAATACACGTCTGTAATAAAACACGTGCCTGCATTTCTAGTTGGGTCTGCACTTCTTCCAACAATGACCTTCAAAAGCTTTAAATCTTGTCAAAGGTGTGCGAGTCCATGCCTAACCAACGATGCCAAGAGCAACTTCATGAAATGCATGTTGCTTAGATGGCAAGATTCTTCATTTTCAAAGAGTAGCATGTAACAGTTATGATAGACTGGGTATTTTTAAGAAGAGATTGGTAAAAAGCTGCTGAAATCTTCAAAGAAAGTTGGGCACCCATGCAATGATGGTGGCTGCTGTGTAAACAAGTGTCTCTTAAGATGCCCTTTTATTCACCTAACGCTACAACAGCCAAATTCAACTGCATTGGTCTTGAATATAGCCTGGTGTTCTCAAACATTAGCCCACAATACACCTTCACTTTCAAACTGTGTCCACGTCCAAAGATGCCTGCTGAGAATCCTTGAAACAGTGATTTGCTGAATATTTCCCCTCATTTGAGACTGACTATGGTCTACAAGTTGGAGTATATGATTGCATTCCACGAAACTGTCCATTTACGGAGCTGCTGCAATCTCCAGTGGTTAAAATGTTGCATGGTATTCCTGAATAATCTGGCTGGTGAAGATGTGGTTTAATATTTGATGTCAACACAGATGGCAAGTCATTTCATGAGCTCTAACTAGGAGTAGTATGAGATGCAAATTTTAACTTTGTGGATTGCAGTTTTCAGTCAACAGACAATTTATGCACAGTGGCAGAGATAATTCGAAGGTATTTTGTTTGGTGCAATGCATTGGAAATCCTGAACACACTCTAAAGCATCACATCAGTGGGGATCCAGTAATGGCAAATGTGTCAAATTCTACCCAATTATTGGGAAGACAGGATTCAGTTTCTTTGGATATTGGGTTCAATTTTCCCATCTTTGATTTTTTTTTCTGGATGGTGGGACTGTTTTCTGGTCGTGAATCCAATTGATGTAACAGCTGAACTGGTGTAGAATCTTCTGGGAGGTGTCTGATTAAGACCCTCTGCATTTCCTAGGTAGTTTTCAACATGGACTACTGAACTATGGGAGGGTGGTTGCTGATGCTCAGCAGGCGATTCTTTGCCCATGTTTGAGATGATGCCACAAGACTTCGTTGGAGCCCTGCGTCAATGATGAGGACTTCCAGGGTCACTTCCTCCCAACATTGCTGCCAATTAGTCTTGAACATTGGCTGTGAGGTGTAACGTGGCTGTGATGATGTCAAGCTTTTGCCTGTCTAGTTTGAGGGGCACCTCTCTCAATTTTGGTAACTAGTCCCCAGGTTGACTGGGCAGGATGTGCTTTGTTGTGTCCAGTGTCTCTGATTTTGGGCTGTCTCTCCAGTTTAATTTATTCCGAGTTTAACTTGAGCTGTTTCAACAAAATATAGTTTGGAATGGAACTAATTCATTCTCGGCCTTGAAGAAGCTGTACTGATATTACTCAAGATTCTCAGTATTTTGCAATATTCCAGCTCGACAGTATGCTGCTCAGAACCCAGTGCAGTATATTGCACTTCTAATTTATAGTTAAAGCTAGTTAATTCAGTAAATTCCTGCAGCGAGTTCTTTGAAATTCTGTGTTTTGTTTCTGTTGTTTTCCTTGACATTTTTCTCTTGCAGAATTGAAAGCAAACATGAAGTAACCATACTGGGTGGGTTGAACGAATTTGTAGTCAAGTTTTATGGACCACAAGGAAGTAAGTTGACCAACGTCTCCCATTTTCTCATTGCTGCTATCTATGTAGTGCTGTCTACAGTTTGTTTTCAAAAACAAACTTCAAATATAATGTTTTGAGAAGTCAATGTCTTGCAATTATTGGGTGATAAGTTTCTAATTTGAGTGATTTAACAGCATTGTGCAATTCCATGGAGAGTTCATTTATTTTCACCACATGCGTTTTCAGACATTAAATGAAGACGTAACTAAAAAGTTATGTCCTTAGCACCGTGAAGGCCTCTGGCTGGAGTTTAATGTTGCTAACATTAGGCACTCTCCAGTTCCTTGCCTAAGTAACCATTCTTCATTTATGAACCTAGGCCTGTTCAGGTGGGTGTTATGATCAGGACGGATTCTTGTCAAATGATAATCCATCCCTGTACTGTCCAGGCATGTGTACTGGATATTAATCAGAACTGAAAATCGTGACTGCCATATTTCCTCCTTCAAACAAGGAACATTAAGATCAATTGTACTGTCCCCATTGATATTTGGTTGAGGTCAGCTAACTTAGGACAAGCATGGGTTTGAATCAGTGACTTACCCTGTCTTTGTAGCTTGGTATCTTATGATTATTAAACATCTTGGGTCTGAGGGAGGGTTTTTTAATGCCCATTTTGAAACTGTGATATATTTGCTTGATTTGTTGCGTCAGAGAAACTTTAACCTTCAATGGTGAAAGATTTATTTACCTAGCATAGTTCCTAATCTTGTTATTGATGTAACTATAAATCCTCATCATAGGACAAGTCTTGGCTCTCTTATATGTTGGTGGATAAATATTAACGCATGGTGAGTTGATCGACCAGACTGACCTAGAAAGTCCCAGATTTGACCTTGGTCTCTACGGAGTTAAGTATCAGCCAAGGCAAAGTGAGGGAGTTGTACTAGACCTTGAGGTCACTGCATTGTAGGGCGGGAGGCAGAATCTGCCAATGTACCTATTCCTGATTTCTAAACCTGTGACAGTGCTGGAAATGCACATGTGCTAGGTGAGAGATAGGATGGGGCTCAGCTTTAGTGCCGATCAGCAATAATGAATTCTTCTTTGAGTGAAATATCAGGGGACTGCCACTGAATGTAATGTAATGCGAACAGAGTTGCTGCGGTAGGATGAGGGGGAATCGGTTGAAGAAGGAAGTAGTTGGCAGTACACCATGGGGAATGCACAGTGTTTTCCATGCCACCTGCATAAAGCCAACAGCAAGACCGCTTTCTGATCTTGCAATTAACAGCCAACCCCTTGTCTGAAAATGAACCTATGCTGCTAATGATTTTATTTTGCACATCACCAGGAATCTGCCACATGTGCACCAGAAAGGGAAAATAACAATTTTTGTCAACTACAGATATCCGGGTAATATGGTACCTACAGCTGTGTCTTCGTGATTTACACTTGTGCAAGGCACCTTTCCTTTGGTTCTGGGGGTTAATTTCTTTAGCTTATTTTGCTGGCCATTTATGATTTTGTGACTCCTGGAAAATGAACAGTAAATTGACTTAGTTGCATAATGGTTTCCTAACTTTCTCAGGCGATGTGGATCACAAAGGACTGAGGCTGTCCTTCTCTATTCTATGTCTGGTGACCTCGCTGGGATAAGAAATTGTTCCAATTTTCCACTGCTGTCTCCTTAAGTCGCTGGATAACATGCATGTCAAGAAATTAGGTAGAGGGATCCTGAATTCAGGAACAGAGGAGCCTCAGCTCCTGACCTTGTCCAACAGGATGAGGTACTTGGTCCCTCTGTCGATGAGGAAAAGGACGGGAGGGAGGATGAACTAGCCGACCACTGCACCATGGTACAGGAGGCCATTCAAATGCGGGAGCTAAAAGACAAGTGGTAGGGGATTCTATCATTAGGAGGATAGATAACATCCTTGGTAAGCATGATCGAAAGTCCCGCATGGTACGCTGCCTGCCTGGTGCCAGGGTGAGGGACATCTCTGACCGACTTGAAAGGATATTGGAGTGGGAGGTGGAGGATCCAGTTGTTGTGGTCCACGTTGGGACAAATAGGCAAGACTAGGAACAAAGACCTGTTGAGGGATTATCAAGCACGAGGAACTAAATTAAGAAACTGGTCCTCCAGGGTCATAATCTCTGGATTACTACGTGCGAAGTAGCATAGGGATGAGAGATTTAGGGAAGTAAACACTTGGCTAAAGGAGTGGTCTGGGGAGGAGGGGTTTCATTTCATGGGACATTGGCATCAATATTGAACAGGAGGGATCTGTACCATTGGGATGGTCTCCATCTGAACTGATCTGGGACCAGTGTTCTAGCAAAGGATAAATCTGGTCCTGTGTAATGAGACAGGAATAATTAATGATCTCATAGGGATCCTCCCGGAAGGAGCAATCACAGTATGGTTGTATTTAAAATACAGATGGAGTGTGAGATGGTAAAATCCAATATCGGTGTCTTGTGGTTAAACCAGGAGACTGCAATGGGATGAGGGAGGAGTTGGCTGGGGTAGATTGGGATCAAAGACTTTGTGGTGGGACAATTGAGGAACAGTGGAAGACTTTGAAAGAGATTTTTCAGTCTTCAGAAAAAGTATATACCAGTAAAAAGGAAGGACTAGGAAAAAGAATAATCGCCCACGGATATGTAAGGAAATAAAGGAGGGTATCAAATTGAAGGAAAAGGTGGCAAAGATTAGTGGGAAACCCAAGGATTGGGAAATATTTAAAGGTCAATAGAAAGCACGAAAAAAGCTATAAAGAAGAGTAAGATAGATTGAGAGTAAACTAGCTCAGAATATAAGAACAGATAGCAAAAGTTTCTACAAATCTATAAAGCGAAAAAAAGTAGCTAAAGTAAATATTGGTCCTTTAGAGGATGAGGAGGGACATTTAATAATGAGAAATGAGGAAATGGCTGAGGCATTGAACGGGTATTTTGTGTTGATTTTCACAATGGAAGACAAATAAAATGCCAATAATTGACAGCAAGTAGGCTATGGCAGGTGAGGACCTAAAAATGATTATTATCACTAAGGAAGTAGTGTTGGACAAGCTAATGGGGCTCGGTAGATAAGTCTCCTGGCCCTGATGGAATGCATCCCAGGGTACTAAGAAGTGTTGGGGGAAATAGCAGATGCGTTTGTGGTAAGTTACCAAAATTCACTGGACTCTGGGGCCGTTCCGGTAGATTGGAAAACAGCAACTGTGGCGCCACTGTTTTAAAAAGGAGGTAGACAAAAGGCGGGTAACTATAGGCCAGTTAGCTTAACTTCTGTAGTGGGGAAAATGCTTGAATCTGTGCACCACCTCAAACTGTATCAGGCTCATCCTTGCACAAGAGGAGTTGTCCTTCATTGCTAGAGTGGTGAAGTTTAAAAACAGGGGTTATGTTGCAGCTCTGTAGGGTGCGGGTGAGGCCACACCTGGAGTACTGTGTATAATTTTGGTCACCTTACTTGAGAAAGGATTTACTGACACTGGAGGGGGTGCAGAGGAGATTCACTAGGTTGATTCCGGAGTTGAGAGGATTAATTTATGAGGAGTCTGAATTATTAGAAGAATGAAGAAGGATCTTGCAGAAACGTATAAAATTATGAAGGGGATAGATAGGATGGCAGAACGGAGGTTGTTTCCACTGGCAAGTGAAACTACAAATAGGGGGCATAGCCTCAAAATAAGGGGGAGAAGATTTAAGATTGAGTTGAGGCGGAACTGGATTTGGGAGATCTAGAAGGAGGCATGAAAAATCCCTGGCAGGAAAGATTAGGGAAAACCCCAAGGCGTTCTACACTTACGTGATAAATAAAAGAATGATCAGAGTGAGAGTAGGGCCGATCAGGGATAGTGGAGGGAACTTGTGCCTAGCGTCTGAGGAGATAGGGGAGGCACTAAATGAATATTTTGCTTCAGTATTCATTAGAGAGAGGAACCTTAGAACATAGAACAGTACAGCACAGAACAGGCCCTTCGGCCCTCGATGTTGTGCCGAGCCATGATCACCCTACTCAAACCCACGTATCCACCCTATACCCATAACCCAACAACCCCCCCCCCCTTAACCTTACTTTTTAGGACACTATGGGCAATTTAGCATGGCCAATCCACCTAACCTTGTTGCTCATGAGAACAGTGTGAACCAGGTCAATAGACTCGGAACAGGTTGATATTAAGAAGGAGGATGTGCTTGAAATTTTGAAAAGCATCAGGATAGATAAGCCCCCTGGGCCTGATGGGATGTACCCAAGGCTACTCCGGGAAGCGAGGGAGGAGATTGCAGCGCCATTGGCGATGATCTTTGCGTCCTCACTCTCCACTGGATTAGTACCGGATGATTGGAGGGAGGTGAATTTTGTTCCCCTGTTCAAGAAAGGGAATAGGAAATCCCTGGGAGTTACAGACCAGTCAGTCTTAACGTCTTTGATGAGCAAAATATTGGAGATAGGATTTATGATTATTTAGAGAAACATAGTTTGATTAAAGATAGTCAGCATGGCTTTGTGAGGGGCAGGTCATGCCTTACGAGCCTCATTGAATTCTTTGAGAATGTGGCGAGACACATTGATGAAGGTCGGGCAGTGGATGTGGTGTATATGGATTTCAGTAAGGCATTTGATAAGGCTCCCCATGGTAGGCTCATTCAGAAAGTCAGGGGGCATGGGATACAGGGAAATTTGGCTGTCTGGATACAGTGTTAGCTGGCCGAAAGAAGACAGCGAGTGGTAGTGGATGGGAAGTATTCTGCCTGGAAGTCGGTGACCAGTGGTGTCCCGCAGAGATCTGTTCTGGGACTTCTGCTCTTTGTGGTTTTTATAAATGACTTGGATGAGGAAATGGAAGGGTGGGTTAATAAGTTTGCCGATGACACGAAGGTTGGTGGAGTTGTCTATAGTGTTGAGGGCTGTTGCAGGTTTCAATAGGATATTGACAGGATGCAGAGCTGGGCTGAGAAGTGGCCGATGGAGTTCAGCCTTGATAAATGTGAAGTGATTAATTTTGGATGGTCGAATTTGAATGCTGAATACAGGGTTAAAGGCAGGATTCTTGGAAGTGGGGAGGAACAGAGGTATCTTGGGGTCCACGTACATAGATCCCTCAAAGTTACCACCCAAGTTGATAGGGTTGTTAAGAAGGCGTATGGCGGAGAGTAAGAAAGTGTGTGCTGGACTACCTGCAGGTCAATGACACGGGGGAAGTCTCAGCAGCGTTGGTCTGGGAGGCGCTGAAGGCAGTGGTGAGAGGGGAGTTGATTTTAATTCGAGCTCATAGAGACAGGACGGACTGACTGATCAAGGAGATCCTACGGATAGATAGGAGGTATGTGGTGACCCGAGGGGTGGAACTGTTAAGGGAGCGTTGGAGGCTGCAGGCTGAGTTTGGGGTACTGTCCACTGGCAAGGCAGTGGAGCAGCTTAGAAAGGCTCACCACTCTCTGGGTGAAGAAATTTCTTCTCATCTCAGTTCTAAATGGTTTACTCCAAATCCTTAGATTGTGACCCCTGGTTCTGGACACCCTGCCATCGGGAACCTTCTTCCTGCATTTACCCTGTCTCGTCCTCATTCATCTGAGCTCGAACAAATATATTTCTAACTGGCTCAGTCTCCTCGTGTGACAGTCCCATCATCCCAGCAATCAGTCTGGTAAACCTTTGCTGTACTTCCTCTATAGTACAAACATCCTTCCTCCGATAAGACCAAAATTGCACACACTATCCCAGGTGTGGGCGTACCAAGGCCCTTGTCAATTGCAACAAGGCATCCCTGCTCCTGTACTCCTCTCTCTATGAAGGCCAACATACCATTTACATTCTTTACCACCTGCTGCAACTCCATGCTTCAGTGACTGGTGTACGAGGACATCCATTTCTCTTTGCACGTTCCCCTCTCTCGATCCATAGTAATTCAGATGATCTTCCTGTTTTTGCTACCAAAGTGGATAATCTCACTTACCTACATTATACTGTAGCTGCCACACATTTGTCCATTCACTCAATTTGTCCAAACCACACTGAAGCATCTCTGCATCTTCCTCGCAGCTCGCCCTCCCACCCAGCATGTGCAAGTTCCTCATCTAAATCATTTATTAATGATTTATAAGAGCTGGGGACCTAACACTGATCCCAGCGGTACCCCACTATTCACTGCCTGCCATTTGGAAAGAGACCCATTTGTTCCTACTCTGCTTCCTGTCTGCCAACCAGTTTTTAAAAATCCAGCTCAATACACTACCCCAAAATCATGCACTTTAATTTTACATGCTAATCTCTTATGTGGGACTTTGTTGAAAGCCTTCTGAAAGCTCAAATAAACCACATCCACTTCTCCTGGTCAACTCTACTCGTTACATCCTCGAAGAATTCCAGTAGATTTGTGAAGCATGATGTCCCTTTTGTAAATCCATGCTGACTCTTTCGATCCTGCACTGTTTTCCAAGTGTTCTGCTACTAAATCTTTTATAATGGACCCTGGAATTTTCCCCGCTACCAACGTCTGGCTGACTGGTCTATATTTCCCAGTTTTCTCTCTACCTCCCTTTAAAATAATGGGATTACATTAGCTACCTTCCAATCTGCAGGAACTGTTCTGGAGTCTAGAATCCTGGAAAATGACTGCCAATGCATCCACTATTTCTCGGGCCACTTCCTTAAGTACTCTGTAGTGTAGATTATCAGGGCGTGGGAATTTATCACCCTTCAATCCCATCAGTTTCCCCAACAACATTTCCCTACTAATCCTGATTTTCTTCAGTTCCTTCCCCTTTCTAAACCCTGGGTGGAATTCTCCCCACCCCACGCTGGGTGGGAGGATCGCCGGGGCGCCGGGCGAGCCCCGGTACCCGCATGCGATTCTCCCAGCCCCCAAACCGGCGCAGCGAGAGTCACGGCTGACCACTGGGAGAATCGCCCCTCGCCGATTGTAACGGGCGAGCGGCGATTCTCCGGCCCGGATGGTCCGTGCGGCCTGCCCAACACGACTGGTTCCTGCCGGCGCCGTCCACACCTGGTCGCTGCCAGCGGGAACAGCGTGGGAACACTGGAGGGGCGGCCTGTGGGGGGGAGGGGGGTTCCTGCACGGGGTGAGGGGGGCCTCAAAAGGGGTCTGGCCCCTAATCGGTGCCCACCAAGGAGTACCTCCTTTCCTCCGCTGCCCCGCAAGATCCATCTGACATCTTCTTGCGGGGTGGCCTCGGGGAGGACGGCAACCACGCATGCTCGGGTGACGTCATTTACACAGTGCTGGCCGCATCATTTACGCGGCGCCAAGGTACGGCGCGCGTAAATGATGCGACGCTGCTCCTAGCCCCCCGGGGGCGGGAGAATAGGGGGCTGGGAGCAGCCTCCGACGCCTGTGTGAAACACTCCGGTTTTCACTGCCATTGGGACTCAGTCTCGCGATGGGAGAATTGTGCCCCCTGTGTTTCCCAACATCTCTGGTGCGTTATTTCTGACCTCCTTTGAGAGTTTACACATTCTCCCTGTGTCTGTGTAGGCTTCACACCCCACAACCCAAAGATGTGCTAGGTTAGGTGGATTGGCCACCTAAATTGCCCCTTAATTGGAAAAGAAAAATAATTGGGTACTTCATTTATAAAAAAATTTTTATGACCTCCTTTGTGAAGAGAGAACCAAAGTATGTATTTAGTTGGTCAGCCATTTCTTTGTTCCTAATAATTTCCCATTTCTGACTGCTGTCTTCACCAATCTTTTTCACTTCACATACCTGTAGAAGCTTTTACAGCCATAGAATCATAGAATCTGTGGACTTCCTGTGACGGCGGGTGGGAGGCAGCCGCACAATGGAGGGCTCCCGTTCGGGAATGGCATTTTCTGGACTTTAAGCCCGGTCCCAGAGTCCACGGAGGCGGCAAAAGCAGGGAGAAGACAGAGGAGGCACAATGAAGGCACAGTAAAGGAAAATGTCGAGGGTGAGCAAAAAAACGGTCGTGAAAAAAACATCGGGGAGTGGAAAGGTCACCAAGGAAAATGGAGGCTGGAGCACCAGGGGAGGCCGCATTGCTTACGGCTGAAGAAATGACGAAGGTGATAGCTGCGGAATTTGAAAGGCAGTTTACAAAACACATGGAGATAATGAGGAAGGAGATGAGGGAGTTTTTGAGTGTACTGGTGGAGGAGGCGATTTCCCCGGTGACGACGACGGCGGTGGCAAGAGGAGGTGCGGGAGCAAGGGGAGGCGCTGAAGGAAGTGGAGGAGACTTATTGCAGCACGGTGATCAACTCACCTCGATGGGGAAGGAGATGTGGAAGGTAATGGAGATTAACGAGGATCTGCGAGGAAAAATGGAAGACCTGGGAAACAGATCCAGGCGACAGAATCTGAGGATTGTGGGTCTGCCCGAAGGAGTGGAAGGCCCGAGGCCGACTGAGTATTTTGCTGCGATGCTGCAAAACTATTGGGGGAGGGGGGGGAGGATCCCTCTCGATATGAACTGGATCAGGCTCATCGGTCGTGGAGGCCTGTACCAATGGCGAGTGAGCCGCCAAGGGTCGTGACTCTGTGCTTCCGTAGGTACAGTGTGAAGGAGAAGGTCCTGTTCTGGGCCAAGCAGAAGCGGGTGGTGCAGTGGGCTGGAGTTGGTATACGTGTGCACCAGGACTTTACGGTGGAACTGGCGAGGAGATGGGCTGCCTTCAACCGGGTGAAGAGGTCACTGTACATTAGCAAGGTGCAGTGTGGCATTGTATATCCAGCGAAGCTGAGGGTGACTTACAAGCTCGAGGACTTTTATTTTGGGACGGTGGAAGCAGCGGAGGAGTTTGCGAAGACAGAAGGACTGTGGCAGAACTGAGAAATGGCCATGTGCCGATGGAACCTCATGGCTGTATTTTCTTCTTTTTTTGTTTCACTGCGTGCAGGTGTATGGGCTAAAGGAGCCAATGTTGTACATATTTGGACAAGGTAAGTGATGGGACTTTCACTCGAAATGAGGGCTCTTTGGGATGTAGGTGGATATGCGGGGTTTGTGTGCTAAAAGGGGATTTCTGGGCTTTCCTAGGGCCGGGAAAGGGACCTGGGCAGGGGCCTCCACGCTTGGCAGTTTAAGCCGGCCAGTGAATGGGAGTGAGGTGGGGGAGGGACTGCGGCCATCGGAGCCTGGCCGAACAGGGTCCGAGGGGTCTAGCCGGGGTGGAAAGTTGGGGGGAAGGAACAGGGGTTGGGGGGAGCAGTTTTACAAGAGGCAGTGGAGGGCAGGAGTTGGGGGGGGGGGGGGGGGGGGGGGGGGGGGGGGGTGGACTCTAGGTTAATGGTGACCATGGGCGGTCCCGGACTCCTTTTTCTTTTTCTCCTTGTTTTATTGGATGCATATATTGACAGGTGGGCCGTTGTTTGGGGTGATGGGAGGATGGGATCGTTGTTATTGTTGGTGATTATATATAGGTGATTAATTTTGTATTTGTTACCGTTTACTGTCTGTTGGTGGGGTGTAAAATTTGAAGGAAAATGTGAAAATGGAGAATAAAAACATTTAAAAAAAATAAATCATAGAATCTATGGCACGGAGACGGGCCCTTTAGCCTGAACTGGTCCATGTCAACCAAAAAGTCCATCTAAGCTAACCCCATTTACCTGCATTTGGCCCATATCCCTCTAAACCTTTCCTATCCATGTATCTGTACAAATTTCTTTTAAATATTGTCAATGTCCCTGCCTCAACCATTTCTTCTGGCAGTTTATTCTACATACATCTATGTAAAAAAAAAACTTGCTCCTTAGATTCCCATTAATTCTTTCCCCTCTTAACTTAAACATATGCCCTCGAGTTCTCAATTCCTCAAACCTGGGAAAAAGACTTGAGGGCATTCACCCTATCCATGCCTCTTATGATCTTGTATATCTCTGTAAGATCACCCCTCAGTCTCCTACGCTCCAAAGAAAAAAAGTTTTAGCCTGCCCATGTCTCCCTGTAACTCAGTCCCTTGAGTCCTGGCAACATCCTCGTAAATCTCTTCTGCGCACTCTCCAGTTTAATAACATCTTTCCTATAGCAAGACCACCAAAACTCTACACACTACTCCAGGCGTGGCATCACCAACGTCCTGTGCAACTGCAGCATAACTACCTTGACTGATTAAAGCCTGTTTGCCAAAAGACACCTTTACTGCCCCATCTACCTGTGACTCCCATCTTTAGAGAACCATGCACCTGAACCCCAAGGTACCTCTGTTCCACGATACTTCCTAAGGTCCTATCATTTACTGTGAAAGTCCAACTTTGATTTGATTTACCAAAATGCAACACCTCACACCTATTGAATACTATCTCTAATTTCAGTCTCCTAGTGGATGGACTAGTAATCCAGAGGCCCAGGACCAGATCAGGGACCTGGGTTCAAATCACAGCAGATTGTGAAAAAAAATCTGGAATTAAGATCTAATGACCATGAAACCATTGTATTGAACTCCATTTGCCATTTCTCAGCCCACTTCCCCAGCTGATCAAAATCCTACTGCAATTTTTGATAACCTTCCTCACTATGTACAACACTACCTACTCTAGTGTCATCTGCGAACTTACTGATCATGCCTTGTACATTCTCATCCAAATCGTTGATATTGATATAGATGACAAACAGCAATGAACTCAGCACTGACCCCTGAGGCACACCACTAGTTACAGGCCTCCAGTCTAACAACCCTCCTTCCACCATTACCCTGTGCTTCCTACCATCAAGTCAATTGTATATCAAATTTGCCAGCTCTCCCTGGATTCCATATGATCAACCTTCCAGAGCAGCCTGCCATGTGGAACTTTATCAAAGGCATTACCAAAGTCCAAATAGACTACATCTACCACCCTGCTCTCATCAACCTTCCTGGTTACTTCATCAAAGAACCCTAACAAATTTGTAATGCATGATCCCTCTGTACACCTCCAGGAAATCCCTTGATTTCAGCTGCTTGTACCAGAGCCATGCCTCCTTTTTCCTGGCCAAAACCTCAATGTTTTGTCATCCAGGGGTCCCTACTCCTGCCAGCCTCGCCCTTCACCCAAACAGGAACCTATAGACCCTGAACTCTAGATTTTTCACTTTTAAAGGCCTCCCACTTGCCGGAGGTCCTTTTTCCCCTCCGACAAGCTACTCCAATAAACACTTGCAAGCTCCTGTCTAATTCCATCGAAATTCGCCTTGCCCCAACTTAGAACCTGCACATGTGGACCAGTTTTGTCCCTTTTCATAACTATTTTAGCCCAATTCCTTGGGTCTCCTTTGCTGTACCCAATCCTCAGCCCTGCCGTTCTTTCTGGCCAATTTGTATGCCTCTTCCTTGGATTGAATACTATCTCTGATTTCTATTTCCTAGTGGTATTGTCAATGGACTAGTAATTCAGAGGCCCAGGACCAGATCGGGGACCTGGGTTCAAAACACAGCAAATGGTGAAAAATAAAAATCTGGAATTAAGGTCTAATGACCATGAAACCATTGTCGATTGTCATAAAAACCCATCTGATTTTAAGATTTGTGACATCTTAGCACAGTTTGAGAGACATTAATTGAAATAATTGTGGAACAGTCGGTGGCTGGATCTCAGTTTGTGGAACAGCATCCAAGACAAAGGAATCTGGAAAGGAGAGTTGGAAGACCTGGAGGTGCATTCATGATGAAAACAGCTGATGGAAAGCCCTGTTTGAAAGATTTTAAAAGAGCGTCTTTCTGAGAGTGGAGACTGAAAACATTCTGACAACCATCTGGGGGAGTTTGAGGAGCAATCCACGGAAGATTGATTTGTGTGGCATCTGCCATTTGGTTTCAGAGTTGGTTGTTATCCTTAAAATCTGTGTACATTTTGTGACGATCAGGTAGAGTGAAGGGGTATTGTATCAAATCCCCCGCCTCAACGGTCTCCCCACACCATGAACTTGTGTCCCCTCATGACTGACCCTGCAACTAAGGAGAAAGCTGCTCCCTATCCACTCTGTCCATGCTCCTCAAAATCTTGTACACCTCAATCAGGTTACCCCTCAGTCTTCTCTGCTCCAGCAAAAACAACCCAATCCTATCCAACCTCTCTTCATAACTTAAATATTCCATCACAGGCAGGGGAATGCTGGAGTCGAGAGAATAAGTGTAAGAGCTGTGGCAAGAAGGGTGATATTAGCAAGGCATATTGGGCTAAGAAAACTTCTCCAATAACTAAGGGTGAGCAAGGAAAAAACAGATCTAAACAGAATAGCCGTGTCTATAAATTAGTATACTAAGTTCAGGATGACGCAAGAAGACGGCGTACCCTTGGGCAGCATGTGGTGCAGTGATTAGACCTGGGACTGCGGCACTGAGGACCCAGGTTCGAATCCCGGCCCTGGGCCACTGTCCGTGTGGAGTTTGCACATTATCCCTGTGTCTGCGTGGGTTTCACCTCCACAACCCAAAAGATGTGCAGGTTAAGTGGATTGGCCATGCTAAATTGTCCCTTAATTGAAAAAAAAAAATTAATTGGGTACTCTTTTTTTTAAAAAAAAAAGGCAGTGTACTCTAGCAACCCCAGAAGCTGAAACTAGGCGTCTTGTCGGTACAGGGCAATCAAAGTTTTTTTTGGCACATCCAAAACTAGAAGCACAAAACCAAATTGGAAGTAGATATGGGCGCGCAGCTGTATCGCTGATATGAGACGATTTCGAACATCGAACATACAGTGCAGAAGGAGGCCATTCGGCCCATTAAGTCTGCACCGACCCACTTAAGCCCTCACTTCCACCCTATTCTCGTAACCCAATAACCCCTCCTAACTTTTTTTGGTCACTAAGGGCAATTTATCATGTCCAATTCACCAAACCTGCACGTCTTTGGACTGTGGGAGGAAACCGGAGCACCTGGAGGAAACCCACGCAGACGCTGGGAGAACGTGCAGACTCTGCACAGACAGTGACCGAGCAGGGAATCGAACCTGGGATCCTGGCGCAGTGAAGCCACAGTGCTAATCACATGTGCTACAGTGCTGCCCCAACACGGTAGCACATTTATAAGCAAAAGTTGGAGCATCTGCCTTTAAAACGAAGGACGTATACAGAAAATGAAATGAAATGAGTGAAATGAAAATCGCTTATTGTCATGAGTAGGCTTCAATGAAGTTACAGTGACAAGCCCCTAGTCGCCACATTCCGGTGAGGATGGTACGGGAATTGAACCGTGCTGCCTGTCTGCCTTGGTCTGCTTTCAAAGCCAGCGATTTAGCCCTGTGCTAAACAGCCCCTTGACATTGTGCCATGAAAACGATACGTTATGGTGAAAGTAGAAACAAATGGACAGATGGTGGCAATGTCTCACTCCATGTTGTCCATGGAAACTTGTGCTTTAATTGGCAGAGCATGGTTGGCAAATATTAAACTCAAATGGGAGCAGTAAATCAACAAGTGGATTCAAAAATCAACTTGCGACAACTTCTGAAGAAGTTTGAGAAGGTGTTCGAGGATTCATTAGGCTCAATGAATGGACTTGGAAGTGCAGCTAAAAATCAAACCAAGAGGCAGACCAAAATGTCTCAAAGCTATCAGGTCAAAAGTCTTGAACCAGTTGCTGCAAGTGATTGAGCAATACCAATAGTTCCTGTATTGAAACATGATGGCTCACCTGAAAATGTGGTGATTTTTAAAACCATTAACAACCCAGTACCGGATGCATTTTGCTATCCACTGTCGCTAATTGAAGACTTTTTTGAAGACTTATTGCTGGACTTTTTTGAAGGGCAGGAATTCTGTAAAATAGATCTTTCGCAGGCATAATTACAGATGAATGTGGCTGCAATAACATAGCCTCTACTCACTATCGTGATGCACAAAGGTCTGTTTCATTACAGAAGACTTTATTTTGGAATAACACCTGTGCCTTTACAGTGGTCCATGGGCCAAATTGAGTTTGGCTAAATGGGGTGCAATGTTATTTAGATAACATTCTCAAGTGAACAGGAGCACTTGGAAGATCTTGGAAGTACTTGGAAGTGACTTTGAAGTGTCTACAGAGCCACAAACTGAGAAAGAAATGCAACTTTTTCAAGACACCCATCAATTACGTGGGTCATAGCATCAACAAAAATGGCTTCCAAAAGGAGCCCAAGAAGATAATCTTGAAGCACCATATCTTCCAAACGTGGCACAATAGAATATTGATCAATGATTTTGCCAAATTTGTATTGAACTAAGCAACAAAATTGAAGCCTTCACACACCTTAAGTGCCAAACTGATAAGGCACTAGTCCGAAGAATGTGAAAGTACATACAATGAGGTAAAAGATGTCTTGCAGAAGTCAGCTGTTGATTCACTACAGTCTGAAGCTGAAGTTACGACTTTCAATAAGTCACTATATGCGGTTGGTGCAGTTGTCTCTCATAATGCCTTCACTCTATGGGGGTTGGTTCACTTGTCTCAGATTGCCTTCAGGAGAGGAACGACCATTAGCATTCACTTCACAAACTCTTAACACAGGAATGAATTACACTAGACTAGAAAAAGAGGCTTTGAGCATCATTTTCGAGTTAAGACGGTTTGACCATTAACTTTATGGATGCCATTTTACGCCTTTGACGGATCATCGACCTTTAATGTCAGTTTTTGGGCTGTACAAAGGTATTCCTTTAGCTAAAAAATTATAACAGTGGTCTTTGATATTGTCGGCAAATGTACAATATCCAGTTTCACCAGTCCGAGCAATATGCAAATGTTGAAGCTTTCTCAAGATTGTCGAGCAGCACGGTAGCACAAGTGATTAGCACAGTGCCAGGGTCCCAGGTTCGATTCCCTGCTGGGTCACTTTGTGCGGAGTCTGCACGTTCTCCCCATGTCTGCGTGGGTTTCCTCCGGGTGCTCCGGTTTCCTCCCACAGTCCAAGACGTGCAGGTTAGGTGGATTGGCCGTGATAAATTGCCCTTAGTGACCATAAAAGGATAGGAGGGGTTACTGGGTTACAGGGATAGGGTGGAAGTGAGGGCTTAAGTGGATCGGTGCAGACTCAATGGGCCGAATGGCCGCCTCCTGTATGTTCTATGTCTAACCTGAAGAACATTGTGTCAACATCCTGTATTTCTCACTTGTGAATAATCTACCTTTCGGGTGGGACTTGTCAGCGGGAAATTCCGGTTACACACCGGTGCATGGGTTTCCTGATGCGGCGGGCGGGTGGTGGGAAAATCCCGCCTCCTTCACCTCGAGTTCAGAGACACTCCAGAACCTATCCAGTAATGGGGGAAGGTGACGGTCATGGTCCAAAAAGGAAAGCTGTGAGACGTTATTTTGGAAAAATCCAGATCTCCAGCCTTGTATCACATGACTTGTGTTGACAATCCAGAATGCAGTTCTGTTATGGGGAATGAATGATAATTGCTCCATGCTCGCATAACCAAGTCCTTGACCAGCTTCATGAGGGGCATCATGGTGTGGTGAGGATGAAGGAACTGGCACGCAGTTATTTTTTTGTGGCCGGAATTAGATGCTCAAATCAAAGAGAAAGTGGGGTAATGTCAGTCCTGGGGCAAAACTCGGAAATGCTCCACCACTGTAACCATTACATCTGTGGGCTACAGCCATGGCAGAGAATACAGACTATGCTGGTCCATTGGAGGATTATGTGTTTCTAGTGATTGTGGAAGTACTCTCTAAATGGCCAGAAGTCGTGATCATGGAAATCCACGTAGACAGAACAGTTAATTGAGAAGCTGGACCAAATATTCACAACGTTTGGAACACCGAAGCAGATCATAAGTGACAATGGTACTCTTCACTTCGAATGAGTTTGAAGACAACTTGAAGGGAAATGGGATTCACCACATCAAGTCAGCATCGTTCCATCCTTCAAATGGATTAGCTGAACATTTTGTTCAGTCGTTGAAGCATTCCATCAAGGCATCAGAGGACCAAGGTAAATTGGTTGGAAGAGAGAACAAATTCTTGATGTCTTCCTAGAACACCACATACACAAAAAAAGTTCACCAGCAGTGCTGCTGTTCAAAGGGGAACTGCAAACACAGTTTGATTTGTTGTTTCCACCTCATATTTCAGATTGTCAACCACACGCATTGCTCGGAGGAAGCAAAACTCTGAGTATTCAGTCAAGGAGAGCGAGTGCTGGCCAGAAGCTACACCAACAAGAAATGGATACCTGCTGTGATCTTAGCAAGACAGGCTCACTATCATACTTCAGATGGATCATGGAATTTGGTGGCGTGGACTAATTAGCTACTAGCTTCACAGTGAAATCACTGAAACTTTTCGAAGGAGTACCTCCCTTGGAATATCTGGAATCCTTGGAATATCTAGACAGCGATACTTGGAACAATATAATATGGAAAAAAAAATACACACGTACACGTCTTTGAACATTTGGCCAATCCACCTAAACTACACATCTTTTGTACTGTGGGAGGAAAAGAGCACCCGGAGGAAGCCCACACAGACAGTGAGTGTGCAAACTCCACACAGTCACACAAGGCCGGAATTGAACCCGGGTTCCTGGCGCTGTGAGGCAGCATGTACAGAGATAATGCACAAGTGGGTCTGTTGAACAAATGTTGAGTCGCGCTAAAGAAGTAAAGGGGGAGGGGTGTTGTTCATCAGATATTACATTCCTCCTGGTGATGTCTTGTGATCTGTAGTGATGTCAGTGTTCTGTGTGGGCTTTCAATTCTCCATCAAGGATTGTATGAACAATACCTTTTAATAAAACCTCTCATCATGTTTGTAAGAATCCCAGAGTGTGGATATCTCCATACCTTTTGTCTTTGTGGCAAACTCACATATAGCACAAGTATTTGTGATATCATCGAAATATTGCTTTTGAAAATACACTGGGATAAATTAAATCCACTATTGCAAAATTGCAATTTTTATTTGCATGCATTTGTATATATCAATACATCTTAAGTCTCCATAATTGATTTTAAATACAGGCAGTGTTATGATGCTTAAACTTATTTCATCCTTTTGCAGTTGCGGAACCATTTTCATTTTGACATACCTGAATATAGGCTTTCTTCAAACATTATCTCCACAACACACAGACAGTTTACATATGCATCGCAGTACTTTATATTGCAGTTGCTGCTTCAGTGCTGAAGTACACCTTGATAATTGACTAAATCTGCCCTGGACGATTAATGATTTGTAGTTTCAGTAACATGGATTGTGAAGGACTTCCAGTTGCGGCTATGCCTAAGTAGGTCGCACGGTTGGCAGTTCCCGCCGATAATGGACTTTTGGGCCCTTTTAAGGAGCTCCAGCGGCACTTTGACGACGATTCCGGGTGTGGGAAGGAAACAGTGAGGGTCCCCCAGCGCTGTATGGAGTGGACCAGGAGTGGGGCAGTCAGAAAAGTGGCTTTGGAGAAGAGGAGAATGGGCGCGAAAAAGCAAGATGGTGGCGGGTGGAGATCGGGCAGCATGGGCCCAGTGGTCACGGGAGCAGCAGGTGTTTTTAAGAACCTGCTTTGCGGATTTAAAGGCGGAGATGCTGGCCCCCATGAAGGTGTCGATTGAAAGGCTGGTGGAGACCCAGAAGATGCAGGGGACGGCGATCAAGGAGGCGCAGCAGAAGGCCTCTGATGATCAGGACTGATTCTGGGCCTGGCGGTTAGAGTGGAGGCACACGAGGCGCTGCACAAAAAATGGCAGGAGAAGCTGGAGGACCTGGAGAATAGGTCAAGGAAGCAGAACCTGCGGACTCTGTGTCTCCCTGAAGGCGTGGAGAGGTCGGATGCTGGGGCGTATGTGACCACGATGCTGGGTACGCTGATGGGCGCGGGGGCCTTCCCGCGGCCTTTGGAGCTGGATGAGGCGCACAGAGGTGGGTATTGTGGCGGATAAAGGGGGTCGATATGTTATGGTGAGTGGCAGGGAGCCCGGGTGGTGCTAGTGAATGTGTATGCTCCGAACTGGGACGATGCAGGGTTCGTGAAGCAGATGTTGAGTAGGATTCCGGATCTGGAGTCATGCAGTTTGGTAATGGGGGGAGATTTTAACACGGTCCTGGACCCGGCACTGGATTGGTCTAGGTCGAGATCGGGTAAGAGGCCGGCAGCGGCCAAGGTCCTGAGGGGATTCATGGACCAGTGGAGATTTGCCAGGCCAAGGGCGAAGGAGTTTTCCTCCTTCTCCCATGTGCACAAGGCGTATTCACGGATTGATTTCTTCGTGGTAAGTAGGGCGCTAATGCCAAGAGTGAAGGGAGTGGAGTATTTGGCCATTGCGATCTCGGACCTTGCCACGCACTAGATGGAGTTGGGGCTGAGGGAGGAGAGAGGCCAACGCCCTCTGGAGAATTGACGTGGGACGACTGGCAGACCAGGTCTGTGGGCGGGTTCGGAGGTGTATCCAAAGCTATGTGGAGACCAATGACAATGGGGAGGTTTCGGTGAGTGTGGTCTGGGAGACGCTGAAGGCAGTTGTCAGAGGGGAGCTAATTTTGGTCAGGGCCCACCGAGAGAAGAGGGATAGGATGGAGAGGGAGAGATTGGTGGGGGAGATATTTAGAGTGGACAGGAGGTATCCGGAATCCCCCGAGGAGGGGTTGTTGAAAGAGTGCCGGAGCCTGCAGGCGGAGTTTGACTTGCTTACCACGGGGAAGGCTGAGGCTCAGCTGAGGAAGGTACAGGGAGCAGTGTACGAGTATGGGGAGAAGGCAAGTAGGATGCTGGCGTATCAGCTGCGGAAGAGAGGCGACCAGGGAGGTTCGGGGAATTAAAAAAAAAAAAAAAAAATTTAGAGTACCCAATTATTTTTTCCAATTAAGGGGTAATTTAGCGTGGCCAATCTACCTATCCAACACATCTTTGGGTTGTGGGGGTGAAACCCACGCAGACACTGGGAGAACGTGCAAACTCCACACGGACAGTGACCCAGGGCCGGGATTCGAACCCGGGTCCCCAGCGCCGTAGGCAGCAATGCTAACCACTGTGCCACCGTGCTGCCCCGAGGTTGGGGGAATTAGGGGGGGGGGGGTGGCGCTGCCGAACTTTTGCAGCTATTAGTGGGCAGCGAATATACCCATGATTCAGAAATGGGTAGTGGAGGGAGAGGGGGTGGCGTGGAAACGGTTGGAAGCGGCACCTTGTAAAGATACTAGCTTGGGGGCACTGATAACTGCACCGTTGCCGCTTCCGCCGACGCAGTACACCACGAGCCCGGTGGTGGCGGCGACATTGAGGATCTGGGGGCAGTGGAGACGGCACAGGGGGGAGGCAGGGGCTTCAGTCTGGGCCCCGCTATGGAATAATCACGGGTTTGTTCCGGGTAGAATGGACGGGGGGGGTTCCTAAGTTGGCACAGGGCCGTTATCAAAAGGATAGGGGACTTGTTCATTGATGGGACTTTTGCTAGTCTGAGGGCGCTGGAGGGGAAATTTGGGCTACCCCCGGGAATACATGCAGGTACATGCAGGTTCGGGCGTTCGTGAAAAGGCAGGTGGGGGAATTCCCACTGCTGTCTGCCCGGAGGATACAGGACACGGTGGTCTCGGGTGTGTGGGTAGGGGATGGCAAGATATCGGAAATATATCAGGAGGTGGAGGAGGCCTCGGTGGAGGAGCTGAAGGGCAGGTGGGAGGAGGAGCTGGGTGAGGGCCTGTGGGCTGATGCCCTGGGCAGGATCAATTCCTCCTCATTTTGCGCCAGGCTTAGCCTGATTCAGTTTAAGGTGGTGGACCCGGCGCATATGACAGTGGCGAGAATGAGTATGTTCTTCGGGGTGGAGGACAGGTGTGTGAGGTGCTCAGGGAGCCCAGCAAATCATGGGCATGCCTGGCACTTACAGGATTTTGAAAAGGCTATGTCCAAGGTCTTGGACACTCTGGTAAAACTGAGCTGGGGGATAGTGATATTTGGGGTATCAGACGATCCGGGAGTGCAGGAGTTGAAAGAGGCCGGAGTTCTGGCCTTTGCCTCCTTAGTAGCCTGAAGAAGGCTCTTGTTAATGTGGAGGGACGCAAAACCCCCAAGCGCAGAGGCTTGGGTCAGTGCATGGCGGGATTTCTCAGGTTAGAGAGGATAAAGTTTGCCTTGCGAGGGTCCTTGCAGGGGTTCTCCAGGTGGTGGGAACGGTTTCTTGACTTTCTCGCAGAATGTTAGGTGGCGGTCAGCAGCAGCAAACCAGAGAGGGAGCGGGGGAGGTGGGAGGGTGGCTTGGGCGGTGGATGGATTTCATTTGTAAAGGGCAGATACAGCACCTTATTTTGTTAAATTGTTAAAGGGTTAAGTTGTTTTCTGTTTTATTGCCGTTTTCTTTTCATTGTTTTTCTTTTTATAGTGGTTTGTAAAAATTATTGAAAAATTTTGAATAAAAACAAATTTTAAAAAAAAAACATGGATTGTGAGGTGCTCTCAGGGTCCATTAGTTCCATAAAGATTGATTCAATGTAGATTTGTAACCATCTGAAAAATCAGTGCATATGTGCAACAGCATTTGAATCTTCCAACGTCATTGGAACGCTTGTTCTGTTTAAAAGGCCTTCTGATCTTTGATTATGTATGAAATTAAATCAAATGAAAATCGCTTATTGTCACAAGTAGGCTTCAAATGAAGTTACTGTGACAATCCCTTAGTTGCCACATTCCGGCGCCTGTTTGGGGAGGCTGGTACGGGAATTGAACCGCGCTGCTGGCCTGCCTTGGTCTGCTTTAAAAGCCACCTCTTTAGCCCTGTGCTAAACCAGCCCCGATTATAGTTATCGAGGACTAAAAAAAGACTAATAGTTAACAATGTGGGGAAAGCACCATTGACTATTCCAACACTGCCTCCCCTTCAATTATCCTCCAGATGAATACAGTTAACCAAATACTTGTATTCTGAGTATAATGTTACACATCAAATGTGGCAAATTGCACGGATGAACTGAGGGGCCTCTGATAGCTTGGATATCGTTCAAACAAAGAATCCGTGTTGTTGTGGACTTTGGAACAATCTGTTCTCTCAATTTGCCTCTGATAATTTTACTTTATAACAAGGTTCTTGTCAGTAGTTAACACTTCGGGTGCTTGGAATTGACTTTGGTACATAGTGGTCTTGTACTTTCATCTACTGGTGTCTGTTTATTGGTGTCTTTGCCTGTTGCTTAAGTGACTAAAATTGTGTTAAAGATTTAACATATGCACGTGACATTAACAGTGGGAACCACGAGGAAATGCAGTGCAGCTACTTAGGAGCTAGCTATACTCTATTTTGTAAGCTAAGTTTTGCACTGCATTTTTTTTTTAAATTTGGCATTTTATTTGATTTGATTTGAGGAAGGAATCGTTTTTTTTACAAAGGCCATCAACCATTCTTTCCTGACTTCGTTGATGGCCTGACCCGGGCAGTTATTTTGATCCATAGTGGCCCCAGGATTGTCTCTTTCCTAATCGTTTCTCCCCTCCAGGTTTCGGCCAGATTTTGGGACGTTGGTTTCCATGATCCAGCTCCTGAATTTGCACCAGATTGTTTATCTAGAATAGAATTGTGGAGATTTTTCTAAGGATTTGCATTAATGGAACAGTATTCAGTCGTGAAAGTGCAAATGCTTAGAACCAGCTCATTGATACCAGTCTCGTGGAATCTAATCTAATCTAATTGCTTGTCATTATGACAGAGGGAAAACAGTACATGCATGGGTTGCTAGAATTGACCCTTTCTAGTAGCTCGACAGGGATAGAAAAGGCAAGATGTAAACCAGACGTCTTTGTTTACAGCTCTGTACTGCATTTGGTAATAATAGGAGGTTGCATTTGAACCATGGAAACTAATTTGAAAAATATTAATCCATAAATTTAGTGAAGTTAAATAGGGTGCTTATATGCAGTAAACATTGAATTCTCACTAAATGCAATAGTGAATGTCCATATTGGTATTTCCCATTAAGCTGGAATATTCCTGGGTTTACCAGAATGTAGCTGAATCATGTGGACCAGAAAGGTACTGATTGGTGGAGTTGGTCCCAGAACAGTGCTCAAAACACAATTGTGTTCTGTGCCCTGGGTTATGAAGGAAACACCTGCCAAGTTCCTACTCTGGGCTTCAGTGACCTATGCTGGAAATGAGTGAGGACAACATCTGATTGGCTGCAGTTGTTTCCCCTCCTCCAACTTCCACCTCTTTCCTCTCCCCACCCCCTCTCTCAAAATGCACTTTATGCTTAAAGCGTGGTCACTACTGTATCCATATATTTTTTATTATAAATTTTCCAAATCATGTGGGGTCAGTGTAAATGGGGAGGAACTTGTATAATTGGCTGAAGGATCGAAAACCAGAGAGATGCTGAATTCGGGTATTTGGCAAAAGAAGTAATGACGGTGTGAAAAATGTTTGTTTTTTAACACAGCTAGTGGTTAGGATCTAAGGTGCACTGGCTGAGTGTGTGATCGAGGTAGATTCAACTGAGACCTTCAAAAGAGAATTGGATAATTAGAGAAAATCCTTGCAGGGCAAAATGTGGGGTGTTAGACTTGGAGCTGCTCTTAACATGAATAGACTAACCTCCTTTTGTGCTATAATTAAATATTATTCTATACGTCTGTGAGGAGCAGGCACCATCTAAAAGGGGGCTCGATCGATGAGAATTGAAAACAAATGGGTAAATGGGTTGATTCTAATTGGCCCCATGGATTCAAATAAGATTTTGACGCATGTTTTATTTTCTTTTTCTATATTCTTTTCCCTACAGAGATATGTGCTAATTTAAGATCTGCACGGTATGAGATATTTTCTAAATTTTACGCTTGGATTGTGGAGGTGGATTTGGGGAGTGGGGTCTGGTTTAGCACGTCCAGATGTGTCTAGGATTGTGCTTTCAGAAGTGTTTCTTCAGTTTTCAATAGTTTCCTGTAGTTTGGTTTTAATTTGGAGAAACCACCTTGATGGTGAGAATTTGATTAAGAAAGCCAAGCATTATTTCCACTGATTAGAACAAGTTTCTTTAGAACTGAATGAGCTCTTGGTGAGCATCACCTTCAGGAGGTCAAAAAGGACCTTGCCCAAGGCACTGTAAATTGTTGTTTGTATCGATTTTTAATGGGTCTGTTATAATTCCCATTCATCTTCTGCACACAAATGGAAGAAGCAGCCATTTAATTGGGGGCTCTATTTCATTTCCAAAAGATTTATTTTTGCAATAATGCTGTCACAACCCCAGGGGCTGGTTTAGCTCACTGGACTAAATCCCTGGCTTTTAAAGCAGGCCAGCAGCACGGTTCGATTCTCGTACCAGCCTCCCCGGACAGGCGCCGGAATGTGGCGACTAGGGGCTTTTCACAGTAACTTCATTGAAGCCTACTCGTGACAATAAGCGATTTTCATTTTCATGGCTCTGCTGACATTGTCTTCCTAGATAATACCACTGTTCATTGGGGAGTTAGATGAGTTACTTGCTACAGAATTCCAAGTGTTTGACTTGCTTTTGTAGACACAATATTTGTATGCCTGATCCAGCTCACTTTCTGGTCAATCAAAGTACCACAAGATCCTGATGGTGTGGGCTTCAGCAATGGTAATGCCATTGATTGTCAAGGGGAAGATTGTTAGATTTTCTGTTCGTGGTGATGGTCATTGCCTGACAACTCTATGATACAAATGCTACTCGTCAATTCAAGCCTGGATATTGTCCAGGTCTTTGTGTTTGGAAATAGACTGCTTCAGGATCGGAACACACTGCAATCGTTAGAAAAGGTTTCCCACTTACCTTGTGACAGAGGGAAGGTGTTTGATAACACAGCTAAAGATGGTTGGACCCAGAATACTACCCCGAGGAACTGAGTGCAGAGATAGCTTGAGGCTGGGTGTGACTACGCCTCCAACAGCTGCAATATTATTTTGTACTTGGTATGACTCCAACCAATTAAAGATTTCCCCTAATTGCTATTGACTTTAATTTTACTAGTGTTCCGTGATGCCACACCCTGTCAAAAGCTACTTTGATGTTAAGAGCAGTCATGCTCACTTTGCCTCTGGAGTCCAGGTCTCTTGTCTATATTTGAATCAAGGGCACAATGAAGTCAGGAGCCAAGTAGCACTTGTGGAACCCAAACTGAACATGTGAGCAGGTGGTTGTGCAAGTGTCACCTGATACCACTGCTGATGGCACCTTCCATCACTGTTGACGATCAAGCTTAGACTGATCGGTGGAAATTGGCTGGGATTTGATTTATCATCCTTTTTGGGAACGCACCTGGCCAATTTTCCATATTGGGTAGATGCTAGTCTACGAACAGTCTGGCTAGAGCCCGAGCTGATTCTGAAGCGCAAGCCTTATGTACTGCTGCCTGGATGTTGTCAGGGTGTCTTCAGCCATTTCCACTTCTTGATATCACGTGGAGTGAAGTGAGTTGACTAAACAATGCCATCTGTGATGCTGGGCACCTCTGTAGGAGGCTCAAGTGGATCATCCACTTGGCACTTCTGGTTGTAAATGCTGCAGCATTGCCTTTTGCGCTGACATAGTGAAGGATCTCTCATTGATGTTGGGGATATTTGTGGAGCCTTCTGATCAGTTGCTTAATTTTCCACCATCCATGACTGGATATGGCAGGACTGCAGATTGTTGACTGTCTGCTTACTTAGCTCTGTCTATTGCAGATGCCTTCTGTTTAGCATGCACGCGTTGTAGCACCAACACGATGATACTTCATTTTTATGTATACCGGTGCTACTCTCCTCACCTCATTGAAGTGGAGTTGGTCCCCTGGCTTGATTGCAGTGCTGGCATGAGGGATATGCCAGACCATGAAGTACAGATTGTGGCTGAATGCTATTTTGCTGCAGTTGATGGCCTAGAATGCATAATGGATCATCAGTTGTGAGTTTAGATGCATTCTCAACCTAACCCATTGAGCACAATGGTAGTGCCACACATGGATCGTAGCCTCAGTGTGAAATTGGGATTTGGTCTCCACACTGACTGTGTGATGGTTGCTTCTAGTGTCATCGACAGATGCATCTGTGATTGGTAGATTGGTGTGGGTGAAGTCCAGTAGTTTATTTCTCTAGTTGGTTCCCTCACTACCTGTAGCAGGCAGTTGGAATTTGAGCAGTTGCAATACCACTGAGTATTGATGTTCCCCATTGCTACCCTCAGTATTTCTTCGGAGTTGTGCGTTTAACATGGACTACTGATTCATCGGTTGAGGGAGGCAGAAGGCTTCCTTGCTCATGTTCCACCTGATTCCATGAGACTTCGTGAAGCTTAGACTCTCTGGTGAGGATTCCCGACTGTACAGCACTGTGCTGCCATCTCTGGTGTGGTAATGAGGAGTCTGGGACATTGGCTATAAGGTGATGATTTGGTGAATTTTGAACTCGGCCAGAGCTGGAGTACCAGACCAGTAACATTACTATGATGCCACCATCCTCTGGATATATTATTGTATGATAATCAATGTTGATCATTCTGTATTTCTGAGGAATTATTTTTAGACTCCTTTGATTATCCACCTTCAATTGTTTATTTTTGTTTATTTAGCTCCCTATGAAGGTGGCGTATGGAAAGTTAGAGTGGACCTACCAGACAAATACCCATTCAAATCTCCTTCTATAGGTAAGTACTTGCATAACAACGTACTTTGTGTTTGTGTTGAGATGGCTGGTTGTCTCACTCGTGGAGTATTAGAGGAATATGAGGGTTTCCATGATGGCTTAACTTTTATCGAGCGATTGGGTAAAGCACGCAAACTGGGAAGGAGCATTGCTGCCAGGTGGCAGTAGAGTGCTCTATTTGGTCATGGTGCAAGACTGAAGAAAGGATTTACTTGGCCGCGGTACCCCTTCACAGTCTCAGATGCCACTCTCACTGCCTCATTCCAGATGAAGTCACATGAAAATTTAGTGCCCATAAATTCTCGTACCGTTGGGGTCTTTTAAATTATAGCATTGCAGCACAGTGGCGCAGTGGTTAGCACTGTTGCCTCACGGCTCAAGGTCCCAGGTTCGATCCCCGCTCTGGGTCACTGTCCGTGTGGAGTTTGCACATTCTCCCCGTGTTTGCATGGGTTTTGTCCCCACAACCCAAAGATGTGCAGGATAGGTGGGTTAGCCACACTAAATTGCCCCTTAATTGGTAAAACTGAATTGATTATTTTTAAATAAAAAAAAAAGCATTGCAAGCAACCCCAGTTTGAACCCTTGAAACATGGGAATGTTTGAAGTAAATAGTACAGATGCATTTACGGCGAAGCTTTATGAGCGCTTGACAGAGAATGGAATATGTGGTTACAATGGGAAATTTAGATGAATAAAGATGGAAGAAGCTTGAATGGCACATTAAACACTTGACATGAACAATTAGCTTAATTGTGCTAAATATACACACGTCTAGCCCACAGAAACTCTTCATGCTGTGGATCTTTGTCTCTGGGAGGATCTGTACCTCCTGTTGGTAACAAGACTTGCATAGATTTAAGATAATTAGCGAAGAGCCAGAAGATGGCAAGAATTTGTTTTACACAGCAAGATGTGATCTGGAATGCACTGTACGAAAGGTTCATTGAAGTAGAAACTTTTAAAAGAGATTTGCATATAAACTTAAAAGGAACAGTGCACAGGACTCTAGGAAAAGAGAAGGGGAGGTAGACTAATTGAATAGGTCTTTGAAAAGAGTAGGCACATGGCACACAGACTGCTGTTCCTTTGTCACTGGGTCAAAATCCAGGAATTCTCTACCTAATAGCTCTGTGGGAGCCCCTTCACTACACAGACTGCAGGCCTACCACCTGCTTGAGGCCAACAAACAAGCAGGCAATAAAATGCTGGCTTGCTAACTGTACACATACTGACGATCACTACTTTGTCTTTAAAATTACATGTGCTAATTGCTAACTCTGATTACATTTATTAATGTTTTAAAATTAGGATGCAGGCGGAGGGGACAGAATGCCCTGATCCTTGCTTGTTTGAACTAAAGAGCATTGACATGATCATAGAATTTACAGTGCAGAAGGAGGCCATTTGGCCCATCGAGTCTGCACGGCTCTTGGAAAGAGCACCCCACCCAAGCCCACACCTCCACCCGATCCCTGTAACCCCATCTCACCATTTTTGGACACTTCAGGGCAATTTAGCATAGCAAATCCACCTAACCTGCACATCTTTGGACTGTGGGAGGAAACCAGAGCACCCGGAGGAAACCCACGCAAACACGGAGAACGTGCAGACTCCACACAGACGGTGACCCAATCTGGGAATCGAACCTGGGACCCTGGAGCTGTGAAGCAACAATGCTACCCACTGTGCTACCATGCTACCTACATGATGGCATCGAAAGAATGGTGCAAATGCAGTTTGTGGCAATGATGAAAGGCAGTGGTTTCAATTTATTTAACTGGAGGAAATTACAGTTGGTCCGACTGCATGATGGAGAAAAGGGGTCTTGACGGTGGAGGTTGGGAGATGTTGTGAGGAGGATTATTGGCGTTATCACATCAGTGTACATAGGGAAGTTGACAACATATCTAACAATGTTGTCAAATGACAGTCGGATTCTGGGATGTCGGTGTTACACAAGGTCATTTGGCCTGTTGTGTGCATGCGGTGTTCTGCAAGAGAAATTTAGTTAGTCCCACTCTGCTACTCTTTCCCCATAGCCCTGTATTTTTTTTACCTTCCTATGCGTATCTCATTCCCTTTTGAAAATCATGATTGAATCTGGCTCCAACACTCTCTTGGGTAATGCATTCCAGATACTAAACATTTGCTCAAGCAAATGCTTTTCTTCATGTTGTTTTTGGCTCTTCTGTCAACCACCGTAAATCTGTATCCCCTGGTGCTTGACCTGTCTGCGACTGGGAGCATGTTTAACTGCTGTCTAAACCACTCTGCTGTCTCAATCCCTCATGCTTTTGAATACATCTGTCAAATCTTCTGTCTACTTTCACTTGTCTGACGTGAACAACCACAGCTACTTCAACTTTATGCTCAGATCTGAAGTCCTTCCGAACCTCCTCCGAACCTTTCTCAGAAATATGATCCCTCCAGCACAGAAGGAGGCAATTCGGCCCATCGAGTCTGCACAGACAACCTGAAAGAGCACTCCACCTAGGCCCCCCACCCCATCCCTGCATTCCGTAATAATGATCTTTATTATTGTCACAAGTAGGCTTACATTAACACTGCCATGAAGTTGCTGTGAAAAATCCCCCAGTCGCCACATTCCGGAACCTGTTCGGGTACACGGAGAATTCCAAATGTCCAATTCACCTAACGAGCATGTCTTTCGGAACTTGTGGGAGAAAATCTGAGCACCCGGAGGAAACTCACGCAGACACGTGAGGAACGTGCAGACTCCGCACAGACAGTGACCCAAGCGGGAATTGAACCGTGGACCCTGGTGCTGTAAAGCAACAGTGCTAACCACTGTGCTACCGTGCCGCTCAACCTAACCTACATGTCGTTGGACATTAAGGGGCAATTGATTATGACCAATCCACCTAACCTGCACAATCTTTGGACTATGGGAGGAAACCGGAACACCTGGAGGAAACCCCCACAGACACGGAGAACGTGCAAACTATGCATGCACACACGCGCGCGCACACACACACACACACACTTACCCAACGTCAGATTGAACCCGGGCCCCTGGAGCTGTGTGGCAGCAGTGGTAACCACTATACCACCGTGCAACCCTGGTACCTACTAAATCCTTCACATCCTTCCGTCCGAAAGTGCAGTGACCAGAATTGGAATGGTACATCAGTTGAGGCCGAACCAATGTTTTAGAAAAGTTGATCCTTTAACTACAATTGAGTAGATAGGAAAGAAGCAATTGATATTAATCTCATGACATAGAGTAGAGCATTAGAGGGACTTAATGTGATTAATTCTGTTAAGGTATAATGCATAATAGAGAATTAAATGAGTAAATAATTGGCACAAATAATTTTTGTCATATTTGCATTTTGTGTTGCAATCTAAGCTAAACTGCTTCAAATGTACAACTTTATCTATTATGACATCTGCTGTTGAGTAAGTTACTGAGACCAGTGCTGCAAGAAGTGCTAACTCCCTTACTGTAATATTCTGATATTGCAAGAATGATATTTGCAGAGCCTTTCCGGAAGTTGTTAAATTAGTCAATTAGCATTGAGGAATAGCAAAAGTGATCTTTGTAGGGGCTGAATATGTATTTGGCAATCGTCTCTGTCATGTCCTTTTGATATTTGTCAGTTTTTTTTAAAACTTGCTCTGAATTAATCTTATGACGATCATCTGTTGGAAAGTACAAGCTCAGATTGACACACATCTAGGAAAAAAAGAGGGCTAATGTATTTTATGAACAGACATGAACAGAAGGAGGCTACTGTAACTACTTTTGAGTTATTGGACCTGTATATATGATAGTGAAATGAAACAAAGGCGAGGATAATACTGGCATAGACTTGATAGGTTGAATGGCCTGTTGGCGTCGTGGATTGTGTAATGTAATATAGACTGCAGTTATTGTTGCTTTATGCTAGATTTCTTCTTTGGTTTTCTTTAGATTAGTTGCTCCATATGGCAATTTCATTTTCAGTAATTCTTTGATGTGTGCCTGCATCCGTACCTTTCAGGTTACTTTGTCATTGAAATTCACTTGCTTTTGAAAAATGGCTGTAACTAGTAGCAAGAAGAGTGTACAAGCAGGCAATACGGTCTGCCACCGTGTATGTTCTGGATGCACCTCTGGCCTCAAGTTTTTGTGTTAAGCTTTGTAACATTTAGTCATTTTGATGTATCCTGATCTACCTCTAAGTAAGTAGTAGGGCCAACTACCATTCCTCAATGCAAAAATCCCATCCAAAAATAAGTACTCAGTGTAATTTTTAACCCAAAATTGTTCAGAATCAACCACCCCTGCAATGAAGGAAGGCTGCTACCCTCAGGCATGTTTAACAGAATGTTAAGAGAACCACTAACCTGTTCAAATCAAGTATTTGACAATTATGAAACATTTTTTTCAAATTGGCAGTCTTAATGCTGCAGAAAGTATTTCACACGTGTGCATGTACAGTCCCTGAGAGAATTTATTGCAGCTCTTTCGTGCTTTCAAAAATTGGAATATAGGACATAGGAACTGAATTGGGCCATTTGACTTTTCGAGCTTGCTCGACCATTCGATCTGATCATGGCCAATTTGATTGTGGTTTCAGCTGCACTTTCCTGTTCTGCATCCCATAGCCCTTAACTCCCTTGTGTAACTATCTATCTAACTCAGCATTGAATAAAATTTAAAGATACAGCCTCTATCTCCTACTTTTTAGGGACGAGAATTCCATACTATAATGACACAAAATCTCTCCTCACCTCTGTTATAAAAGGGAGAGACTCCAAACTATCTGTTTAAGTCCTCGTTTCATCCACAGGAGGAAACGTTCTCCTGGTATCCACCCTATTCCGCCCCCTCAGGGTATTGGACATTTCAATGCAAAATTCTCTCATTCTTCCAAAACCCCGATAGGTATAGACCTAAACTATTCAACTTTCCTTCACAAGAAAACCCCCTCACCACAGGGATGTGTCGAGTGAACCCTTTCTGAATTAAAGCAATTTGTATATTTTTTCATATAGAAATCAAAACTGTACACCGTAGTCCTGATGTGGTCTCACCAAGGACCTGTACTGCTTCTGTAAAACTTCCCATTTTTATATGCCATTCCTCTTGCAATAAATGCCAACATTCCAGTTGTTTTCCTAATGACTTGCTGTGCCTGCAAACTAACTTTGTGATTCATGTAATAATAATCTTTATTGTCACAAGTAGTCTTACATTAACTCTACAATGAAGTTACTGTGAAAAGCCCCTAGTCGCCACATTCTGGCGCCTGTTCGGGTACACTGAGGGATAATTTAGAATGTCCAAATTACCTAACAGCATGTCTTTTGCACTGTGCCAGATCGCTCTGTACCACCAAGTTCTGTAACACTCTCCTCCATTTAAATAGTATATCATTTTTCTATTCTTCCTATAGTAGACAAGATTACATTTACTCATTTTATACTCCACCTGCTAAATATTTGCTCACTTAACCTGCCTATAACCCTTTGTAGACTCTACCTCCAGCTTAGTTTCCTACCTATTTTGGTGTTGTTGGAAAATTTAGATATCATACATCTGGCCCTTTGATCTAGCTCATTGATACAGATTGTAAATGGTGAGGCCCAATCACTGATTAATGTAGCATTCCACAAGTTATAATTTGCTAATCAAAAACACCCATTTATCCCTACTCTCTGCTTCCAGATAGCTAACCAATCCTTTGTGGTGGATGCAAGAAATTGTTATATACCTCATATTTTGTTGTAGTAATGTTATTAAAAACCCTGTGTTCAAATACATGCAGTATGTCTGCTAAAGCTGTGAAGTCGTAATGGTACGGTAGTTATTGATTTTAACCAATTACTTGTTTACTGAGAGATGGCTAATGGAATATTGTTGGTTTGTTTTTGAAGATTCCCTGGAGTGTAGATAATTAATGAGGGATGGCATTTAGTCCTAGCTGAGCTGGCCACGGGACAACTTAGTGGGATACATATGATGTAATTAATGGGAAGAGCCAGATCTTTCTGTGGTTTTGGCAGTTTTGTCATAGGATTTGAGCCTGACGCGACAAAAGGATTTCAGGTTGTTCCCGGAAGGGCTTCTCTCCAGTTCTGCACAGAGAACAGCAAGTAACCCTGAATGCTAACTTTATTTATGAGTGAATTTTGAACTGCATTGGGTTGCTTTGTTGGAATATATATAGTTGACAGGTATAGATAGTAAGTTCAAATCATTCCTTTTATTTCAGAACCGTTTAACTATTAATTGTAAAAGTATTTATTTGATGTAAGTAATTGTGTGTTTAAATTGAAGTTTGTTTTAATATAAACGATCAGAGTACTTGCTTCTGGGCAGTTTTACAAATTGCATATTGGGGTTTCTGATCCGGTATCCTAACAAATTGTGGTCTGGTCTTGTATCCTAACACCTTTATCTATGTTGATTTGTTACCCCCTCCACCTGCATTATATGCTTTTCTCTTGTGTCCTAACCTCTGGTGCGGCATCTTATCAAATACCTTTTGGACATCCCAAGTATACCACCCCTACCAGTTGCCCAACATTTAATATTACTTGAGCACTTCCCTTCAACAAA